>NC_086324.1:151171987-151480737 GCF_036172605.1 Pelobates fuscus | reverse complement strand
TTCCTGGCCCTGGCTGTAATTTGAACTTGGAACAGCCCATTGAAATCTGTTTAAAATAAGCTGCCCGAATGATGTAAGGTGCTTAATTCATGCCCCGCCGATTGTATCCAAGTCTAATGAGAGAAGCCCACACATGACTGGAGAGGCTGCACTGTGCCAACTTTTCCTGAACAGTAGTCGCTCATTCAAGCAGCTGTTCATGTGTCCGCTCTCAACTTAACCCATTAAAAGCCACCATGGAAAGAAATGTAAACCCTTGCCGCCGATTTAGATTGGGCGGTGGGGATCCTGTAACCAGTTCATCCTCCAATGATGCAGCCCACCCCCCGCCATCCGAAATGGGGGCTTTTTAAAAGTAGCAGCTTAACACTTTTTTTTTTTTCTGGTCAAACCGCTACCAAAGTGCTGTAGTTGTTATGGTGCTAGATGAGCAGATGAGAGAAGTAACGTTTATTAACATTAATTTTATTGTTATTATATTGCCCTGGTAGATTCTCCTGGGAATGATCATATGTCAGTTGCTAAATTACAGCAAGCACTTGAAATTTGTCTAAATAAAATGAAGGCAAAAATAATTAATTACCGTTTTATTACTGGTGCTTGCTAATGAAATTTCTATAGTGTAAATATTTACCTAACTGCTTCCATGTTCTGGTCTGTCTTTTTATATAAACCAGATGTGGTCACCAAGGAGACATTTCATTTAATTCAAAGTTGAAGACGTAATGTTTTAACAGTAACCAGTGTGGCATCCCTAAGGGCTCTCCTTGACACCACAACTGCTTTCAAACTTCACTTCCCAGAATGCTCAAGCAGCACTGCTGTCTAAGAATTGTGGGTAATGCAGTCCACAGGTATCTGGGATTCCAAACATGAGCCATAGCTGATCATGTAGGAATTTAATTGGCATTTAAAAAAAAAAAAAAATTTAATGCTGGGGGAGGGTCATTACTGTGAATTGGGGAAACTTGCCAAGGGGTTTGCAGCAAGCCAAGGTAGAAATAAAATGCAGAAGAGCTTTCTTAAATTCAGTTTTTCTGGCCTACACCTTCTAAGTTCTACTCAATTCACTGTTTAGCATGGTTTATTTTTTTTAATGTATTTATTTTTCGTTGTTTGATTGCACAAGGACATATGTTGTCCTTTAGACTGACACACAGCAGATACACTGACTACTGATAAGCGTTTAACAAATATAATAGAACAAACCTTTTCTGCACAGGTTTACCCTTCCGCAGACCTTTGTTCTTGGAGCTGAATGAGTCATAATCTATTTGTAATTTGTTGATACCCATTTTAAAGATGTAATGTCACAATTTGGCTGTTCTGCGGTGTTTTTTTTTGTTTTGTTTTGTTTTTGCTTTAGTAACTGCAGTTGGAAGTGTTTACCTGGACGAAGTGTTCAGGTTATGGGTGCCACCACCCTGCACCCCTATTTTTGTGACTGTTGTCATCATATAACGGACTACCTGCATGTTTTCGATCCCAAAGCATTCTGGGATAGATGGTGTAAAAAACAAACCAAAAAAAATATATATATATATATATTTTTTTCCCATTTAAATAAAACATTTTTGCCCTGTTCTTCAAATTCAAAGTTATTGGCTTCACTTGGCCTAAGTTGGGCTGCCTACTTGTTGCATAGTTAGGGTACAATTTAGAGTTTCAGATATTTCATTATGCTTTTCTTTAAATAGGCTTGTCACTTGGTATCGATATCAACAAAAACCACTGCCTTAACATGTCCATCTGTTGGCAACATCTTTTTCCTAAGGTGCAATGGCAGTGTTCTAGAACTTTTTGTGGTACCATATGTGATATCATAGGCTTGATCACCGATCATCACGGCGCAGACTTTGCCATGACATGCTTACATATGATATAAATCCAAAAATATAAAAAAAAAAAATTGTTGTTCTGCCAGATGTGTGCCACTCCATTTCCTCAGAGGGTTAAGAAGGAAAGCCAATAATTGAATACTTGGATATCCGGGTGTGCAAGTATCCCAGAAGTGACAGTTCACCTTTTAACTGGTTGAATGACTCCTACATTTACTTTTTTTTTTTTTTTTTTTTATCTAGGTTGCCCGGTAGCGTTTAATAAAACTGTGGTGTGAATGGGTTGGAAATCTCGTGTAAATTTCACAGCAGTGACTTAATTTAGCTGGCCTGTTTTTTTTTTGTTTTGTTTTTTTAGCTTTTTGTGCCAACGTTCATTTGTATGTAGGAGTTCTCACGCTGCCTACAGAAAGCTTTGGAGTCATCGCTCCCGGGTTTAGTAAATGGTCGATAATAAATTCCACCCACTTTGTTACTTATCTCTTGCATACAGATTTATTTATTATTTTTTTTTTTCCATCTCAAGGCCTAGAAATATCAGAAGAAAATATTTTAACGTGTTTCTCTTATCTGAAGACACACAGAAAAGTGAGCCTAAACTTAAAAACAAATAAATCTTCTTTAACAGAGACAAACGCACATTGCGACATTAAGCATTTATCTCGCATTTTACTTGATTTTTACTTTTTGCAGGTCATGTGACCCCCATGCTTCCAGCATCTGTACCCATCTCTTGTTTTTTTTTTTGTTTTTATGTAAAATGGCATGTACCGTTAATAGTACATATATTGTACCAAAACATAAAATCACTATTAAAAATACTATTCCAAAACATTTTTGACAAAATTCTTTTATATCCGTTGTAGCATTATACATTGTGATAACCACTACTTTGAGCTTAGTGCCCCTTTAAAAACCTTTAATAAAAGTTAATATGTATTTTATTTATTTTTAACTCAAGTTCTGTGGATCTCGTGGTTTTCTTTTTTTTTTTTTTTTTTGCATGTTTATGTGAGTGCATGTGTCAGTTATATAAGCGTATATAACTGCTTCATTGATGTTTCCATGGATACATTTCCTTAAATTGTATTGAAGACAAAATCTTGGTGTGTACTTGCTTTTATTTGAAGTAGTTAATCAGACCCATAGTGTAAATGCTTAAAGAAATGACACACCAAGATGTGTTTAAAACATTTTAGCCAACTACCTCCATTACCATTTACCTATACAAACTGCAACATATTAATTCTTTTTCCGTTTTGTTTTGTGTTTTTTATTTTTATTTTTTTTAATCCAACCTTTATTATGATTTCTGGCAATTACGTGTGCGAACATACTGCAACACTTGAGTTGTTGGTTGGATATTTCTAATGTTAATCTATAAGCAAAGTGTGGCATGCCAGTATGACGGTTAAAGCACTTATTTTTTTGAAAATGATGTCATTAGTCACGACGAATGAATTAATAATTGTCACTTGCTTAATGGTGTCTTCTACTTAAAACAAACAACAACAAAAAACTCCTGCACATAAATAGACCTGATTTCTGACTGACTGCTCTGATAGCTAATTTCTTCAAAATGTATTCTACAGGTTTTTCAATGTAAATTTTTTATTATATTTTATTTTTTTTGTGGTGAAATTAGCAGATTAGTGTTGCGTCATTATAGATAATGTTTTTTGTTTTTTTACGCAATCTGTATTCACTCCAAGATGCAAGTTATCCAGTTATGTGACTTCTCACTCTTTCTAGGTTTTTTTAATTTATTTTTTATTACTTGATTTATTTTAAAACTGTTATCTTATGCGATTTAAATGTGTGATCCTGCAATGCTAAAAACAGCATTATTGTGATCATGTGTAATTTGTTTGTTGCATATAACAAACTAGTTTATATAAATATCTTGCGATAGAACTGTGAACTTAAAGGACCACTCTAGGCACCCAGACGACTTCAGCTTAATGAAGTGGTCTGGGTGCCAGGTACCTCTAGGATTAACCCTTTTTTTTTTTTTTTTTTTTTTTTGTAAATATAATTTTTATTTCAAAATTATGAGCTTCATTCCGAGACGTGCAAGTCTCCACGTGTAGTTGTTAGCAATATTTAAGACTCAACATGAGTCCAACCATAGAAAAACAGTAAAGCACAAATATAAACTCGTGGGCGCGCAGGCCCCATGTATTAGTGGACTCGCAGGTCCTCGTCAGTGATCAAGACTGCTGTGTCGTATTTCACATATCCATATTATCAGTAAACAAAAGAAAACAATAACAGATTCTTGTGGGCGCGCAGGCCCTATGAAGCTCAGAGCTCACAGGTGTACTTCAGAATTCTGCAAGCAATATTCGACTGGCCAGATCCGTAGTTATCATGAGTTAGGTCTGGTGGTATGTAGGATCGTAGTGGGCATTGCGGGTTCGGCCCCCGACCAGGTCTTCAGGTGTGTAGGTCGGTGAGGCCGATGGGCATAGTTGTGTGCATTAGTCGTCAGTGCCCAATGCTCGTGTTTATGCAGCCTAAAGTGTCTGCTTGCTCTTGGTTACATGTTTCCGTCTCTCTAGTCGGTCCGAAGTAAGGGAGTCAGGGAAAAAAGGGGGGGCAGGGTCCGGGTAGGGAAGGGGGGATAGGGTTAGTCTACTGTCTCTGCTTTCGTTAGTCTTGGGGTATCGGTCGTGTAGTCCATAAGCATGGTCTGGAATTCCGGTTTCGTGGTCAACAGTATCCACTGCGTCCATATGTCTAGGTAAGTCTGCTGCTGTTTTTGCGGGCCAGCCGCGTACATGATAAGTTCCTCAACTGCTCTGAGGTCCTCCATTTGGGCAAACCACTGGGATAAGGGCGGGGCCGTTTTATTCTTCCAAAACTGTGGGATTAATTGTTTTGCTACATTAATGATTCGGATCGTGAGTGTCTTTTTATATTTGGACGTGGGGGTGGGCGTATGGTGGAGCAGCATAGCTGCCGGTTCAAGGGGTGGGGGGTTATCTGAGAAGCGGGCTATGACTTGGTGGATAGTGCGCCAGAACGGTTGAATCAGTTCGCAGTTCCACCAAATGTGTAAGAGTGTGCCTATCTCCTTCTCACACCTCCAGCATAGGCGGGAGTCTTGAGAGTTTATGTGGTGCGCAGTAGCTGGTGTGTGGTACCATCTCGTGAGCAGTTTATAAGCAGTCTCCTGACTCTTGCTAAATGTTGAGCAGTGGTGAACATTATTGCAGATCTTTTCCCATTCAGGGGCGCTAAACGTCTTATTTAGGGATTCCTCCCATTTCCCCATAAAGTTAGGTGTCTCTACTGGGGTTTGCATTTGGAGGAGGGAGTAGAGGTATGAAATTCCATGTGATAATGGGTCAGGGGCTGAGCATAGTCTCTCAAAAGCTGTGAGATCTCTGCCCAAAGCCTGTCCCTGCGGGAGGAGTTTTATGTAATTGCGTACTTGTGCATAGCGAAAACGCGTTAGGAAGGACTGAGGGGTCGCCCCACGTAACTCTGTCAGGTCTTTCAGTCCCCGGTTGGAACAGACATGTCTCAGTCGGGGTAGGGGGTCGTCCACTAAAATTTGCAAGGCCTTCGGGTCTAGGCCTGGTTGGAAGTCCGGGTTATGGGTGAGAGGCAGAAGGGGGGAGGGGTGCGTACTAAGAGCATGACGCCCCATACTCCTTCTCCATACCATCAGAGTCGCTTTTGTGTAGGGTGTGTAACGGGCTTCCCTCCCAGAACCTCCCGCTGGGAGCCATGGGAGTAGAGCGGCGGGGACTCCCGCTGCGTGTCCCTCAAGGGATTTCCACAGCTTGTGCACCCCTAGCTTGGACCATTCTACTATTCGTTGTAGGTGACATGCTTTGTAGTATAGCAGAAAGTCTGGGAGGGCTAGTCCTCCTTTGTCTTTGGGCCGTGTAAGCAGTGAGTATTTCAGTCTGGGTCTCCTCCCGTTCCACACGTAGGACCCCAGTGCTCCCCGGAGTGTCGTGAAAAAAGAGGTTGGGATCAGGATAGGCAAGGCCTGGAAGAGGTAGAGTAGACGCGGCAAAAAATTCATCTTCACCACCTGCACCCTACCTAACCAGGATATGTGGGGGAAGGCCCATTCCCTCATTTCTTTCCGAAATTGGGTCAGTAATGGGGTGAAGTTTGTCGCGTACAGGGTGTTTGCGCTCACTGTCAGCCAGGTACCCAGGTAGCGTATCTTGTCCGAGGCCCATTGGAATTTGTAGCTCCTGCGCAGTTGGTCTGCGCGAGGTATGGGTACACTAATGTTTAAGACATAGGATTTCGAGAAATTGATTT
This sequence comes from Pelobates fuscus, assembly GCF_036172605.1. Lineage (NCBI taxonomy): Eukaryota > Metazoa > Chordata > Amphibia > Anura > Pelobatidae > Pelobates > Pelobates fuscus. The sequence continues at coordinate 151,474,612 of NC_086324.1, read as the reverse complement.
TCAATCCCGAGAGGAGTCCGAATGTGTGAAAGGCCTGGACTAGGTTGGGCAGGGAGACCTCTGGATGTGTGAGGAAAAACAGTAGGTCATCCGCGTAGGCGGCAATTTTGTGGTGTGTCTCCTGTGTGAATGCCGGTAATGTCGGGATGATGTCTGATGGTGTTCAGGAATGGCTCCAACGCTAGGACAAAAAGTAGCGGGGAGAGGGGACATCCCTGACGCGTACCGTTAAATATAGGGAACGGGTCTGTTAGGGCCCCATTGACCAGTACGTGTGCTGTCGGTTTGGAGTACAGGGCTTTAATCCAGCCCAAAAGGTGTGGTCCCATTCCCAGGTGTGTTAATGTCCGGAACATGTATTCCCAATTGACCCTATCAAAGGCCTTCTCCGCGTCTGTGGAGAGTAGGAGAAGGCCCGTGTTCGTCTCGGTATTCCTATGCATCAGTGTCAGGGCCCTGATAGTGTTGTCCCTAGCCTCTCGACCCAGCACAAACCCAACCTGGTCTGCGTGGACCAGACCGGGAACATGCGTCTGGAGTCTAGTCGCCAGGACTTTTGCCAGGAGTTTTATGTCCGTATTAATGAGGGATATGGGTCGGTAGCCGCCGCAGTGCTCTCGATCCTTCCCCTCTTTGGGGATGATAGTAATGTGCGCCATTAGAGCCTGTCCGGGAAGTTCGTGTCCCTCTCTGATCGGATTGAACATGTCTGTCAGTGGGGAGTAAAGTATGTCAGCGTATGTCCTGTAATATTTTAGTGGTAGTCCGTCGGGGCCCGGGCTTCTCCCTGATTTGGAGCTTTTAATCGCTAGCGCAAGTTCCTCCGTGGTAATGGGTTCTTCTAGTCGGTTTGATATGTCAGTCGCTAGGGCGGGGAGTGTATGGGCCGAGAGGTACTCATCTATAGAGTCACGGAGTCTGAGATTGTGCGTGTCAGTGTGCGGTCGTGGTAGGGAGTATAAGTCTGCGTAATATGATCGAATGATCTCCTGTATCTTGGTGGGGTGTCTGTGGAGGTTCCCGTCCTTGTCCCGAATGCGGTCTATGTATGTGTCCCGTCGTCTTTTGTTGAGCATGCGTGCTAGGAGCTTCCCACTCTTATTACCGTTTACATGGAAGAATGCCTTGTGTCGTAGAACTGCCCTATGATGTTGGGATTGTATGAGTGTGGTCAGTTCCCTCCTTAGACCTAACAGCGTGGCTTGGTGGGTAGGGAGTTGGAGGCGTTTGTTGAGGGTATCTAGGCTGTGTATGTCTGCTAATAGCGAAGTCATGCGTGCCTCCCTCTGTCGTTTCAGGAGAGCGCCCTTTTGTATGAAATGCCCCCTGATAACACTTTTGTGAGCTTCCCATCGTATGGTGGGGGACGTCTGGTCGCCATTGTGTGTAAAGTAGTCCCGGAGTGTGGTGTCTATGTCCGCAGTCAGTTCTGGCATGGCAAGCAGGGCTTCATTCAGTCTCCACTTAGAGACCCTAGGTCTGAAAAGGGGGGACTTCAGGGTGACCGACACCGGTGCATGGTCCGACCACGTTGCGGTGCCTTGGTCAGCCTGGAGGGCCAGTGGGAGGTGATATTGTGAAAGGAAGAGATAGTCAATGCGAGTGTAGGAATTGTGCGGGTGAGAGTAGAAGGTATAGTCCCTTTCGTCAGGGTGTAGTGCTCTCCAGCAGTCCACTAGTCTCTCCCTCGTCAGTAAGGCCCTGATTGCCGCGATGTGTTGGGTAGGGACGGGTGAGCGTCCTGAGGAGGAGTCCCATTTGGGGTCTAGAGCTACGTTTAGGTCTCCCCCTAGGACCAATACCCCTTCAGCGAAGCGCCGCAGTGAGCGGAGTGTCCGGGCCAGGAAACGGTATTGTCTGCGGTTTGGGGCATAAACATTAGCGAAGGTGTAAAGCGTGCCCGCTATCTCCCCCTTTAAAAAGGTATATCGACCCTCTGGGTCGGTTTGTACATCTTTTTCTGTGAACGGGATGCGTCTATGAATGAGGATCGCAGTTCCTCTGGACTTTCCCCCCTGGAAGTCGCTAAAGTATCCTATGGGGTAGTGGTGGTTCGTTAGTGTGGGACGTGACCCCTCCCTAAAATGCGTTTCTTGTACGAACACAATCGATGCCTTACGGGAGAGAAATTCCCTCACCGCTCCCGACCGTTTCTCGGGTTGATTAAGGCCTCTGGCGTTCAGGGACAGTATCGTGATGGGGGCCGGGGCAATGGACATGACCGGGGCTTTCCTAGCAGTCGTGTATCAGCGTAGGCTTGTCCGTCCGGCGGACAAGCGGGAGGGTGGGGTAGGGAAAAAGGGGGGGGCACAGGAAGGCTTGGGTTAGGCGGGGGGGGAGAAAGTCAGGAGTCAAGAGTCACAGTCGGTAAGTCTGAACAAAATCGCTATAACCAGCGGTATCGGAAAAGAGCGAAGGGGGGCTGGAACCCCCCCGTCCGCTAGAGGGCGGAGGGGGACCGCTCACCTGATTCTGGTCGCTCACTCCAGTAGGGCAGTCGAAGGGGGTCCGGGAATCCCAAGTGAGTAGGGTCCAGGGGGTCAAGTGCGCTCTCAAAAAGGTCGTCACAGACCACTGTGACCTCTCGGGGCACCACCCAGTTAGGATCCATCGTCTCCCCGACTTACGGCACAATCTAAATAAAATTCAGCATGAGTGTCAACCTCACCATATAATGCAGTAAGAAACAGTAGCAATAGTATTAGCCATAACATAAAACACATCAACATTTCAAAATTACCCTCCCTCCCCCCCCCCCCCTGTGCGGTAGAGCCCAGCAGGTCCACTGGCCTACAATTCCGCCTTCCTCCCCCCTCCCAAGTCCCTATCGCCCACCCCCCTCCCGCTCCCAGAGCTAGACATCCCCTCCTTCCCCAGCCTAATGTACCGATCTCAGTTAATATAGAAGGCCCTTAAATGTTAGAATAGTAGAGAGTGGGGGGTCTTATAACGGGGCTATGAGGTGCGTTGCTCCTAATGTTTTCCCTCCCGGGCCTAGGCCCTTCGTGGGTCCCTTTCCTCTCTGCGGCAGTGTGGGTATAGCACCCCTTTCACCCCCCAGGGCAATCTTAGCTAGGTCTAATATTCCCCCCCCACACCCAAAGTGGAGGTACAGTTCCCATAATACTTGCTGTGACCAAATGACAGTCAAAGTTCACAATAACGGTGAAGCGCCAAGGGTGGTCTGCGGTGGGTGGTATAGTTCATAGTCTGCTAGTGTAGTCAGCATGGCGGTTCCGGAGGGGGGGGGGGGTAACCTCCCAGGAATGGAGCGGGTTTCAGATGGGTGTCCCCACTGGTCTGGTCGTTTGAGTACGGGGAGGACGAATTCTCTGAGGGCGAGGGCCCGTGTCCTGTGATCTGGGGGCAAAAGCGTAGAAGTTGAGTGGGTTCGGCCATGTCAGGGTTTCTGGCGAAAGGTGCAGCTCTCTTTGCAGCGCCTGGGCGTCTTCTTCCCCCAGGATCGTGAAGGGGCCGTTGGGCGTAGCAACCTGTAGGCCCGTGGGGAAGCACCAGCGGTACCTCATCTGGGCTGCTTGTAGCTGCCTTGTAAGGGGTTTCAAGGCTCGCCTAAATGATAGCGTGGCTGGGGATAGGTCGGGAAACAGGTGGACTTCCGAGTTTTCCAGTATTATTTTATCTGTGCCCCTTGCTTTGCGGAGGATTTCCTCCTTCAGTGGAAAGCTTTCCAAACAGCAAATAATGTCACGGGGTGGCCCGTCCGGGGGGCCCGGAGGCCTCAGGGCGCGGTGTGCTCGTACAAAGCTAATGGGTGTCTGGAGAGGTCGCACCAGCAATTTATTAAATAAGTCCAGCAAGGTGTCTTGGATCGGGCTTTTCTTGTCCAGCGCCTCTGGCACCCCTCTGATTCTAATATTTTGTCTCCTACCCCTGTTGTCCAGGTCCTCAATGTGGAGCGCCATTTGTTGTAGTATCTTGGTATGGGATTGCAGTCTGTCTGTGGTTGCTGCCTGAACCGCAGACATGTGGTCGCTGTCAGCTTCCAACTGAGTCACCTTTTGGTTAAGGCCTTGTATGTCCTCACGCATGGCGTGTAGCTCAGCGGTAATGGACGCGCGGAGTTCCGCGTTTGCAGTCTTCAGATCCGCTTTAGTGGGTAGTTGCTGCAGCATAGACATTATGTCGGGTAGGGAAGCTTGGGAGGTCGGCAGTGAGTGGTCACCCTGCGGGGAACGCGGGTGGGAAAGGCCGGAGGCCGTGGAGTCGTTCGAGGCCTGGTCCAGATCCGCCGGTGCCACGAGGTATGGCTTCACGGAGGGGGTCACAGTGCGTTTCGGGGTGTCCCCGGGTCTTTGGGTGCTCGATGCGCGGTGTGTTTTCCCCATTTTCGGCTATTATTAGTGTGGTCGGTGAGGTTGAAAGTTAGGCCGGCGGGGAGCTCTCAGTTTATGCTGCCATCTTCGCGGACCTCCAAGCCACGCCCCACCCTTTTTTTTATAAACATAGCAGTTTCAGAGAAACTGCTATGTTTATAATGAGGGTTAATCCAGCCTCCAAATCCTCTAGTGGCTGTCTCATTGACAGCCGCTAGAGGCGCTTGCGTGCTTCTCACTGTGAAAATCACAGTGAGAGCACGCAAGCGTCCATAGGAAAGCATTGTAAATGCTTTCCTATGCGACCGGCTGAATGCGAGCGCGGCTCCTGCCGCGCATGCGCATTCAGCCGATGACGTCGCGATCAAGATGGAGAGGAGGAGGAAAGCTCCCCGCCCGGCGCTGGAAAAAGAGGTAAGTTTAACCCCTTCCTCTCTCCAGAGCCCGGCGGGAGGGGGTCCCTGAGGGTGGGGGCACCCTCAGGGTACTCTAGTGCCAGGAAAACGAGTATGTTTTCCTGGCACTAGAGTGGTCCTTTAATTTCTATGGTTTTGGGTTTTAATCAAATAAAAGTTTGGCTGTTTTTTTTTTTTTTTTGTCTCAAAAAATATATATCCACTTTTAATACTATTGTCAAGATAACATAGCACACTAATGTTTAGAATTCTTATTAACTTGGTGTACGTAACAAAGATCACTACCCATAGCTTGAATGCTAAAGCAGTAGAATATAACAAAAAATTGTACCAATCCAATATCAAAAATATTTAATGTCTTTTCAAATGTTCGATGGCTCTTGTATGTGTATTTGCAAATGTGCTATTTTCTTATTATAGAAATATCCTGCTGCTAGAATGTAACAGCATGTGGTTGAGCATACATCTCAAATCCCAAGGTAGAATCCCTAATTTTAAATATGCCCATGGTAGCTATCAAATATTTCTCTCTGTCCCTCAAGTTGAATAAAAACGAAATAAAAATTGGTGGTGAAGAGCATGTGATTGGGGATACCACTCTGATGTCACTCTAATTATAATTTGATCGCGTAATAGAGTCTGTAGTCACTGTAGGTGAATTTAATGTGACTTTGTCTCTATTCCAGTCCCTGATGCTCCTGGGTTGTGTTGCACTTGCCTGCCTCGCACTTGACCTCTTGTTCCTGCTTTTCTATTCATTCTGGTTCTGCTGTCGTCACCGGAAAACAGAAGAGAATACCAATGCAGATTGCTGCTGTACTGCCTGGTGCGTCATCATTGCAACCCTTGTTTGCAGGTAAGAGAACTATGGGCAAATGGAAGAATCAGCGGATTTAAAACCTTTGCATGCTAGATGTGCAGGTGTGATTGGATTCCAGCCTGGGGGTTGGAAGTCTGGAACTTCAAAAAACGAAAAACAAAATTGACAGACTGGGCATGAAGTATTCTACTTGATGACAAATACCATGAATTTATATATACCTCACAAAGATAAGTAGCATGTATTAGGTGTATTGGGTTTACAAGTTAAAGGGACACTCCCGGCACCAATACAGCTTTAAAGGGAAACTACAGTGCCAGGAAAACAATCCATTTTCCTGGCACTGGAGGTACCCTCTCCTTCCCTCCCCCCAATCCCCGGTTACTGAAGGGGTGAAAACCCCTTCAGTCACTTACCTGAGGCAGCGTCTATGTCCCTCGTCGCTGTCTCCTCCTCCTCCTCCTCCTCCTCCTTACTCCGTCGGCCGGTTGGCGAGACTGATTCCGCCCACCGGCCGAGGAGACCTAATGAGCATGCGCGGCAATGAATTTCAATACTTTCCTATGGGGAAATGAGTGACGCTGGAGGTCCTCACACAGCGTGAGGACGTCCAGCGACACTCTAGCAAGGAAAATCCTTGCTAGAAATCAGGAAGTGACCTCTAGTGGCTGTCTAGTAGACAGCCACTAGAGGTTTGAGTTAACCCTGCAATGTAATTATTGCAGTTTATAAAAAAAACTGCAATAATTACAGTTGCAGGGTTGGGAGTAGTGGGAGTTGGCACCCAGACCACTCCAATGGTCAGAAGTGGTCGTGGTGCCTGGAGTGTCCCTTTAATGCATTTGATAGATTTTTGTCATATTATTATGCTGTATTTTTCTGTATGATCAAATATTTATAATTTTTACACACTGAAATTAATGTTTTGCAGAACGCTGCACCATAGACCTGCCTTTGTGGCCACGTTTCCTCATGCCAGAAAGGCTTCCTTATTAAATGCATGTATACAGTCTCCGCCCCAACAGCACCGAGTGAGTGGCTTTTAGTTCACAACCTGGCTGTAGAGAGTCAGAGAAACCGCAAACCAGTACTAATATCCTTGCTATATGTCTTGCTGGGTGTCCCATTCTTCTGATGTAGGTTGTCTTGCAGTTCAGATCATTCAGTACGGTCCATGGCTGACCTGTGTTACATACGTTCGATAAGGACGTTTTATTGTGCTATAAGGGGGCATGTCTAAAGAGGCAGGCTTATGGTCAGCATTCTGCAAAACCTTTATTTATTTTTATGGAGAAACTATAAAGATTTGAACATGCAAAAAATGAAGCATAGTAATGAGGCCAAAGCCTATAAAATGCATTAAAATTGTATTAGTGCCACATTCTAGGAGTGTCCTAAGTTCAGTATTCATGGATTTATTTTTTTGACGGAGTTGGTGAGATACATGAGATGAAAGTGGCACTGTCATGTCGAACTTGCCTTTCTCCTATTGTTTCTTCTTCTCTTCCTCTCATAATTGGTTCTTCTTTTCTCTATTTCTGATCTATAAATAAAAAAAAAGACAAAGTAAGGACTACTTGGTCTTATGTATTTTCCCTACGCTTGACTTTCTTTGACCAAGGGAGGAGCTTAAGTCAGCTCCATTTCCTCTGTCAAGGAGAAGAGCGAGTACTTTCTCTGATACAGGAAATGGAGCTGACTTAAGCTTCCCACGACGAAATGCCTACATTTCAGGATTAAAAGTACAGGACCCTGGGGGTGGGGGGGGGGGAGCGGAGCCAAGCTACTGAACTGAATGGGCGCATGTTGTCCGAGCTCCGTGCTGACAACTCATCCACAAACGATTGAGGGTTTATATAATTCCAAAAAACATGCAAACCAACCCAGGAACTGACCCTCACGATATGAAGAGGAAGAACAAAAAAACCAAGACCAGAGAAGCCAAGCATGAATATCAGCAACTTATGGCGCCAGGCCCGGAGTGAGGTAGAGCCTAAAATGGACGACTTCTCAGACCTCAGATGACTTTTCACTGGGAACGGTAGGAGGACACACAACGGAGCGGGGGGCTCTCAAACCTACCGCCTCTCACGCGTATCTCCGACATACAATCCAAGCAGACATTGCCCAGCTCCGACAAGAACTGCACGGCCTAACGAGCCGCATGGGGGCTTTAGAAAGCGACACCCAGCACACGGCCCAACTTCAAAAGGCAGTGCAAGAGCTGCAGATCCAGCCGGCAAAAACAGATCAGAGGTTTGCAGTGCTTGAGGACCAGAGGTGCAGACTAAACTTGAAGATAAGGGGTATTTCGGAGGAGACCCCGGAGACAGGGCTACCACACCTGCTGCAGTGACTTCTCACAGCACTGCTACCACCAAGCAAACAAAACAGGTGGGCCTGGAGAGGATGTTCCGCCTGGCAAAATGAGCGAAAGCACCGACCTTAGCACCGAGAGACCTCGTGCGATTTCCAAACAGCATGGATAAAGCCGCTATCATGAGCGCAGTCCAGAAACACTCACCACTTGAATGGTTCCTGTATGCCTGCAGATACAGGCTTGCACTATCCCACCACAAATGTTTCATATATTTTCTGTTGACGTTAAGATGTTATAATTTTTTTTTTTTTTTTTTATCATGCTCACAGAGAATGATTAGTATAGGTATTAGAAATCCGGACATGGACACAGAGGGCAGGGCACAAGAACCACATTCCTACTCCTACATAGCACAATGCTGACGCATGACAACCCCTACGACACCTACAACCATAGGGTTAGGGGATGTACGCACAACACAGAAGCAGTGCTCTACCCCTTGTACTACCTAGAAGGGACAAGACTCCCTCACAGCCCCACAGCGCACAGCATTTAAGAGGCATTACCCCACCGGGGCCACACACACAACCCCGACTGACACAGGCTCTGACGTTAATACTAATATTGGTACGACCACATGATACACCCCGACCAACCCTATGCACTTCGACTATGCACACACGAACAACCATGCTTCTCAACATCCACACACCCACGATGGCATCGACACCCCCCCTCATTTTAATCTACCTCCCTTTGTTTTCCACTGAGATGCCCATTGTTTGCTGTTATCTGCCATTACCCTTGGTATGTACATAAAGGATGAAGGAGATCTCTGAGCTACGGTGTTCCTGGCATAGTATGATCCTTGTACTTTTTTTGGAAACCAGCAGGCACCTTTTTATACACCCGCTAAATCAAACCCTGTGTATCGTTTTACTGTTCTGTTCTAGAACACCCACACACATTCTCCATTACTGAATCCACATAATTGCTCTGGGAATCTCTGCTCTGTATGCCTCGTTTTCAGATATGCTATGCCGTTTACGTCCTTGTCTTGCAATAACACTTAATTGGATATTGCAATTTTTTTTTACCCAAGTCTTCGTGAGTCTCGCTATTTCCCGTATTAATCACACTTAAAATAATGCCACATAAACTATTCACACGTGCCACACTCTCGCACAATGAGCCCACGTACCCACGTACCCACAGACACATAGACCTAAAACTAGCCACTTGTACTCCATGAACACTTATACCCCTACACCCAGTCACATGGAACACAAACACTGTTTTAATTCAATGCCCCTGCTGCTCCTCTCTGCTGGTAGGGAAATTAGAGTTGGAATGATCTACAGTGCTGTCCCTTGAACCTAGCAAGAAATGGACAGTCTCTCCAACATGTCATTTTACATCCTAACAGCACTATGAGTCATGCCACGAGGGAGTGCAAGGGAGTCCTGAAGCTGTCTCTGGAGCACACGGAGACAGCCCACTCACTTCCGCATCACGGAGAGCCATGGGGAATGACAGGAACACAAATTCTCAATGCCAAGTCTCATTTCATTGTCACTATGGCAACCTGGCTCTGACCGTGTCAATTCTTGCCTTGGAGGTATATGTGTTCCATACCCCTGCATTTGCAAGTTGTGCATCAGGGATAGAACAGAGTTAAATTATATATAGCCTTTGTCACTAAAATATTTTAGAGAGCGAAACAAACTGACAAATTATGCAATATTTGCCTGAGATATTAACTGATTGATGCCTTGGCATTCAAGTAGTTAACTTCTTTTTCTTTAAAAAAAAAAATGTTGCTTTTCCATGAAATTCATGCTTGCGGACTTTGGCAAGCTGGATAAGGTACATATTGAAGTAATCATTTAACAACCCCAGCAGTGCTTAATTGTTTCACGCACCATATGATCGTCATTCCGCTGAGGGCATTTTAGGAATGTAAGCACTCGAAATGCACATTTTAGTCCTGGTTTTATGCTATTTTTGTCAGAGTTGTCTTCCTTTTATCTTCAGATAACTTTCCACTAGAGAAATTATTTTCATTTTATTTTTATATTTTTTTTTCTTCCCTCCAGCAGTGTTGAAAATTTGATTGAGAAACTATAAAATAACGGGCCACTTTACACCGCGTTCGGCGTGGATGAGGCTAATATGTTGTTCAAATGCTTGAAACCAATGTTAATCTTGAAGGGAGGGCAGGATATCCTGGTTGCGTACATTTTAATAGTCATTTAAGGCAGCAGGAATGAGCCTGTGAGCAGGCCAGATGTATGCAACGTGACTTGCATCTATTAAAACGCCATGACCTATTTTAAAAGAGTAATAATTTTATCTTTCCAGGGATCAGTTTAGATGGGATTAGAGCTCCGTTACTAACTGCATTACCTTCCTTAATAACAGATTTCTGTATTAACCCGATTGGAATCCTCCATTTATTTATTTGTAATTTATTCTGGCAAATCCTAACCGTTACTGTAATGCAGTGAGTGATATTTGGCTCTCCGGATGTTTGTGAACTTAAATTTCACATGGTGCTCGACTTACTGACCTCAAAGGAAAAGTAATGCCATGATGTTTTGAGGAGGTAGCCAGTAATATGTATGCATTTCTGGATTTTCTCGGAGCCTGGCCTTGAGGCACTGGAATATGATTAATCAATTTGAGTCTCAATGCGTCCCTGAAGTGATGCTGCACTGGTGTACACTACATGCATTCAGAATTCAAAATAATATCGGTGTGTATTTACATTACCCAAACACACGTATTTAACCCCATATTAAAGAGCCAGGAAAACAAAGCGCCTATGTCCCTGGGCATGCGCACCAGTGGCCATGCTCACATTACTATTTCCACCCATAGGAAAGCCTGCTTAATGCTTTCCTATGTGGTTTTACATGACGCTGGATGTCCTCCTGCATAGACAGCCACTAGAGGTGGTGGTAACCCTTTAAAGGTAATTATTGCAGTTTATTAAGAACTGCAATAATGACCGTTGCAGGGTTCAAGGACCTGGGACTATGCAACCAGACCACTTCAATGAGCTGAAGTGGTCTGGGCACCTATAGTGTCCCTTTAAAATTAGCCTTTCTCTTATGATTGTGCACTTACAGTGGCTGAAGAAGGCTTCTTGGGGAGATCCAGCAGAGTTGCATGACATTGACCGTTGTAGAGTGTGCTTCAGCACCAGAAGTTTAAGGCAAGGCTAGGCAACCTTTGGCACTCCAGATGTTGTAGACTACATCTCTCATGATGCACTTAGGGCCATAATTCTGGGAAAGGATCAGAGGAGCTAAAGTCTACAACATCTAGGTGGCCTGCCCCTGGTAGAGCAATTTAGAGACTGCATAAAAATTGGCAGATTAATGACCAGTAGGGTTACATGTATGAGGGCAGGACCTAATATTGTATGTTAATATTCTAACCAAACTCCCACTACATCTAGGCGGCAGCAATAACCATAGTACACCCCATGCATAACATTAAAAAAAAAACACAAAATGACTTTCACACTATCCACAGTTGCCAACTGTCCTGTTTTTGCCGGGATAGTCCTGGCAAGTTGGAGACTGTCCCGGGTAATTTACTCTCCCGGAACCGTCCCGCCCCCCGCTGCAGGACTCTGAGATGTGCCTGCTCACAATGCTCTCCCCGCGCAGTAATGCTCTGAGGAGTGGAGCCTGAAGTGGGCGGGGCATGTGACATCACTTCCCTTCCCATCAGGCCATGCTCGAGATTACCGAGCAGGGAGAGCCGTAAGAGTCACTTTAAATCCACTTATACCACCAACGGCAAGCAGTAATGTTTGATAGTATTTTCTAATTAAATAATTATGTATCTATCTATCACATGTCTTATTGGTGCCACCTCGTTTCTCTTCCCCGTATGCATCTCTCTCCCCATGACTAGCATCCTTCCCCCTCTCCCCATCACTTACAGCCACCCCCTCTGTGCTTGTGTGCTTGTGTGTAGTGAGCTTGTTTGTAGTGAGTTAATTGAGAACACATGAAGAGGCCGCCAGCACTGTAACATGGCTGGGTGATGCAAATACAAACATGTAAATTAAGCACTGCACTTAGTGCAAAATAAAAGGTAAAAAAAAATCTGCTATAGAATAGTATTTACAACATTCATTTTAACCCTCTGCCTCCTCCTGTTCTTATTTCTTGACTAAAGTTTGCTTTAGAGTTTACTACAAACATTTTGTCTTTCAATCACTTTGTTTGGTGATTCGTTGCAGCGTGGGAAGTGTGGACCACTGAGTGTATTGCCTCCATTTTAAATAAAATGTTTCTTCAGTTCCAGGCCTTTTTTTCGGATAGTAATTAGACAAGCAGATTAACACCTCTCATGAGATCTCTGTATGTATGAAATGCCTCCAGGTGAGAGCTCCTGTAATTTAATTTGAACTCATAGCTGTTAAACTCTTAAGGGTTTTTCTATATTGTGAACTATGTTGAATTAACAACCAGGATTGCAACATTTATATAATTGGAGTTGAGAATGATCTCTACCATCCCTAAATGTAGCAAATATTCACCAGAAGAATACCACATATACCAACCATTCACGGGTCTGAATAGCAGTATCTGGTGACACAGTGGGGGAGCCCCCAATCAGTGAATCACAAGCACATCGTTAAAGGGACAATCCAGGCACCCAGACCACTTCTACCCATTGGAGTGGTTTGGATGCCAACTCCCACTACCCTTAACCCTGCAACTGTAAATATTGCAGTTTTCATAAACTGCAATAATTACCTTGCAGGGTTAACTCCTCCTATAGTGGCTGTCAACTAGACAGCCACTAGAGGGCACTTCCGATATTATAGCACACATTCCATGTGCTATAGTGTTGCTGGACGTCCTCACGCTGTGTGAGGACCTTCAGCGTCGCTGAAATCCCCATAGGAAAGCATTGAAAGCATTTTTCAGTGCTTTCCTATGGGGAGGTCTAATGCGCGATAGGTCTCCTCCGCCGGATGACGGTGGGGGAGGGGCGTAGGCGGAGCCTGACCCAACGCCGAGGGACATCGGCGCTGGATACAGGTAAGTTACTGAAGGGGTTTTAACCCCTTCAGCAACATGGGATGGGGGGTTGGAGGGAGCGGGGACCTGCGGTGCCAGGAAAACTGTTTATTTTACTGCCACTGGAGAGTCCCTTTAGGAGCTTGCACTATATTCCACAAGGCTTTAAGACCATGTTCTATGGTCCACAACCGCGCTCTGATGCAAGGTTATATATTTATGGTTGCAGCTCTTCTCCTAACTTGCTTTATTCAGTGCGCCCATTCTGATGCCACTTGTCCATCTCGCTTCATTATTGATGGAGGCTGTCCTACTCATGCCCATACTGACATCATGTCACACCATAGTATAATTTCTGACACTGAACCCTCTGTCAACACACACACGTTCTGGACGCACAGAAATAACACAGGATTTCATTGACTAATATATACGTCGGTCGTCTTATGCTCCTTGCCCCGTTGCGGTCCTAGTTTGGTCCCAATAATGTGTTATACGGTGTTCTGATATCTTGATTTCCTAACCCGGCTTTCCATTGACTTCTCTGATTTCTGACACCCTTGACACAGTCTCTTGTTTCTCTTGACTTTTTCTTGTTTACCGTTATACTATTGCTCTGCTTAACATTGGGCCTGGCCACCTTGAAGAACCGGTAATACATTCTTATTTCTGTTTAGCTCAGGGTTGTTTCATGCTCTTCGTGTAGGCGTTCTATCCTGTGATGTCTGAGCCTGGTCGTAGCCAATGACTGCTGTCCAAATTTGGACTAAATTGATATTTCCAATGCAAAGGCAATATGCAAAATGATGGTCCACTCCACAGCTGCCTGGAGGGCCCTTAATATGTCAAAGTGCACAAAAACATGTTCCACACCAAGGAGGACAACGCCGGAGTAATCTTGGCACAATAAGTACTACAGTGGCATGAAGGGGTTTTGGTGTCTAGGGTGCCCCAATCCCATGGTGACATGCCCCTATATGTCACTTTATTATCCTTTACTGGGGTGAGAGGTTGTCAGACGTTCATGAAACGGACTGTTTCTCTCCAGTAAGTAGACTACAGTGCCTTCTTGGAAATGATTCTTGTATGGTCATCAAAATGTGTTGGTCTGTGATCTGCCCACGTTTTAGAATTGTGTAGTCAGTTTGAATTATACCATAATCACCTGAGATTAGAGGCACTGTGTATCATAGAAGGAATTTTGTCAAACGCTGAATATGGTTAAAACAAAAAGGAAAAATGTAGTTTATGATCACGAACACATTTGCTGCGTGTTAAACACATGCTAGGCTGACTGTCATGTGACCTTTAAATGCACACTGCTCATTTCTTTGCGATGTACTGTTGTGATAATGTAATATACGGTGCCAATTGCTATGCTTTCCTGTCACCCCGCATATTCTTTATGTAGAGCTCTGTGTTTTGTTCTTGTGAAGTTCTGTGATACATCTACACATGATGGCCATCCCTGTGCATATTATTTCTGTAGAGCTCTGTAATACACAGTGCATATTACCATGAGTCTTATCCCTGTAGAGCTTTATATACGTTCATACACATGATATATTAGTGCGGGTTTTATTGCTGGGAGCTGTCATATACGAGGTTATGCTCATAATTGATAAATGGGAGGAAAGAGGAACGCCATGAATTAACGCCAAAAGGGTAATTGTGGATGTGAGGTCCTAGTTTTCTTTATACACGGGAATCATGTATATTGGTGTCCCAATGATCAAAACCCTGCACCAGGCTAGTTAGTATTTTCTGATATTTAACTGGCAACTATCTCTGTATTTCACTAGACAAACAAATATATCAGCTCTTGCTCAGTGGCTTAGAATAACTGACTAGGGCTGCTTTTTTTTTTAATTTTATTTTTTTATATTTTTCGTACACTTTTACAATTAATATTTTTGCATGAACTTGAAAAACATTTTTTTTTTAAAGATTTGATAGATACAGTACAAATCATTTTTTTTTTTTTTTTAGAATAATTTTACATTTTTTTATGCAAAAATATAAAATACGGGAGTTTGAAAAGCTTATCTTACAGTATCTAATCAAACAAGTTTTAAATTGGGCATTCAATGAAAAAAATAGATTTTTAAAAAAAAGGCTTGTTGATACCCCATTTTCTTTTGTTAGTCTCTTTGTACTAAGAAAGAAAATCAATATGTTGTACGCCATCAAAATAAGAAAACCGCAAGTCTTTCACCGCTGTGTAGAATGAAAAGGTAGAAAAATATTTCCATCGCTTTTCCCTAAAACTATATAGTTGATCTGCGAACTGCAAATTTAAGGTCAAACTAGCCAATCTCTATAGTTAGCTGAGCATTATTTATTCAGAATAATTTATTTTACATTATTATTTATTATTATTGCCATTTATATAGTGCCAACAGATTCTGTAGCGCTTTACAATATTAAAATGTTAAATCCCTTTTTAGTTCCAGTTCTAGCGAATAAAACCTCTTTATAAATAAATCGAATGAACCTGTTTATAAATAAATAGAATTCTCTTTAATTCTATCTCTTGATGTCATATCAGCCGTTCGCACACCGCTTTATTTATTTGCTTATTCCGAGTACCAGCAATTTCAAGTGGTGAGTATTCCAAGGAAAATCCTATTAATCTGCAAGCTGGATGTCGTAACCTAAAACTGCATTATTAATAGTGTACAGAACGAGTCAGTCGTTTCCATTTGTCATTATAACAACGTGAAGAGGAGAGGGTTGGCATGTCCTTTTTACAATAATGTAGCTTCATGTTTTCCTGCTCACTTGAGATATAGGTCAATGGTTTTCCCCTACACTCACTTTTTTTTTTTTTGCCATCCCTTATATTCTACCATATATAAACGCTTGAGCAGAGAAAGCAGCCCCGCTGCGTATATAGCTGATTTTTGACCAGGAGAAGAATCCCATTCAGAAAATAGATGTCAGAAAGGCAATAAATCCCCTGGATTAGCCATTAACTCTTGCAAAACATTTACTGGGTTATTCACAAAAATGTAAATTGTTTTGTATTCAAAGCAAATTCAAATGGAATTTCCAATTTTAGACCAAATTAGTCAAAATGGAAAAATTCTCAAGCTTTGTTTTCAGTTCTGCTATTTTGGCCTTAAATTTGAAAGTTCACTTTGAATACCAGGCAGCTTACCCTTTTTTTTTGATAATAATCATGTCAATTCTCAGCCCCAGCCTCAACAGCACTGAGTGAGCTTCTATTAATACAGGATATTAATCAGGCCAAAACAAATGCATTAAAGTTGCATTGGTTCCTGGCGTGTGCCTTTAAGGCACCAGAGAGCCATGGTTCCTAAACAAAGCACTTTATTACCTAACGTTTGTGAATATTTTATGTATGCTGCAGTATTCGTAAGGCGCCAAGATATTCCACAGCGCAATACAATTTGTGAAAAATACGGTACAATACAAAAGGTAAAGTGAGCTGAGATCTAGCCACTGGAACTAATTTAAACAAAGCTAGTAGATAGTTTGTGAGCTTCTGACATTACGGCTTTATTTTTTTACCACAAGAGGAAAAAGTCTTAAATTAAAGGGGCAAAGGTTTAAAAACAATATCAGGACATTTTACTTTACTGAGAGGGTAGTAGACGCATGTAGACGCCTTCCAGCTGAAGTGGTAGAGGTTAACACAGTGAGGGAGTTTAAGCATGCGTGGGATAGGCATAAGGCTATCCTAACTATAAGATAAGGCCAGGGACTAATGAAAGTATTTGGAAAATTGGGCAGACTAGATGGGCCGAATGGTTCTTATCTGCCGTCACATTCTATGTTTCTGTATAAGCTTACAATGTAGCATAAACTGTAAATCTTGTGCAAAGTACATGCCAGATACACCCAGGCTTTAAAAAAGCCTACAAGAGAAAATTCCAAACTTTTTGCTGGAGACTCTTAAGTCGGGGTGATTAAATATTATCATAGCACAGTTTCTGCTAATTGTTTGGCATACGTGTTTTCACACCCGCTTTTATTTTATCAGTTTAAAAAAAACAAACAAAAAAAAATATTCGGTGGAACAAGGCATTTTATATAATCACTATTTGGTTTTCTTAGGTTTTTTTTTTATTTTTTTAATCCCTTTTCCTGGAGATGAAGGTTTATCTCTGTATACCAGTGAAATCCAGTTATTCTTCTCTTTTTGGCCTACTGTTCATCCATCATCATATGAACGCACCGAGAATATGTAAAATGGCAGCCAGATGTCCTAAAAAAAAAAAAAAAATATTTTTAAAATAAGGAGGAGGATAAAAGGGAAAAATATGGATACTTGGCTCAGAATAAGCTGTTCTGCTTTGAGTCAAACGTATCTTTTTATTTTTAGGGAGAGAAACAAGATGGAGTCATTGACTCTTTTTGTACTGCATCACACTAGCTAGTCTGGCTTCCATACCATTGATGTCAATATGGTCCTGCATTAGTTCAAATCTTGAACCTTGTCGTCTCAGAGCAGGCTTTACTGACTGAGCGACGACTTTTTCAGTATCCATGATCCGAGTAAACTATACCATGGTGTTCAATATATCTTTTATAGGGTTACTCCAACCACCATGACCACTTGTGCTTTTTGAAGTGCTTGTGGTGGTTGGAGTTTGTATGTGCAGTGTTTCAGCTTTAAACTCTTCCCATACTGAAATATCGGAACATGTGTGCCGGGGACTAGTTACACCCCAGGCACATGTGACTTTGGCAGCCCAAAACGTGTGTTTTGTGCTTAAAATCTGTCCATCGTCTGCACACACTGCATGTTGGACACGGACATATTGAGCTTCCCCTCCAGGCATGGTTTGTAAGGGGAAGCCTGGATGTCCCCCTCCCTTCTTGTGTGCAGCCTTCCCGCCTACCCAATAAGCTCAGATTTCTTTATTTTTTTCCCGTCTCCCTACCCTTCACGTGGGCCAATAAAATGTTTCTCTACGAGCAGGCTTTATTAAACCTTACATGGCTGCCGTGACCTCATAAGAGGGCATGGAAAGCCGCGTCTGGAGCTGCGCCCGGCGCTGGCTTTCAGGTAACTGAAGCCCCTTTTTTGTGTCGATGAGGTTCATTCTTTTTTGTGTGTGTGATTATAATAGATGGGGATGGTGTTTCTTGTATTTCATTTGAATTTGAGGGTAGAAATATAATAATAATTTTTTTAAAAAAAATCCTTTTTTTGCTTTCTTCTCTCAGTGCTGGCATTGCTGTTGGTTTCTATGGAAACGGGGAGACTAGCGATGGCATCCACAGAGTGACATATTCACTCAGACATGTGGACCGCACCGTGGCTGGAATCCAAGATCGGGTAAGTAGAAAAAAATAAATCCGTGTTTAAAAAAAAAAACAAAATAAAAAAATTCTCTTGGTTGCCATGTCAGCTGAACTTCATTCCAAGTGTGAACTGTATGTAACGTGAGACACAGACCTCATTCAGACATAGCATTTTACTGTTCCACTCACAAAACGATATGGCTGCGTTACAAATTGGAACTCCATGCAGCCAACAAGAGTGCTCATGTAACGATCTTTAAACCTATTGTTCCGAATACCCATTTGAAAACCAAATTGCAAAATGTAAGCTACAATAACCAAACTATGGAGTATTTTATCGAATACACTATTGTAACCTAAATATTGCAATTTACTTTTCAGTTTGCTAATTAGCAATTAAAACCACTGTGAAAGAAGTGTCTGGATTTTACATAAAAATCATTGAATAGAAATAATTTGTATTCCTCGCCAAGTGTTTACAGGGACAGTAAAGCCTGTGTTTATTTTCTGGACAATACAGGCATATCTCTTAAACTGCTGATCTTTTGAGGTTCCTCTCTGGCAAACAGACAATAACAAATAAGTTACCTTCTCAGCTAGGATAGTCAGACTGCCATACACATTGTTTGAAACAAGTAAGGATCTCAGACTGCTAACGGAAGGTTTGTTAGAGCTGTTGGTTTGGCATAGTCATTATTTCTTCTTATTATTATTACGATAGACTACTAAAGGCATCCAGACCAATTAATTTCAATAAAGTGGTCTGGGTGCAGTGGTCCTGTAGTTTTCTAGAAACTGCAATGTTTCCATTGCAGGGTTAACACAGCTCTAGCGGCTCTTCAAGGCAACCACTATAGGCACAGCCTAAAAATCACGGGTTCCACGATGTTGATACACTATGACAAAGGGTTCCACGGAAAAAAATTAATTGGGAACCCCTGCTCTAGGCCATTCCTACATTCCACTGTAGTAGTTATGGTGGCAGGCCTCCCCTTGCATTGTCCAACAGTAAGTGGTCAAACTTTTTTTGGAATGGCTTGACACATACAGGTTTCTCCTGTCTGGCATCTCTTCAGATATAACGAACATTCAAGTACTTCCTTCGGTATTAGATTTATCAATATATTTCCTGTTTTGCTGGAATTCATCGGATGAGCAAACAAGTGATTAAGAACCACTAGTCTATGGTCTTGTGTCATAGTAGGAGGTATCACCACCTCTAGGAAATGCCATAAATTACCACAGAGGCATAGCGTGGGGGGGTGCAGGGGGGGGGGCGGCTGCACCGGGCGCAACATCTGGGGGAGGGCGGCATTTTCCAGGGGGCGGCAAAAAAAGCTGCCCCCAAATGGCCAAGGCAAATGTCTTGTTAGCCTTGCGGCTAACAGACATGCCGGCGGGCTGCTAGGCTGGGCGGGCGGCATTGGTGGGCGGCCGTCGAGGGAGCACTTCCTCTGAGCTGTCTGCTCAGCTCCCTCGCGCGTCACAGAGTGAGGCTGGGAACCGGAATATGACGTCATATTCAGGTTCCCAGCCTCACTCTGCGACGCGCGATGGAGCCGAGTAGACAGCTCAGGGGAAGTGCTCCCTCGCCAGCCTGCCGCCCGCCAATGCCGCCCGCCTAGCAGCCACTGGACCACCAGGGAGGAAGAGAACCCCCTCCCCCCCCCCCCCCCAGCATTTCCAAAGGTAAGGATGCTGGGGGGGGGGGGGGGGGGTTACATTTAAAAAAAAAATGCGTTAAAAATGTGTGTGTGTGTGTGTGTATGTCTGTTAGTGTGTGTGTGTGTGTGTGTGTGTCTGTCTAAAAATCCACGGATTAGGGGGCGCAAATTACTTGCCTTGCCCCGGGTGCTGACAACCCACGCTACGCCACTGAATTACCATGAAAACAATTGACTTTTGCACCACAATTAAACTTTTTTTTTTTTTTTTATTCAAATATTGTACCTACAGTGAATGGGATTTCTATTTTTTTTCTTTTACCTTTTTATTAATAAATGTATTTCTTGCGTCTCAGGTCACTGTTACAAATGTAGCTTTGAACGAAACTGTGGATCCAAGTCTGGTGGAACTGGAATCTATGTTTGCAAAACAGGCAGATTACCTCCATATTGTTCAGAAACTTCAGAGCCTTCTCTATACTCTGGTTCAGCAGACCTCGGCGATCCCTTTCTGGAAAAATCCTGGCATTTCTCTGGACGATCTGGCAGCCCGGATAGATCTTTATGACTGGTATCGGTAAGCAGCTGACGATATTCCTCTCTAGAAATGCTCACATTGCTTATTACACAATCTTAGTGTATTATTTGTAAAAATTAAAAACAGTCAGTGCAATATTGTTGTGCTCCAGAGGGTAACAGACAAAAGGCAAGGTGGTATTAGAACAAAGTGTTATAACCAAATGACGCATTCTATTGCTCCAGACATGAGATTTTCTTTTGGATCAATTCATTCAATGACCTGAGGAACTGTCACTGGTGATTGAAATGTTGTTTTATGCTCAAAATACATGGCTGTTGAACCAAATCATTATTTTCCTTATTGCTCCTAAAGATTAGAAAAAAAATGTGGAAGTGTGCTAACATGTGTTTTATGTTAATCTTTTTGTGAACCATCAAGTCTATTGTGCTGATTTATAGAAAGATCTAATATCCTATTTATCGTAATATATAGAATTGTGTTGTTTGATTAAATATAAATAAATAATACGCAGTTATCTTGGTGACAAGAAGTGAAACTTTATTTTTTATTTTTTTTTAATCTCCCTTTATAGCAGAAATACAGGCATTTATTCATTAAACCAGGAACATTCGATAGTTGACAAAGGGTTTTTTTCAATAAAGACTGAATTGTAGTGAATTGAAGACCGATTGGCAACGTTTAGACAAGACCGTCAAGCTGTGAATATAGTCTTGGACTTGGATACATTTTGTAAATTGGCTACTTTAACCAACATTTTGGTTAAAAATGTGGTTTTTAATTCCGTTAAACTGTAAAATATATATATATATATTTTATTATTTTTTCTCCTCCTTTGGCCTAAAACAAAGAAATCCTTTGTCTGTTCTTGTCAGTCAATTAAAAAAATCAAGAGTCTTTTGTTTTTGTTTCTTTCTCCAGCATTTCAAGAAATATGCTGCATTGAAGGGGTATATATAATATAAATATTCTGGCTGACAAAGACAGTCAAAGCTCTTCTTAAACATTGAGACCTATTTGAAAAGTAAAATATTTTTGGTAAACCTATATTAAATACTACTGGCCGATCCCTAATTCTCAAAAGCAGGCTGGATTATAAAAGGACAGTTTCTCCTAAATCATGTGTCATTGGCACATGCTTTAGGGGCGTCTGTGAATTAAACCAGGTACTCTTAATCAGAAACAGGCACGTTGCATTGGTAGGTTATATGAAACACGCTGTTTAAAGCACGTTTGGGTTTACTTCTTCCAAAAACAGTTCTTTTTAATCATAGCCTTTTTTCTTTTTTTTTTTGTGTTGGCTTATTTTCCTGGCTCTAAGTGTCTACTAAAACCAACGGGGACTGGTGATTTTCACAGACTGACAGTGAGTTGGCGATGTAGTTGTTGTTGTTGTTTCTTCACTGTGTTAACAATTAATAGAAGACAGAACAGCAGTACTAGAGGCTTCTATAACGGCGCAAACGTCTTTGAATGTTGACGTCTAGTGGTCTGGGTCCTAACTTGGATTAATTCTATGGTTTTCGTTTTCTTTACATTCTGAGAGAGGGACTGTGTGGAGAGAAACACACTGTCTCTGTTTGCACAGCCCCTCTCAATGCATGTCACAAACCGCTGTAAATAGTAGAAGGTTCTCTGGAGTGTAGCTCCCACCACTCTTGGGCAGACTATATCTTGGTGCTTCGCTGAGATTGAAGGATACTGTATATGACCGTGTCACTCAAACCATGCTAATTTGCTTTTTACTGTACAGTGTGATTTGACCCACCGTGAGTACAAGTTTTGAAAACTTTACCTGCCCATCTCCTGCAGATCTGCATGTCTCTTGGAATGGCTTTTTGTCCTTATTTACTGAACTCTTGGTCAAAGTGATAGGCGTTTGGGTACTTTTGTTGAACTGGAGTGCTGGCATGATGTGAATAATGAAAGATTCGCTGAAGCTGTTTTCAGCATATGTCCCAAGAAAAAAAAGAAGCCTTGTCTATTGTCTTCTACTCTGATAGGATCTCTGATCTTGGCTTTAGTCCCATCTTAAAAAGGGATAAGTGAAGCTGCATACCCAAGAAGATTCTAAATATCTAGACTAGACTGTCACTTCCAGCACCTCAATCTGGCAACGATAAATGGGACACAAACCACAAGAGCATATCCAAAGCTTTTTTTTGTAGGGCTTTATTTCTAAAAGGTTGAATGCTGTTGTGCACCACCATATTCAATAGTAGCTTCATGATTTAGAAGAGTTCTTTGCCTGTTCTTCAAAGTTTCACCAATTTAATATTACCTTAACCATGTTACCTATTTAAATAACACGGGCCTTTCAGCACTAGTATAAACTATGGGTCGCATACTACCATCTATAGCCTGTGGACTGTGTTATTACAAGGTCCGTGGGTGAGGTCAAGCAGATCGCATACATAAACTTTGACAAAGCTGAGGACATCTCTAAAGGAATTTTTGTTTTTTAATAACTTACTGCTGCAAAGCACCTTCTCCTGCTATACACAACCTTAAATGCAGGGATAGCCATTCTAAAGATTTTTTCTGGGCGATGAGGTTCTGCAAAATCTGGCGATCTACCTTATGGCCATCCTTATCTTCCTTTGGTATTCTACACATTAAAGCGGCACTGTCATGCCGAACTTACCTTTCCTCAATCTGTTCCTCTTCTCCCCCTCTCTCGGGATCTGTTATTCTTTTCTTCCTGTCTTCTTTAGTTTTCTTTAAAATC
This sequence comes from Pelobates fuscus, assembly GCF_036172605.1. Taxonomy (NCBI): domain Eukaryota; kingdom Metazoa; phylum Chordata; class Amphibia; order Anura; family Pelobatidae; genus Pelobates; species Pelobates fuscus. The sequence continues at coordinate 151,451,473 of NC_086324.1, read as the reverse complement.
ATAAGACAAAGTAGGGACTCTGTCTTATGGAGGATTCCTCCGCTTGACCAGCTCTGACCAGCGGAGGAGCAAAGTGTGCTTCATTTCCGCTGGTCAGACCAATTTTCCCATGATCCCTAGCTTTCCTCCCAGTTCCCACAATGCTTCCTGTCAGTATTGCCGAACGTCCTTTCACTTAGACAGAACGCCGGCAAAACTGCCGAATTGCATCCTAACAGAATGAGCACTGTTTCTCCATTGGTGTTAGGATGCAATTCGGTACTTTGTTCGGATCGGAATTTCATTCAAATGAATGAAACTCCGATCCTATTCATTGCTGTGGCTGCATCTTGCAGCCGCTTAGTAGATAACTCCCTAATTCCCACGGTATCAGGGAGCTATCTACTAAAAGGCTGAAAGACCTAAATTGGTCTTTCAGCCAAATGTACTAATACTAAGTAAAAATGACTTGGTATTAGTAAATAATATGCCCCTACTCGCTATACCGCGAGTAGGGGCATGTCTAGTAAGCAGTGAGCAGCCTGTGGCTGCTCACTGTAAAAAAAAATAATAAAAAAAAAATATTGCCCCCCACCCCTAAACGACGGGTGGGGGCTGTAAAGTAAAATAAGGGAGGGAGACCTATTGTCCCCCCCCCTGAGCGGTGGGTGGGGGCCATAAAGATAATGGGGGGGGGACCTGCTGTCCTCCCCCCCGGCCCCCAACCCTGGGCGGCGGGTGGGGGCCATAATGGTAATAAGGGGGGGGGGGGGGAACCTACTGTCCTCCCCCCCGGCCCCCACCCCTGGGCGGCGGGTGGGGGCCATAATAGTAGTAGGGAGGGGGGAGGGGACCTACTGTCCTCCCCCCCGGCCCCCACCCCTGGCCGGCGGGTGGGGGCCATAATGGTAATAAGAGGGGGGGGGACCTACTGTCCTCCCCCCCCCGGCCCCCACCCCTGGGCGGCGGGTGGGGGCCATAATGGTAATAAGAGGGGGGGGGACCTACTGTCCTCCCCCCCCCCCCCGGCCCCCACCCCTGGCCGGCGGGTGGGGGCCATAATGGTAATAAGAGGGGGGGGACCTACTGTCCTCCCCCCCCGGCCCCCACCCCTGGGCGGCGGGTGGGGGCCATAATAGTAGTAAGGGGGTGGGGACCTACTCTTCTCCCCCCCCCCCGGCCCCCACCCCTGGCCGGCGGGTGGGGACCATAATGGTAATAAGAGGGGGGGGCCTACTGCCCCCCCACCCCTGGGCGGCGGGTGGGGGCACTAAGTAAATTCTCCCCCCCCCCATCAAGGTGACTAGGGGTGCCCAAGCCCCTAGTCACCCACCCCCCACCCAAATAAAAAATGCCCCTACCTACCCCCCTCACCCTAAAAAATAGTGAGGGGGGAATAAAATTGCTAACTTACCATTCGACGTCTTCTTTTTTCTAAAATCTTCATTTTTCAGCCCCAAAAAAGGCCAAATAAAAAACCATCATAGCCGTCGAACTAAAAATAAAATAAAAAACCCGAGCGCAAAAAAAAAAACCTGACGAAAAAGAAAAAACCCGAGCGCACAAAAAAAATAATCCATCTTCACCCATGGAGGGCTCCGCGCAGACTGAGCTCCGCAGGGCGGGGCAAGGCTTATAAAGCCCCTAGTCACCCACCCCCCATGTCCCCCCCCCCCCTACTACTATTATGGCCCCCACCCGCCGCCCAGGGGTGGGGGCCGGGGGGGGAGGACAGTAGGTCCCCCCCCCCTATTACTATTATGGCCCCCATCCGCTTCCCAGGGGTGGGGGCCGGGGGTTGGAGGACAGTAGGTCCCCCCCCCCTTTATTACTATTATGGCCCCCACCCGCCGCCCAGGGGTGGGGGCCTGAGGGGAGGACAGTAGGTCCCCCCTCATTCCCATTATGGCCCCCACCCGCCGTCCAGGGGTGGGGGCCGGCGGGGGAGGACAGTAGGTTCCCCGTAACCCCTTATTACCCTTTTTTTTTTTTTTTTTTTTTTACAGTGAGCAGCCACAGGCTGCTCACTGTTTAGTGGACATGCCCCTACTCGCGATATAGCGAGTAGGGGCATTGGGGAGATTTTAATCTCCCTTGTGCTATTATGGGGGTCATATTGACCCCCATAGAGTGAGGAGGGGACCTGGGGGGCTTATGAAGTGGTGGGGAGCACTGCTCCCTGCCGCTTCTGTCTTTACATATTGCAAGGAGGGAGCTGCACGCCGGTAGCTCCCTCCTTGTAATAAACCGAACAAACAAACGAACACTGATACACAGTGTTAGTTTGTTCGTCTGATTTTTTTCTATTCATTCATTCGTCTGTCTGATGAATGAATGAATAGGTGAAATTCCCGTTCGCATGTCCAGATGTTTCACTGGGCATGTGCGGGAATCTCAGGGCTATCTAGTGTGGGTAGATGACGTGTCCCACAGGGACTTCACCTACCCACACAAAGATGGCGGCGCCCTGAATATAGATCGGGGCAGAAAATAAAGAATAAAAAATAGGTAATGTGGGGGGCATAGGGGCATTTGGGGGTGACTAGGGGGTCGATTGGATGTAGTTGAGGCGGGAGGGGGGTTAATAAAAAAACGGAATTCGGCATGACAGTGCCGCTTTAAACTGGACGGTCAACTTAACCATAAACAAACACACTTTATTTTTATTGTTTGCCTTGCCATTTGTGAAACTTCCACTGTATTGTTAAAAATTCTAAAATAAGCAATGTTTAAAGAGGCAGTATTTAGCAATGAGATCTATTCCTTAATTGCATCTAATGTGTCCTATTACAAATTGTCCACTCGGACAATTCAAACTACCTTAACCCATATTAAACACTATGATTAGAACGCACTCTTCACACATACACTATTTGATTGGTCTAGTACTAAATTAACCATACCGGCGCTACACTTACTTGGTAACATTGTATCTTCTCTTTTTGTCTATAGGTGGTTGGGTTATCTGGGATTGCTACTTTTCCACGTCCTCATTTGCTTGTTGGTGCTATTTGGCCTTATCCGTAACTCCAAAGCCATCCTTGCAGGGTAAGTAGTCTTTATCATATTTTTTTCTTTTTTTTTTATTGTGCCCCATATTACATAGTAATGTACACTGAACATGCAAAAGATCACAAAATAGATCTCATTTATAATTTCTGTTCACTGAATACATTCTATTGGCCATGGTGGCTTTCTAGATCCAATTTCATTGCAATCACTGCTTGGTGTCATGGAAATTGATTCTTCTTTTTTTTTTTTTTTTTTTTTTTTTTTATATCTGTTTTAAACCGGGGTATAGAACCCAAATAGTGCTGAAATGTTTCATAAAATTTTCAACATTCCCTGTCAAACTGTATTGGTGCTTTGTCATTGGTTAACATGCTAACTAATACTAATGTGTTTACGGAGAAAGCCGTGTTGAAGCTCTGGAGATGCCTGCACACAGCTCCGTTCAGTAAATGGTGTATGCTTTGCAAAAACTGATAGCAGCTCCAGTATCAAGGGAAAAACAATTTATTCCCAAATTCCTTGCTGGACAGCAGTCTATTGCATAAGAACAGTTCACATTTAGCATAATGAGACTCTCCTGATTGGAGAATTTCTCTTGAGTGAGAGCGGCATGTGTCTGTAGGCAGATTAACTAAACAGTGCATCTGAGTTTTGTTTTTTCCCTAATTTTTTGTTTTTTATTCTTTCTTTTATTTGTGCAGTCGTTGAACAGAATACTAGCACTACCACAATAGCTGGTGCCAACATTTTTCAATCACAGATGTACATGTGGCTACATAGACATTGCACTTTTTTATATATGGTGAGATAATCAAGCGTAAAACCAAAGTTTCTCAATAATAAGATAACAGTAGCTCAGCAATACGATGTGAGGTGTATATATATATATATATGTGTGTATATGTGTATATGTGTAATATATATATATATATATATATATATATATATAATAAGTAATAAATGTAGGCTTGCACTCACGGTCTGTAGGTGGATAAAATTTCTTGTTTATTTCAATTCATTTAAAATATGGTTGCTGCCATTATCGTCAACGTTTCAGCCACTCCTGTGGCTTTCATCAGGACCAATTCAGCATAAAAGCTTTTATGCTGAATTGGTCCTGATGAAAGCCACAGGAGTGGCTGAAACGTTGACGATAATGGCAGCAACCATATTTTAAATGATTTGAAATAAACAAGAAATTTTATCCACCTACAGACCGTGAGTGCAAGCCTACATTTATTACTTATTATATTTTTTGGCTATGGCTTTTTGAGCACCCGGCACTTTATAAAACTTTGAGTGTGTGTGCTGGGAAACACTGCATATTATATATATATATATATATATATATATATATTTTGCCTAGTCTAGACTATGCTCTCGTCAGAGATGTGGTCTGGAACAATTTTTGTAGTGTAAGAGCATTTTCATGATTGTGGCGTATTTATAGGCTTAAACAGGTGTGTATCGTTGACAGGCTAAAGAAGTATGTTAGGTCACTGCGTTGCTATGTGGTAAACTGTAAAATACTAAACATAAAACATAAGGTTAACATATGCTGCATTATCTAGCCCTTTAGTGTGTGGGTGCTTCTCCTCGCTAGCCATCAGGTGTGTGTGAGGCTGAAAGTGGAACTTAGTGGCATTGTTGTCATGCTGTAGAGCCTGATGTATGAGCTACGGAGATATAAAAACCACTATAGCTAGTGCAAACATGTTGGTGTAAAATTAGAAACATACAGAAACAATAGGCCAGTACCAGTCTCTGATAGGGGCAGTGTGAGGTGTAGGGAGGTTATCCCACAGTGTCACGGTCAGCCAACTCCCGTCGGCGGTATATCGCAGTCTCGGTCTCTGTCGCCACTGGTGCTCGGGAGGTTCCCTCTTTCGCGTTGGGGTGTCTCCGTTGGTCCGACTTGATGATGTCGCCAATTTGGGCCTCGTGTCTCGCTTTTTCCACTGCCGATCGTGTGTTGCTGTGTTCTCGCTGAGTCTGTTGCTTGTCATTGCTTGTTTGTGTGTATAGCTTGATTAGTTTGACTTGGTCGCACTCTTGGCCCTGTTGGTTGGTGTCAGACTGCCTCTGGGGTCATTGGGTCTCCCCGAGCTTTTCTTCAGGATGGCACCCCTGCGGCACCGGCCATTCGGACGCCTGGAGCTTGCGAGAGCGTTTGCTTTCCACTGTGCGGTCACCCGATGTGGGCTTTATAGCTTGCCCTTTGCCTGGGTCTCCAGGTGGGGAGGTCGCATAAATGCCTCAAGCTTCTCCCAAAAGGAATCGAAAATTGCAGCCAGTCGGAGCTCTGTGTCCGCTGCCATGTGGGAGGCCTCACAGTCCGCCGCCATCTTGGAGGCAACGTGTGCCGGGTTGCCCCTCTGTGTTGCAGGCTTGGCCTTATGATAGAACTTCGCCGGGCTGCCCCTGTTGTCCAGGGGGGACCGGAATATCCCCCGCCGGTCAAAGCGGGGTGGGGGGTAGGAAGCCAGTGTGTCGAGGGGTCCGTGCGCGTCTTCGCTGTCGGGTTGAGCGGCCGCTTCTTTCCGTCTCAGCTTGTGAGGGTTCCCGGGGAGTGTTTGTCTCGTCTCGTCTCGTCTTGGGGGTCAGTAGATTCCCCCGGGTTTCCCCTGCCTGCATCGTGCCTTTTTGCCATTTGTGCTCCGGTTTGTGGGGTGTCTATCCCCAAATCAGTCGCTTGTAGTCGGAAGCTTGTAATCGCTCAATGCATTTAAAATATGGGGTAATTTTCTCCGTATAATTTCCCTTTAAAGGAGAATTGCCACTTCTAGGAAAATCGCACCGTTAAATAAAACATTTCCTTTAAACTCATATTAAAGATTTAACAAAATCCCATTCAGACATGTCCAAGCCAGTGCAATCAATGTAAATGAATAGGACAGATACAAACATTGTTTAATGTCTCCTATTCCCTATGCATAGGACAGAGGTTGTAACCATGATTGATACGCACTGTTGTATGATTAAGAGGTGTGGATTTCTATATGTGTTGTTTTTTTTTTTTTTGTTTTTTTTACAACTCGCAAATACTTTATTTGTTAAATATCAAGCATGAGTTTCCCCTTTAACCTCTAGTTGAACATAGAGCAAGTAAGCTGTGACCAGCACCACCGCCACTCTTACCATGACTGTCCTTGAGTGCCCGGTTACAGACTATAGACAAAAGGATATGAGGTCATATTCATGTTGCAAGTAAGCAGGCATCAGGAATGGGAGTTATAGTTTTACCAAAAGCTGGGGGTTAAGCCAACCCTGTACTCATTATGCATGGCTCTGAAATGCAAAACTTAACTTTAAATGTCGCTCCGTCGCTCCATTGCTCCAGCTCATGGCGAAGCGCGGTAATGATTTCCATTTTCAATAGCCACCAATTTTTAATTTGATTCTTAATATTCAATTTATTTTATTTTATTTATTACCATTGAATCTGTATGTTGTGCACCGCTGAGCTTTCTGTTATGTCACCAGTCACCCCTCCTTTCTCCTGTGAAGTCGCACTCCCTCCGGCGGAGAATTTTAACGATTCTCTGTTTCAGTGTTACAGTGACAGCTGTTTTGAAGTATTTTTAGGTATGTAAGTAGGTGCAGGAGCCAAACAGATGCTCAAAGTAAGCTTTTTGATATCAGGTCTACAGCAAGAGGATGAACCATGCAGTTTAGTTTTAAGTGTAGTTGATCGACACAATAAAATACAAGCACTAAACATATGCATTTGTTTTTTGTGGGTTTTGTTTTTGCTTGACCAATAATTACAAAGAACAGCACGATCTATTAAAGGACAGCTGTCACTTCTATATAAATTACACCTTTGAATATGAAATTGAAAATCACCTTAGACTTGTTACCTTTTTGTCACACGGTTTTCTTTTAAATTCTATTAAAAATGTAAGCAAATCACTTCACAATCCAGTTCCTGTCAGGCACAGCAACTGTATTCATTGCAAATCAAGGCGTGAAGTAGAAACCTTAATTTCCCCTCTTCTCTGTATGCTTTCGCTATGCTGACCATCTCGTTCAAAGGACAGAGCTTATAACATGACTGATAGGGCGCTAAGATGGAAGGGCCCATTGCAAGATAACTAGATATCAATTTCTGCATTTTTTATTTTTTTTTTTTATTTTTTTTTTTTTTATAGGAGTAAGTCAATGTAAAAATAAAATTACCAACAAGTGACCGTTCCCCTTTCAATAGGAAATTATTTGAGACTTTATTTTGTGTGCATATTTCATTTTATTGATTTTATAATGTACAGCACTTACTTGACAGCATTAGTGTGTGAAACCACCAAAAACCACACTTCTCCCAACACGGCACTTCTACCACTAATAAATATTACCTCGCCAAGAAATCCTACGGAGTCTATTGACTTTGACTTGCTGTTGGCACTGTCCCTCTTGCTAATTTGCCAATTCACTGTGAGCAGCAAGTTTTCCTGTAATAGACAGACAGTCCAGTCTCAAACAATTGGCTCCACCGAACAGGAGCCTCTCATAATGGGGTTTGATTTTCTCAACCGAAATTTCTGGAATAGGCCGTTTAGTCCCCAGCACACCAATTACAAGCGTCTTGTAGGGTGTGTGGAATTGTTTAAAAGCGAATTGCACCATACCATGGCTGTAATCAAATAAAAGGGTTACTCCAACCAAATAACAATGTTTTATTGCATCACTATTCTTGGTTATATTTTTGTGATTAAAGTTTTTATATATATATTTTTTTTTTCAATACAATAACAATAAACAGGGTTTTAAAGGCAAATACACAGGGATGTCCGAGTAGGACCACAAATACTGTCAGATCACAAATTGGTTCACGTTGGATACAGCAGCAGAAAATTTGATTCTAGTACTGTCTGCTAAGACCAAGAAGATAAGGCTATAGAGAATACATGACGCCAAATAACTGAAGACTACAAAAAACACACTCTGCTTTTGCAATTATGGTTTCCTACTTGTGTAGTGTAGGGTCAGAATTTGACGTGAGCTGCATGAATCCGTGGTTCAATCTTGCTTGTATCATCAATACAGGCTCGTGATGGTGGCATAATTGTGGGGAAGGGGTCTTTATTCACATTAAAAACAAAAAATCACTTCTCTAGAACTGGTAGTTCCTCATTTCCTCACCCCAGAGAAATGCTGTGTGATGTGGATATTCGGTCAGTTCTTCCTCATGCACACATGATGTGGATATGGTGCAATAGACAACATCTCGGCGTGTGTTGTTAAGCGGTACCCCTTAATATCTACGGGTATGCAGACTATTGTAGTAACAATACTATCCAAGGGAATTAAATAAAAGCTGACCTTAAGCTATCCAGTTATGGAAAGCATATCTATTGTTTAAGAACACCGTTGGACTCTCCCGTTAAAGACCGTACATTGTAATACGCTTTGATTTCTAGTAATGGCCGCCTATTAAGGGGCTCTGCGAACTCGCCTTTTTATTCTACCACCAATAACATCTTTACTGCTCTTTAACAGTCTATAACAATTTGCAAGGACGAACTACTTATATATTCTTTATATAGAAATGTTTTATCATCTTATGTACTCGGTGATCACTTTATTAGGATCACCGATCTAGTATAGGATTGGACGTCATTTTTCTTCCAGTACAACCTGAATTCTTAGCTGGATTAATGCTACAACAAGCTAAATGCATGTCTTTGGTCTATGCTGCTTAGATAGCATTATGCAGGGCTTTAGATTTTCACTAGACATGTGCATTTGTTTTGTTTAGAATCCAATTTCATAGAAATTTCAAAATTCGGCCTCAGCCAAAACACAACAAAACTTAGGGACTAAAACCGCAAAACTTATAAAACCGCTTCTCCCCCCCCCTCCCCTTAATTTTGATCTTTTAGCTGTTTACTAGATAGCTCCATAATCTGGAATCTCCATAATTAGGGATTCCAAGTTAAGGACTTATGTACCAAAAGCAACGAAAGATCGATCAAATTTAAGAAAAAAATATTTTAGTAAATAATTCAGAAACATAGAATGTGACGGCAGATAAGAACCATTCGGCCCAATTTTCTATATACTTTTATTAGTCCCTGTCCTTATCTTATAGTTAGGATAGCCTTATGCCCATCCCACGCATGCTTAAACTCCCTCACTGTGTTAACCTCTACCACTTCAGCTGGAAGGCTATTCCATGCATCCACTACCCTCTCAGTAAAGTAATGCTTCCTGAAATTATTTTTAAACCTTTGTCCCTCTAATTTAAGACTATGTCCTCTTGTTGTGGTAGTTTTTCTTCTTTTAAATATAGTCTCCTCCTTTACTGTGTTGATTCCCTTTATGTATTTAAATGTTTCTATCATATCCCCCCTGTCTCGTCTTTCCTCCAAGCTATACATGTTAAGTTCCTTTAACTTTTCCTTGTAAGTTTTATCCTGCAATCCATGAACCAGCTTAGTAGCCCTTCTCTGGACTCTCTCTAAAGTATCAATATCCTTCTGGAGATACGGTCTCCTGTACTGCGTACAGTACTCCAAGTGAGGTCTCACCAGTGTTCTGTACAATGGCATGAGCACCCTTTTTCTAGTGCCTCTCCTTATACAACCAAGCATTCTGCTAGCATTCCCTGCTGCTCTATTACATTGTCTGCCTACCTTTAAGTCATCAGAAATAATCACCCCTAAATCCCTTTCCTCAGATGTTGAATATTCTGTACTCTGCTCTTGGGTTTTTACGTCCAAGATGCATTATCTTGCACTTATCCACATTAAATGTCAGTTGCCACAACTCTGACCATTTTTCTAGTTTACCTAAATCATTTGCCATTTGGCTTGTCTCTCCTGGAACATCAACCCTGTTACATATCTTAGTATCTTAGTATCATCCGCAAAAAGACACACCTTACCATCAAGACCTTCTGCAATATCACTAATAAAAATATTAAAGAGAATGGGTCCAAGTACAGCTCCCGGAGGTACCCCACTGGTAACAAGCCCAAGCTCTGAATATACTCCATTGACTACAACCCTCTGTTGCCTGTCACTCAGCCACTGCCTCACCCATTCAACAATATTGGAATCCAAACTTAAAGATTGCAGTTTGGAATTGAATTTAGTACCCTAATTTCGGATTGCCCTATATAAACTTACTCCATTAGTGCGCTACATTACAGGTTGTGCTTTTTGTTAAAATTCACAACTATTTGTTCAAATTTGCTTTGCACACTATGTTGTTCCAATACAGCCAAAGGACATGATGCAGATTACTTGACACGCGCAGTGTCGGAGTTGGGCTGTTTATTTTGCAAGACAATGTGAAAACGGGGCCTTGCACCGTAGTGAAAAAGCCAAGAAGGAGGTTATATTGTCTGGAATGATTAGCCAGCACATCGTCTTCCTGTTACTGTATTTTCACTTCCTATTCATTGAACACAGTAAAAAGTACCTTTTCTTCCCTGTGGATTGAGTGTTCCTTTTTAATGGTAGCTTTAAAGTACCTTTCCAAGTTAAAGGGAACTGGAACTTCAATCAAGAGGGGGGGAAAAAAAAAATACGAACTCAAAGCTCTAACCACTTAAACCTATTGATAATCTGAATGTTTTTCTCATATTAATCCTTTTGAAACTCCAAGCTTTCAACCCATCCTGCACCATCTTCGAGTGGCGGGTCTGTTTTCCTGCACTAGATGCATCTTTGGGATACTGAGCACTGTATTGATAACCTGCACCACTGATGTGTGAGCGTTCAATGGAGCCAAGATGTGCAGTTTGAGACCATGCACCTCCTCCTTGTTTATCATTCAGAGCTCTAAATACAAGGCTTTTGGTTCATTCTGCTGTCATTATTTCTTCTATTTGACTTTAGTCTCTCAGCTGGTTCCGTATATTGCACTTTTTTTGTTTCTCTTCACCATGAGCTTGTATAGTTATTGCTTTGCTTACTGTCTTCATATCTACTTTTGGCTTCTACATTATCTGATATTATGCAACTTCTCTATATCTGCGTTTGGATCTCACATTGTGTATCCTGATTTGGGCTAAATAACTTTTCCAGATCTGATTATTTTAATATTGGGCACAAAGCACACCTTTTAATTGGATAATGCATCATTTTAGATGCAACCGGGTCCACTTGGTTTAGTTTGGTGAGAAAAGACCAATAGTAGGGTCTCATCTCCTACTAGTTATAAACAGATGGAAAAACTGCCAGTACAACTTTATTTTTATTAAAGTGGCAACGTGCGAATGATAAAGTCTACCTCAGGGCCGGATTAACATAGGGGCTGATGGAGCTGCAGCTCCAGGCCTAGGCCCATTTAAAAAAAATAAAAAAAATAAAAAATAAAAATCACACCCTACTCTTAGGCACTGGCACAGCTGATATTTGAGGCTGCCTGTCCAGTGCCAGTATTGCAGTAATACTGGCAATACAAATGCAGGTATTTTTCGCGGAAATTGCGGAAATTGCTCTGCAATACCAGCACACTGTGTGTGGAGAGAGGCAGGGATAGGAAATAACAGCATATCCCTCCCTGCCTTTCTCTACTACTCACTGATCCGTGGGAGAGCAGGTACACAGCACAGTCCAGACAGCAGCTCTACAGCTCAAGTAAGTGAGGGATGGGGGGAAAGGCAGCATGGAGACATGGGGACACTGTGACACTGAGAAACTAGGGGTTACTGGGAGCCCTGGGGACACTGGAAAAGACGGGGACACTGAGACACTAGGGGACTCTGGGAGAAATGGGGACACTGAGACATAGGGAGACACTAAGACATAGGGACATTGGGAGACACTTGGGACACAGTGTCCCCTAGTCTCCCAGTGTCCCCTAGTCTCCCTGTGTCCCCTAGTCTCCCTGTGTCTGTGTCCCCAAGTGAGACATGGGGACACTGGGAGAAATGGAAACACTTGGACACTGGGAGACTAGGGGACTGGGTGACATGGGGACACTGAGATACATAGGGACACTGGGTGACTTGCGAGACTGAGACACAGGGAAACAGGGAGACACCGGGAGCAGTCCATCTATACAGCAGAATCAAACTGTGAGTAGTTTGTTGGCGATTTTACCTTATGTCACTCCTGGTGATTTACATAATGTGATGTCACGCATAACTAATTATACAAATGTATAAGGCTGGTATTTTTTTCCAAGAAAGGTAGCAACCCTAACTACTCTTCACATACGCTTGCTTAACCCCTTAAGGACCAAACTTCTGGAATAAAAGGGAATCATGACATGTCAGATATGTCATGTGTCCTTAAGGGGGTTAAAGGAACACTATAGGGTCAGGAGCACAATCATGAATTTCAAACCTTATTATGTTAAAACCACCATTTAGCCCCCCTGGCCCCCTCTTGCCTCCCTAAATATAGTAAACTCTTACTTGTATTTAAGTCTGCAGCTGCTGGCTCTGTTCCCGTCTGCCTCTGAACTGAATATGTCTCCTGACATAATCAGAAGTGGTGGTCTGAGCAAATTACAATGCTTCCCCGTAGGATTGGCTGAGATTGTCAACTAGGCAGATCAGGGGCAGAGCCAGCACAAGTCAAAACAATCAGCATGTCCTCATGAAGATACATTGATTCAATGCATCTCTATGAGGAAAGTTCTGCATGCAGAGGGTGGAGACACTGGATGGCAGTGCTGCACACTAGGCAGTACTGCCTCAGGAGTCACCTCTAGCAGCCATCTAAGGAGTGGATATCAGAGTTATTTTCTCTGAAAAGAAAGTGTTTACTGCAAAAAAACCTGGAGGGAATGATTCTACTTACCAGAACAAATACAATAAGCTGTAGTTGTTCTGGTGACTATAGTGTCCTTTTAAGTTTGGAAGCTTAAGAGGGATGCATGGGAACAAAACCTGTGTGGACTGGCTGACCATAAAATTAGTTTAGATAATGCAGACTTTGGTCCCTAACACTGTGGCATGTCCCCTTTCTTCTACACTCACTACATACACATTTTCTCTGTCCCAGACTATATACCAGGAACTTCTGCCTGCTAGTAAGAAGGTAAGGAGACAAGTGGACCAGCGAGTGCTAGGGGACAGTCCTTAGAAAGTGTGGAGTAGGTGCATCATTTGATGCATTTATGTCAAGCTCAGGGTGCTGCCTGCATAGTATGCCCTTAGTTGGACACCCTGCAGGATTGGCAGGCAGCCTGAAATGCATTCATGCCAGTCTGACCTTCCAATTCTTTGGACAAACATGCCCCCTTTTTGGGCATGTTCACCCCTTTTGGCAGGTCTGGTCGTGTGATTTGTGCCAGTGGCACACCCTTTTACCGCGCCCATTGACTACCTGCTTCACTGGACACTGCTGTTAGGGGATATGGATTTACTTGAAAGATGAAAGCATAAATTAGAGAGAGATTAGCATAGAGCAGTGATGGCGAACCTTTTTGAGCCCGAGTGCCTAAACCGCAATACATGCCAACTTTTTTCCCCTCAAAGTGCCAACATGGCAATTAAACCTGAATACTGAGGTTTACGTTTAGCAAAAACTACTCGTACAGTTAACAACTTTCTTTCACAACAGAGTTCAATTATACAAATTTTAAATAATGATATAAATAAAGCTTATATTTATTAGCATCTCCAACAAATGCAATACATACACACAGACTGCTAAACACATTCACACACCAACTGCTTAATACATACACACACCGACACACAGACAGACTGCTAAATACACACACACACAAACACGCACACAGTCCGCTGAATACATGCACACTGCTGAATACACACACACACACACACTGCTGAGTACACAGTCTGCTGAGTACACACACACACACACACACTGCTGAGTACGCACGCAGTCTGCTGAGTACGCACGCAGTCTGCTGAGTACGCACGCAGTCTGCTGAGTACGCACGCAGTCTGCTGAGTACGCACGCAGTCTGCTGAGTACGCACGCAGTCTGCTGAATAAATAAAGACTGCTGAACACACACACACACATATACTGCATTGAGGGGTACAGTGTATGTGTTTGTGTGTAGTGGTGTGTGTGGGGGGGATAGTGGTGCTGTTTGTGGGGAGTTGGGGTGATGTGTGTGGGGGGGTGGGGTGATGTGTGTGGGGGGGTGGGGTGATGTGTGTGGGGGGGTGGGGTGATGTGTGTGGGGGGGTGGGGTGATGTGTGTGGGGGGGTGGGGTGATGTGTGTGGGGGGGTAGGGTGCTGTGTGTGTTTGGGGGAAGGGGTGCTGTGTGTGGGGGGTGTGGGTATGCAGCACAGGAGGACAGGTCCTGCAGCTCTCCTGTCCTCCCGCGCGATGCTGTGTGGAGCGTTGCCCTGGTAACACACGGCAACGCTCCACACAGCTCGAGGGAGGACAGGAGAGCTGCTTCCTTGTTCCCTCCCCCCTGCTTCCGGTCCTCCAGACACGGAAGCAGAGTAGGCACCTGCCGTTTCGGGTGCCTACTCTTCATTGATGGCAAACCTATGGCCGCGTGCCCACAGAGAGGGCCTGGCGTGCCACCTGTGGCACGCGTGCCATAGGTTCGCCATTACTGGCATAGAGTATGTGTTTTCGTATAGCTGCATCATTTGAGTTTCCCTCCAGCACCATCTCCATCAGATACATGACGCTTGGGAGGTATGATTGTTTCTGTTTTTGGTCGATAAGATTCTGTAAATAGGCCCATCATAATTGTCAGCACCAGGTCCACTGGGCTTTTAATCTGGCCCTGTTCTACCTCCGATAAATCGGTTATCCATCTTTCATGTTGACTCTTTGCATCATTCCTGCTTCCCATATGGACGCCGAACTTCATTCTTCGGTTACTCTGTCTGTTTGCAGACAATCTAAGGACCGGTACATGCTTCTGTCCTGTCTCTACAAAAGTGTTCGTGTTTGGCTAGCCTTGACCAAATCTGCGCAATAGCCATCAAATGTATGGATAAAATGTTTCACAAGTCTGAATCTTGGGCTTTTCTATGGGCTTTGAAGAATAAGAATGCTGTCACCATAAAATGTTAAACATAAAACCAGCACGGAGCTATAGGGAATAAGAACAGAAATTAGCCCTGCGTTCAAACGCCCTCTCCTCTTGGGTGGCTGCACCATGCGTATGGAGCTGCAGGGGATAATTAATTTCCAAGCTTTGCCTGATGCGCATACTGGCCCTACATGAAAATTCAAATAAAATTAAATCTAGTACAAGTTTAGTTAGCTACTTGGTTGTGCAGACATCTCTGGAGTGACCGTACCTCTTTAAATGGACATAGGGGCTTGCGATTGTGTGCACATAACTTTTCGGTTTTTGGTTTGTTCATGAAATTAAAGAGTCAATTCTCTGCACAGATGCTCATTCATAGGCTGATATAATTCAGTTGATGTTCTCCGCTTATAAATGAGCATCAGGATTGGCATCTGGCTTCTGCAACTTTGCCGAAGCTGAACGAGGTCCAGCTGCCATTACAGGAGTCTCGGCACTTGGTGGGATCAGGTATGAATGAAACTGTTGCAGAATGGTTTCCCCCATTACTGGAGAACTGCGCCACGGTAGGTCTCACATCATAACCACTACAGCTGGCCGAATTGATTACGATGCTTTGAGCAACTAAGGTTTGCTTTTTAGTTTTCAATTCGCAGCGGTTCGGAGATTCATGTATAAACTTCAGTCTGTCATTTTGTGCACCCTGTTTTATGTTTTGTCTCTTATTAGAATGCCCTCCGCACAACCTTCTTTTAGCCCAGTAGTTAAAACAAGATGTATTCTTGTCCCGATGCATCTGATTTATTTATTTTTATCTTCTATCTTTGTACTGTAGGATTTCCCCGCACTTCCACAGGTTACTTTCACCCCCTTTTGATTTGGATTTTTATTTGGCTTTGAGCTCAAAGCATTTGAAAGTTTGTAAACCTCATTACTAATTCAGAGGCAACGTCGTACTTCGAAGCTCCTTCTCTTTGTTTCAATCCTCTGCCTTCGTCAAGGCATCCCGTTGCAGGTCATATGAGGAGACGAATGAGTCAGATTTGAAAGTTTCTCACTGAAGTAAGAGGTTGCTCTGCTGTAACACGGATATTTTTTGTTAACGCATTTCCCTGGTGTTTGTTCACCTACGGGATTCTGATCGGAATTGTGCAGTAATTTTTCAGATTTGAATAAACTTCTTAAAGTACCACAAAAGTTACCAAGATCACTTCACCTCAAGACCACTGGGTGCAGTGGTCTTGCCATTTTAACCCTGCAATGTAAATAATTGCTGTTTTGCAAGGTTAAAGAGACACTATAGTCAGGTGAGTAGAATTATTCCCTTCAGGATTTTTGCAGTAAACGCTGTCTTTTCAGAGAAAATGCAGTGTTTACGTTAGACTAGGGATACCGCCACTGGCCACTCCTCAGAAGGCCACATTGTGCACCACTGACATTCAGTGTCTCCACCCTGAACTTTCCTTATAAAGATGCATTGATTCAATTCATCTCTATGAGGACATGGTGATTGGCCAGGGCTGTGTTTCACTTGTGCTGGCTCTGCCCCTGATCTGCTTCCTTGACATTCTCGGCCACTGCTATGGGAATGCACTGTGATTGGCTCAGAGAATCACTTCTGATGATGTCCTCCTCTTAAATCAAAACTGCTGATAGCGTTTGGTGCGCATGCTAAGTTCCAATCCATTGCTTCTCTTTGGGAAACAAAGGATATAAGGAGCTTGCGGTTGATGTCAGTTTGGATGCTGACAACACTGGAGGCAGAGATAGAGGCTGCAGCAGTGGAGTCTCGGTACTGCAAAGGAGGTGAGTAATCCTTTATTTTATTTGGATTCCTTTTTTTTTTTTTTAGGGGGACAAAGGAAGTAGACAGAAGGGGATTTATAGACCCCACCAAAAATTTTTTATTTTTGGTACTGTATATTCCCTTTAATTTCTAATTAAGTTTTGGGGATTCTAGTTATGGAATTATCCTGAGAGATTGTTAGACATGTTGTATTTGCTTTACATGCTGTGCTTTTTCCTTTCGTTATGTCGTGTGTTGTTTACTGTTTATTGCTGTCTACTGTGAAAATAAATCAGTCCTCTGGTAATTAATACATTGTTAAGCTACATTATCTACTACCAACTACTATTTATTGGGGAGGGGGTTGGGCACCATGTTACAAATATATTGGCAGTTCCATCATGGTATGTTTTTGTGGCATGATAATTAGCTCTGTGTTGTGTGTTTTATGTCTATTTTTTGGAATCCATAGCTTTAAAATTGGCCTAATTACAAAACAAAGAAAAGGGAACATTTTCTTACAGAACGGATAAAATTGCTTAGCTCAGCACCAGGAAATCCACATACTCCAGGACTGTTAAATCTGAATGTAGGAAAAAAATAAAGAAATGAGTGCTTCTTTTCCTTTTTTTTTTTTTTTTTTTTTAACTACACGTTTAACCCTGTTACTGCCTCAAGGGTTTACTTGTCAATGCTGCATAATTGCAGGTGGGTAGCTTTGTGTGTAAATTTGTATTGTGTACAAATATGCCTCTATGCAGTGCATGTACTGGCTAACAATTGTTCCAAGGGGTGCCATCTTTGAATCCTCTTTGTGAATGGATTCGACGTTTAGGGATGTTTCTGTCAAAGTTGAACTGCTAACGATACATCTTCATCCATTTTTTGATGCCCGCCTGCAACGTGCATTCAGTGCCAGGGTTCATGAATGTGCACTAGCACATAACCTTGGATTATACATTTTGTAAACATAACCTAAAATGCTTTCTTCCTATTTACGCTCTTGGAGAATTTTGCCTAGTCTGTTGGCACTATGTAATACAATTGCAAAAATATAAAAGTTTTTTTTTTTTTTCAATGCGTTTGGTAATTTGATTTTCTGTGGATGGACCCTCTGTATTATTTAACCTGAAAGTGTCCTTTGTGATATGCCTGAGAGTGTGTCTAATGTTACCCAGAAGCTGTTCCAGGTGAGAAATCATGGTGTTTTTGGAAGAACTGCCTAATTTCAGGCCCTAAAGGGGTCCCTACTATTCCCCGTGACAGTCTCTCTCTCCCACTCATTCCTTCACCTTGTAGGGTAGTAGCTGATCTATGCAGAGGTTCCTAGGACTCTCTAAAATAATGGGCAATGTCTTCCTGCCCCCCTTTTTAAGGGGAAAACAACAGGCTGAGTAGTTCCTATGATGTTTATTACACTGGGTGTCTGATAGAGGAATATTGTATCCATTTTCAATTTTGTTAATACAGAAGATGATGTGATTTGATTGGATGTATGTTTTGTGTTAATACAGTGTATATATTAACCTGCCCATTTTTCTACCCTATCTAGTGTGTGTTTCCTTGGAGTCTTGGCTCTGATCATAAGCTGGGCGTCCATGGGTCTGGAGCTAGCGGTTGCTGTGGTGAGTATTAAAAAATGTTCACACTTTTTTCCATCATGAGTGTGTTGTTTTTTTGTTGTTGTTTTTTTAAAGTCTTGCCTATCATACGGATATTAGCGTCCAGGTTGTTAATTCCCACACGGCATTTAAAAATTCTATCATTTGACATATTACATATCTCCAAAGTGTTCCTATTCTGGAGAAATGGTTCCAGTTAGCCCCGCCACACCCCCTAAAATGAAAGCTTCCTAATGTGGCCGTTTGAAAGGACCAGAGATATGGTATGGTTCTGCTGATGGACACAATACCTAACAATGCTAACAGGTGAAATGTCAATGGATGCCTCTTGGTATCACTGCTGGAATGGTTCAGAAGCAGTAGGGCCCTTTTGTGTGCTGTAAGTGCATGTTCAGTTAACCTTTTAAATAAACTGAGTACTAGAACGAATATTGTGATTTAACTACAGAATATGATGCTGCTTATAAGCCATGTTACCAATACCATCTAGCTTTGGAATGATGTAAAATCACTGCACACGTAATGTAATGCAATGTATTTTAGCTTGCTAATTGTCTCTTTGGGCTCATAAGGTGTTACTAGATTGAGTGTTGCTTCATTCAGTGATTCTTTGTTCGATGAACCGTTTATCATGAAGTATTAAGTGATTCCCAATGTTCTCAATTTCCGTTGCACATCAGACTGACAGAAGCTCTATTTTAATAACTGTGCATCATTTCAAATTGGAAGAAACATCTTTAATAAAACTGTAAACAATGGCGTTTTCAGGCCTAGACCTACAATGTGACAAAGAGACTTTAATGTGTCACATGGCACAAGGTGCAGAGCCTCCCCCCATGTGGAGAAATCTGCCTGGCAGCTGCTGTTTGAAAATAAAGGTTGTTGCTGTTTTTAGCAAGAAATAAGCTGGCTGTCTCTTTCCTTGCTGTAACTATCCAAGATCTGCTTTAAAGGACCGCTATAGTCACTCAGACCACTTCAGCTCAATGAAGTGGTCTGGGTGCCAGGTCCCCCAGGTTTTAACCCTGCAGCTGTAAACATAGCAGTTTCAGAGAAACTTTCAGCCCAGCGGGAGGGGGGGCCCTGAGGGATGGAAGGACCTAAGGATTATATAGTGCCAGGAAAACGAGTTTGTTTTCCTGGCACTATAGTGGTCCTTTAAAGTGAATGCTGGTGGATAAAGAGACTCCAAGCCCAGGTCATAGCACTTAGTATAGTGATCAGCTGTGCAAGCTAGTGGAAGTACCCACGGGCGATATTAGTCCATATAGTCACATACACACAATAAAAAATTAAAGCACAACTTTTTTACTTTAGTTTTAATGAATTTTAATGAATTCACTCATTCAGCTTTAAACTAATGTGTTTTTCCTATTAGTGTGCCTTTCTCACTCTCCCCCTCCTTTTCTCTCCTTTTCAAGGGCTCCAGTGACTTTTGTGTGAATCCTGACACCTTTGTCTCCAAAGTGGTAGAAGAAAAGTCTGTGCTGGGTGCAGGTGATTTTAATTTTATTTATTTTAAGCATGTTTCTTTGCCATCTGAAGTAGGTAAACTCTTCTTGCTCCTGTTAATTGCTGTGCCTTTCACAATAAAAAAATATATGAAAGAACAGGGTTTTTGGAGCAAATAAGAAGTTTTGGACGTGAATATCAGTTTATGCTCAACTATTTCAGAATCCGCATTAGGCAGTGCCCTTGCTATGCCAGTATCACTCCTGGAGGGGTTATTGAACCATTATTTTTTTTTCGTTTATTGAATTTCATGTGTTTGAAGCAGGAACCATGAGCATGCAAAAAGATCTGTGACTGGCGAGGGCCCAATAGTGATGGCTAGACGACTAGGTCAGAGCATCTCCAAAACGGGGTGTTATTGGTGTGCAGTGGTTAGTACCTACCAAAAGTGGTGCAAGAAAGGATAACCGTTGTCAGTGTCATGGGCACCCAAGTCTTATTAATTGCACGTGTGGAGCAAAGGCTAGCCCGTCTGCTCTGTTCACACAAAAGAGCTATTGTAGCTTAAATTGCTGAAAAACATATTGCTGGCTGTGAAAGGTGTTAGAACACACAGTGCATCACATTTTGCTGAGTATGGGGCTGCGTAGCCACAGACTGCTCCGAGTCCCCATGGTGAGCCCTGTCATTATGACCCCCTTGTCACTCCACTTGGAGGGTTAAAATTGAACATCCCAGTAAGCAAAGCATTTTATTGGTACAACACTGTTATTTTCCTCTATGGATCTCTAGCATTTTCTTTTAGTTGCAGGAATGTTGACTTCCCACAGGTATTTGCACGTAATTGTTAGAAAGCCATTGGAACAAAATATGTGCTTGTCGGCACAAATAAATTGATTTTGACTTTAATGATCTAATATGACATTGTAGGAATAAACTAGGCGGCTATGAGATTACGGTATGTATAAAAAGTGACGCACCTTCTATCACGTTTACAGCAGAAAATAAAATGCACATATTTTTTCCCCCCTGACAATTGTCCACCACAGTCAGACTGGCAGATTTTCTGAAACCGGTCTTTATTCAAATTGCAAATGCACCCTATCGCTCTTCCCTAGTTGTAGTACTCATTTGTCTTTATTTTGTGACTTTAATCAATGGTAAAATCATTAAGGGGAAAAAGGAGCAGAAAATCTAAACGAGGAATAAAAAGTGGCCGTATATTGGATTATTTTGTCACATTACAGAAAAAGCAGGGGAAAAAAAATTAATGCATGGACGTGCATTAACCATTGTATTCATAAGAAAATGGCACATTCACACAAAACTGCCTCAAAAGTGAAACCCCATTGTGGTTTTCTCTGTAACCAAGTTAAACGCAAGCATTCATAGACCGCGAAAGCGTTGTTGGAGTTCAGTTCTCTGGTATTGTAGGGATTTGTTACTTTTTTACTGCTACCAAGTTGAAGTCCACCTTCAACAATAAAGCGCGTATGTTGAGGGCCGTGTAAATATTTAGGGTAGGGCGGGTCTCAGGGAAGTAGTTTGGACAAATGCCCACTTTGCTCAATCTTGCTTGGAATGTGGACGTTTACAGGAATTTAATTTGCTAAAAGTTGGAGTTTGGTGAAGAAATCTGTGGGTGGACCCATCGGTGGCTGGAATTTTTAATGTATCTTTTTTTTTTTTATATTCTTTATTTTTGCAATGACATCGTGTAAAACATTTTGTGTAGGTTGGCTCGTGCAAGAGCTTAGTGGCATTTTAAGATATCAGTAGGAGATTAAAAGGATGGTTAGGTATACAACCTAGGCTCAAACATTGGTCCCATCAGTTTACATTTCATCCAGCATCATTGTTTTTATACAAACATTGAGTATAAACAGTTTAGAACATAGTTTACCTTTTATTATAAAACAGTGGACCGGAGTACTGGTAATCTCAGCCCAGCGGTGGGTGGTAGGGGGGAGGGGAGTAGTACCTGGTTATTGGTCTGTTTGTTGTGTCCCCGTATGTGTCTACGCCTTTATCAGTCAATGTAAGTTTCCCATAGTTCCCAGGTCCTGGTGAAAGCTTTAGTGGAGCCTCCTACTCGGGCCGTAAGTTTGTCCATAAGATGGCATTCTTTGATCTTATTGATCACTGTGGACATTGGTGGAGTGTCTGGTTGTAGCCAAGTTTGGGCTAAGGCCCTTCAGGCCACTAGAGTTTTTTTTATTTAACAGTTGCTGGTCTGGTCTGGGCCAATCATCGTGGGGTCTGGTTTAGTTCTATCGGTCTGTCCATAATTTGGGATAGTAGTGTTTGAATTGCTGTCCAAAAGTCAAAATTTTAGGGCAGAACCACCACATATGGGCGTACATATCCGCAGTTTCGCCAACAGAGGTCTGTGGGCGTCTTTCATGTCCTGCCAGTCTATGCCATCTAAAGTTTCCCCCAAGACGGTTTCCCATTTGTCGGTGTAGTGGAGGGTGCCCCATTCCCGTGTGGTGGAGTAGAGGCGGGAGATCATGCCCTGTGGGTAGTGTTCTGTTTGGATATATTTTTAAAACATTTCATTTTAGTTTTGGCGGCTGTTTTCAGACTCTTGGTTGGCGTAGTTTCATAGCTGGAGGTACCTGAAAAAAATCTGAGGGGGTCAGGGTTTTTATGGTTTGTAATTCCGTGAAGGGAATTATTGTGTCGCCTATGTACAATTTAAATGTATCTTTTATTCCATTGGCATTTAATTTCTTTGTTTCAACTTAAAAAAAAAATGAAAAAAAAATCTTCCATATAACTGTTATTTTAAATAATTTAATTACGTCTCATTGTTCAATTCTCTTTTACCCACTCTACAACATGGAATGACGGATGCGTCATAGCTGTTAAATAATAGCATGTTGCTGGGTAATATTTGTAGATATACCATTGCTGAGTGCATTACTCACAGCTTTGAACAAAGCATGTGAACGAGATCTCACATTTCCCACACGTTACCGTGCTATCGTTCCCCGCCCCCTTACACTCACCCCCTTGAAAACGTTTTTGTCTGGCAGGGCCACATCTGCTGCCCAGCCTACATTAACAAAGATTAGACATCATCGTGCTCGAGTTCAACGGGGTTAAAGGGACACTTCCATTAAAGACCTAAGAAGAAAGCATGCAATATGAATAGCAACTTCAACATTAACCTTGTCTTCACTTAAGGATTTTGAGATGCATTACTCTAATAGGAGGACAGTGCATAGCAGAAAGAAGACTAGTAAGTGGTTCTCATCTTAACCTTTTCATTGCCACGCCCTTAAAATGCCTTTTCCAGCTGATAAATTATTCAGAAAGAGAGTGCTTTGCATTATATTTTGTTTAAATAATATTTGGCCCGAATTCATTTAAAGGTAAATAGTCATAATTTTTATTCGGTCTAAAAAATAAAGATGTAATGTAAGATAAAGATTATTATTATTTTTATGATGCATGCATGAATGAATATATGTTAACTCGCTGTATAATCTGGCTTACACTATTAGAGCATTTTTTAGTGCATGATGTTTGGATTTGTGAGCACACACTGGCTCGCCATAACATGCACAGTTTTTGGTTAGATCAGTGACAAAAGAGAGAATTTAGTGGTGACTGCCTTATTGTTATTACTGTAAACAAAATCTATTCCTTTGCCTTAGACTAAATCTCCTTTCTTCCAGTCTAAATGCCTGAGCTTATGTCCTATGCATAGTCTTATTTATGAATAAAGATCTTGCGAAATGAAACATTGTATCTCTGTCTCTATGCAGACCTCCATGTGCAAAGGACAGAGTTTATAACAATGATTGACAGGGAACTTAGATGGCAGGGCCCACCAGAATATTAAAAAGATATGGATTTCTAAATGTAATTTTATTTTTCATACCTCACAGATCCATATTTGTTAAAAAAAAAAAAAAAAAAAAAAATAGGGGATAAGTACACATAATTAAAAAAAAAAAATCCTCTGGAATGATCAGCTCCAGATATTTATTTTCAAAGGCATTTGAATAAGATAATTCGTATTTAATCACCACACACAAGGAATTTCTATATTTGAAAGAACATATAAGATTCAAATATATTTCAAAATTTTTTTGCTTTTAATTTGCATTTTAAAATGTATTTGTGCTGCTACCACCCTTGTTTCTAATAGGGTCAATCACTAAAATATGAATTGTCAGGAATTTACAGTGAACTCAAATTGATTTTTAAAAAGGTAAAAATTGCTCATTTAAATTAGAATTCTGTTTTGACATGTAATTTAAAATTCACTTGAATTTCCAGACAAGTTACACTACAGTGATTAGCTCTCATTGAACGATAAAAGGATCAGGCATGCAATGTAAACAGTGCATATTGAGCTGCAACCTTAAAGGGATACTGTAGGCACCAAAACAACTTTTAGCTTAATAAAGCCCTTTTAAAGTATAGATCATGCCCCCGCCGCCTCACTGCTCAATTCTGCCATTTAGGGGTTAAATCACTCTGTTTATGCGGCTCTAGCCGCAAACAGAGAATGTTTAAACTTCCTTTATTGCGCAGTCTATTTAATTTAGAATTTCTTATCTCCTGCTTTGTTTAATAGCCTTCTAGACCCTGCAGGAACCTCCTGTATTGGAATATAGTTGAATTTGCATAGCAGGAGATTAAAACTTCTTAAGTAAACTGGAATCTGATTGAAAATTAAACCATTTTGTTTTCATACAGGCTGTGTCTGTCACGACCAGGGCAGGTGTGGCTAGGGCTACATAAACAGAAACAAAGTGATTTAACTCCTAAATGGTAGAGCACTGAGCAGTGAGACTTCAGAGGCATGATCTATACACCAAAACGGATTCATTTAAGCTAAAGTTGTTTTGGGGACTATAGTGTCCCTTTAAGTGCTATATATAAATCTCACGTCCGCAATCAAATCGCCACGCGACATTTGTGTTTGCATATGTGGCTGTGGCTGCTAGCACATATCCACGTGTACAACACACATTTTTCTGAAAGTGAAAATAGATTATTTTTTATTTTTTTTATTTTTTTCGTTTTCGTTTTTTTTAAACATTTTGGGTAACATTTTGCCTACAAATGTGCCTTTGATCCAGAATACAAGTTAAAATGAGCCCCACACTTGCAGAATTAACACTGAATTTGATGTACTAAAAATATCATTAAAAGGCTGTAAGAGTAAGCTACAGAATTCAAGTACTTGCTCTTGCTGCAGATTAAGAAATTAAAGCCTGTTTGATGAACTCAGCACCCCAAATATACTCCCATATCCGTTCATCCCTAAAAAGAGATTGATGTTTGACTTTGTAGAGGAGACTTTCCTCTGCACAGCCTGTCTTGTGTTATCCAGTACCCTGTCATATCCGTACTGCTTGATATGCATCCCATTTAAATCTGCAGTTTTGTGAAATATGGGAGTCTATAATTTTTCATGGAGGTGAAGTGCTTTAATTATCTTGGATGATAATGGTGTTTGCCCAACCGAATGTCGAGTAGATATCGAGTGAAGAAAAGCTATAACCGCATTGCATTTATGAAGAACAGAGTAACCCTTTCAGGAGTGAATGGGCTAAATAAAGGATTACATGACAATCTGCATTATGCTCTCCTAAATATTTTTTTTTCTATGTAATGGTGTGGATTGTATTGCCAATTCACGTTAAGCGAGAGGAGTCACACTGGTGGAAACTTAATAATAGAGTTGCATAATTCTATTCTGTCAAGCAAGCTAGGTCATCCTATTAAAGACCCCCTCCATGGTGATCATGTCATAGAGGTGTTTATCTGTCCCATTGGTTCAAACAAATCATGCGTTCTCCAGAATTTAAATACCTCCACTCCTTTTGTTACTTTGTGTCTCGACTTGCACCTATGTTTGCAGCTCACGTCAGTAAATACGGACATCCTCGACCCCTGTATGGGCTGATAACTTGGTAATCGATTGTGTTAGGTGTATGGTCAACTACATTGTAAATCCCTCTAAAGCTGGGAAGACGGTTTATGCTGTTATTGCTAATTTCCTTTTAATGGCTCAGTTGAGCAGGAGATACTAATTGTACCAGGAAGATTCTACGGGGAAGATGAGCAGCTGGACAAACTAGTCCCACAGTAGATTAATTAATTATAGATAACATCTGTCAACTTCCATTGCCTTTTTGCAGTAGCTGATCACCTGCTTTTTCTTCCTGCATCCCTATGCAAAGCTACGTGCGTTGCCAATTTCATGAAAATAACATGAAATATTCATTTTAGGTCCCTTAGTCATAAAAAATGTTTATTCTTGGATTGGGAAAGTGAGTCAAATTGGTGACCAAAGAGAGAGGGGAAAAAAAATCTTCTGTTTTTTCCTTTAATACACTATCATCAAACATGACTTTTCCTTTACCTCATGGACATCTTTTTCTGAAGGTTTTTACCTTTCCACTAATGAAAAGTCGGCAATGAGTAAAATAATGGCAGTAACCATTAAGTAGAACTCCTCAAGCAAAGAAGGTGCTAACTTCTATGTGGTTGATGGATATTTATGTTCAGAGCCAATATGCAAAAATAGACATGAAACTCTTCAAGGATAATGATAAGGCCAAAATTAACTTTTGTGTCAAGTGTGACTTGATTCATCTTGGATGGAGATCCATAATAGTCTGAGAGCACTTATAATTGCAAGCGCCTTTCATGAAGCCTTCCATACGACTACCATCTGTTTTGTATTGGCAAAGGTGTGTGTAAATTGTACTTTGCTCAGAACTTGAGACCATACGTGATCCTTGACTGTCCAAGGCTGAAGGCTGCTAAAGTCCAGAGCAGCAGCTACTATTGCCCCCTCCTATCAGACTAGAGCCTGTGTGTGTCTCACTTCTAAATAAATAATAGTTTATTACATCATGATTCACAGCCCTACCTGTCTGCCACAGTCCTACACCTTAAATATAATGTATTTCATGATGTATTTAGCTTTTATCAAGCCTTTATCCCGATGAACAGCCAAATCTGCAATAGGGCATCTCCTCTTCAAGTTTTCTGCGATTTTATTCTGTGAATCGAAAAGGTTAAAAGAAAACCGATCTGCTTGCAAAGCACAGCTCATTAATATTCTGAAGTGAATCGAAACTTTAATTAGAAGAGGGCAGGCAATGTTTGCAGGCTTTTATCTCCACTGAAACTTGAAGTGGAATCATCAAACTCTGTGTATCCCACAGCGCGTTCGTCATCATTTCACTGGGGTTAAATCAGGTTCCTTCCCACGTCTGTCTTTATTTGCTAGGTGATTCCGAACAAACAGAGGGAGTGTGTGAAAGTCCAAGTCAGCTAACCGCTGGCAATCCAGATAATGTGGGCCATGTGTCTATTGTTGGTGTAGCCCAGTGATGTACATTCAAAGCAGTGAATAGCTTGCAGGACTACAGTTCCCATGATCCTTGGCTTGCTTTAAGACCATGATTCAGGATGAAGAAGCTGACACATGACTGTTGACACGTGAATAGGAAACTTCAGATGTTGAAGAATATTTTCTATTGTTTTGATTGTACTTCGTCATGTCTGATAATACACTATATCCCGCAAACATCCCAATTCCTCCTGTTCATTTAATTGCAAATTGGTCAATATTGCTTCTTTTTTCATTGATCCCAAATCTGAAAGAAGGGAACATGGAACTATTTAAGTTCTTATCCTGTTATAAACCCTGTATATTTTTCAGTAGTGTTTCGCTGGCATTATCCCTTTAGATGTAGTCCCAACTTTGTTTATCAGAGGATTTCCTTGTTATGCCGAAAAGCATACTCTACAATCGCTACCAGTAGATATGGGGCAAAGTAGCAAGTGACTGTCCAAGTAATGTCCTACTGATTTGGGAAGATGATGTTGGGTACAAGTCTCCGACAGTAGCCTAGACATTAGATCTAGGTGGACTTGCTGGCCTGTTCATCTAGTTATACATTTCAAAAAGTGTTGCAGAAGAAAGTCCCCTTAGAGCAAGGATGTATAGGTTTGCAACAGTTGTTGAGCTTTGATGGTGGCTACACGTTATTAGCGGGAGTGGCCCTTATCGCCATCTTTATGCAAGCTGATTAATAAAACTAAGTAAATCTTCCTGTCTTTCATTAGTGCCATTATTGTATACAAGCTTACAGGTTAATATATGCAATACTCTGTTATATGTGCTTGGTTCATTTGTGACCTGTGGTTCTACCATGCATTGATCTTCAATACATGGCACTGATTTCCTGTTTCCACTAGGTGATTACATTCCAGGGCCTACTTATGACAAACATGTCTCTCGTCAGTCCTGTAAAAATGTTTACCTACAGTTTTACTTCATATTTTACATTGTTACAACAATTTTTGAGAGGTGTGATGGGTGTCCTCAGCGACAAAATAAAATAGAGACTGACCACAAAGACTACTTTGTTGTAGGAGTAGGGATCTGTGATATAGTCTCCTGTGACTGAGAGCTGAACCTTAGAAATTGCTCCAAAGGGGCAAATAGAAGATTTATTCAGCTTTCCAAATTGGCACAGCAAAGGAACAAGTGTGTTGTGTCTAAATTCCAGCCAATGTCTGTTGGGTATGAATCGCGTCAAGGGCTACTGGGCTCACACATCTCGTGTTGATTTACTGCACTGTGTCAAACTTTTATTTGCACCTATTGTAATTTGTATCATACTGGAAGCGATTCCATCTATTTTTATTGTAAATGTTTTGTTCTTTCCCCCCTTCCCCCCCCCCCCCCCCATAAATGTACAAAAAAACAGAACACGCATTTTCATTTTTGTTCTTTTGGGTTTTTTTTATGTTTCCTTTTCAGATATTTTAAACTATTACCTGATCTGTAACACTGGATCTGTCAACCCATTCCAACAGGTATGTCCTGACTTTATACACTTGACACAACTATGGTTACAAAATGATCAAATTACCCCTGGGAATTCATCCCCCCAAAACACCACTTCTAAAAATGACTGTGTTTTTGACATAAATCTTCTTATCGCTCTGTCTCCAACAGATGCTGTCTAGCGGGCACAAAGCGTTGGTGGAAATGCAAGATGATGTTTTGGATTTATTGCGTTCAGCTGTGAAGGAATACCCCAAATCTAAGGTACGATTATCTGTTATTATCCACTGAACAGCTGGATTTGCCATAAATGATTTTATCACAATGACTTTAACCTCTTTTACTCCTTTAAAGTGAACCTGTCATGCAAAATATATAATAAAACAAATGCATGGACTCTTAAAAAGTAAAATGAATTCATATCCACAAATATAACCTTAGCAGTTTTAGTCACCTATTTTTTTATGTTGTATAATCTAGTGTAACATATAGATCAAATATATAAATAAGAAACAAGTTGATTGTAGGTGCTAAATCCAGATTCTCACTGAACTCTCACCTTTTCTTATCTTCAGGATTACCTTGTTCGCACCCAGGGAGTACTTAATGCCACTGAGATCAACCTGCAGCATTTAACGGCACTAGTGGATTGCCGAGGTTTACACTTGGTGAGTCCTGGGGTTTGCCTAACCATATTGGCGTACTGAGTGGGATTTATGTCTTCTACGCATTTAAAGAGGTAGTATCGGTTGTCTTTCTGTTAAAGGTACACTTTTGGAAAACCTGTTATGAACATGAAGTGTATTTTCACATCCCCGTAGTCCAGATAATTTTATTTACATGTATGTGATCTGATGTTTCATCCTAATATTAAACTATAGTAGCAACCTTTTATCAGAAAATAAAAGCACACTCTTTTAAATACTCTTGAATATAGCAGACAACATCTGCTCTTCCTGCACCTACTGCCCCTGACTGAAAACACCAGAGAGGGGTCTCATAGGCTAGCATTATGTCTCGGGGCTGAGAGTACATCTCTATGGTTTCTTACTGAATTCTGAATTCTTTTCTGCCAGACCTCCAACTCTATATGATACTTGTGAAGCAGCACACAAGTCTTCCAGTGCAGTTCATACAAATTTGGAAAGTGACCCAATGATTTACAAGGACAATCATGGAGGATACTTAGTGACTTAATAATCTTAATGTTACTGTATTTAAATCCAAGATCAATGAACTATGCAAGAATAAAGACTTTATTATGCATAGTACTTCCATTTTGAAATTGCAGATAATAATTTTAATATACAATTATTCTCTCTCGTTCTCCTAAGGACTACGTCCAGTCTCTCACGGGTTTCTGCTATGATGGAGTGGAGGGACTCATATACCTGGTTCTCTTTTCTTTTGTCACCGCACTGATGTTCAGTTCCATTGTGTGCAGTATTCCTCATACCTGGCAGCAAAGGAGGTATGTCTCACAACCGGGTTTGTGTATTAGCAAGTTCTCTGCTCCAACTACATCATCTGTGTGAGTGCAGGGGCAGCACTGTGATATGTTTATACCAGTGATGACTGACCCCTGGCACGCCAAACACCTTTGACTGGATGGTTTACAACAGCCAAAAATCTGTAAATTTGGACCCAGATAAGGAGGATTTCACTATCTATTGAAAGGGAAATTTACACAGATATGGATATGGTGGGGTTGAGAACAGTGATTGGCATGAAATTAGAAATTATATGGTGGGTGTGGAAAGAGTTTAGTCTGTTATGACATTGACAATGATTTGCTGAGTAGGGTATTGGTACTGTGATTGGCATGAAATTGATCATAGTATGATGGGTACCGTGATTGGCATAAACTGGATTAAATGGGTATGGGAAGGTTACAATGATTGACATATAATAGATCATGTGGGTATGGGAAGGGTACAGTAATCGGCATAAACTGGATAATGTGGGTATGGGAAGGTTACAATGATTGAAATGAAATCGATAATGTGGATATGAGATGGGTACAGTGGTTGGCATAAAATGAATAATGTGGGTAATTGAAATAAAAAGGATAATGTGGGCATGGTAGGGTACAGTGATTGTCAAGAAATGGATCATGTGAGTATGGGAAGGGTACAATGATTGACATAAAATGGATAATAAGCACAAATCACCCCAGGTGATAACATACATTCCTTAAAGGCTCAATTGATAGGAATGCAAAGTGAATTTTCAATTTAAGGCCAATTTGGAAAATACTCTCCAAGTTAGCTGGGTTTTCTTTAGCCTAAAATGTGAAATTCACTTTGAATTCCTGGCAGTTCATTATTTAATGTGTAACCCTATCTGTGTCTAATACAGTTCTCGCAGCCCAATACCAAGGGATGGATATTGTTAACAGAAGGATGGTGGGGGGAATAAGAAATGGATTTTTCAAGTAGGTGATTGGAATGATGGGTGCAAGGGATCGTGATTTGTGGGGGTTTAGGAAATACATTCTGAGATTAAATCAAAGATTGTGTGGGGGTGTAGAGAGGGCCGGCGCCAAGAGTGATATATTTTGCACAGCTTGAAGCTCACCAGGTTAAAATATAACACCAAAAAAATCCTTCTGTACAACCCCCCACACCTCTTAACTGAGCAACTTTGGCAATTCATTCATCGTTCCACTGCGATCTTTTAATTGAAACAATACTAGTATAAAATTTGGAATCGTACAAACCACAAACGTATCACACAGTATTTTTTTGCCGCCTTACTATAAAATTCCATATAATTCTAGAGAATAGAATTTCCTTATAACATCCAATCGGATTTTATCTTGCTTCTCCTCTGTGTGGGCAGTCAACCATAAATGGGCATTATAATCCCCCATAGTGGATTATCACACCAGCTAAAACAAAAGAATAGTTGCTCTGATCTTTGGGTTTTTCGTGTTTGTATTCGGTAAAATCTTTGGAGTAGTGGCAGTTTGTCCAGTAATGGTAAGACATTTACACACATCCATTAATCACTGGTTTTATTATTATTATTATTATTATTATTATTATTATTATTATTATTATGCTTCAGTTTATTTCTTTGTGTTTGGTGGCATGATCTTTTCATACCAATGGGAAAACAGGCTTGTTACAAACCATTTTAAATGTCATTTTTCAGTAACAGTGTAGCTTGGCTGGGGAGATAGTTATATTTTTTTTTGCTGCCACCTAGTGGCTGTTTGTAAAGTTAGTGTAGAAAAATCTCCCTGTAATTCACAAGGCATTCGTGCTCTCACCCATCTGTAATTCTACTTTTTATTTATTTATTTATTTTGCCTAACTTAAAGTGTCATTTTATTCCATTAATCCTATTCACTGGAAATGGTTGACAAATTATTGCCACTATTGACAACTGATTACAATAACTCTAAATGCCATTGAATAAAAATGTGTTTATATTTTCATTGCTCTGTTGCAGTCTGGATATAGTTATGATTTAGGCTACTGTTGTCCCTTTTGTTCGAGAGAGTATTTATTTGTATTTATTACATTTCAAACGGTTTTGTCATGCCTTGCAATGCATGCAGTTGATATTTAAGGTTCTGAATTAAGCTCCCTTTAGATAATTACATTACTAGATAATTTTTCAAATCATTTCTTGTTTGGGGGGGGGGGGGGGGGGTGTGTATGAATAATCAAGGTTGCCACACAAACATGTCATTAATTGAGTATCATACTTTAACTACAGGAACAGACTAACTGCTTAACCACTTGTCTCACAATGTGTGAGGGTCTAGTACTGAAGTTGCATTCTCAAAATGCAGAGATCTCGGGGGAGGGAGGGAGGGACGACGACAAAAGTCTCCATTATTTCTTCATTTCTAACTGTTTTTTTTTTAGTTTTTAAAATATAAGCCAGAGCTTCCAATTTAATGAAGGCAGATGTCCAGACTGAGCATTTCACGCTGTAGCAGTTATGGTGCACTGATGTTAAATAATTTTTAAGCAGATTGGCATAAACTGGGGTACTCTTGGCACCCACACTCCAGCTTTTCTATTAATCACTTAACTAATGTGGATATTTTATCCCAGCATCCAGGTTTGGACGACTGTCAACAGTTAATGTAACTTCCACATAACGTTCACTCTGAAGGGCTGGACTTGGGTGTTTAGAGAACCATATTTTTTTTTTTATTTTAAAAATAAAATGTAAAAAAATAAAATTTAAAAATCCCTTTAATTCAGACAGGCAAACTAGAATCTTTTAAAGGAATTTGAGAGATTGCTGTCGCTGCCCATTTAATAATTAATGCTAGAATTCCATCTTTTACATCTAGAAGAGTCCATGTTCAAGAGATGTAGAATGTTTTAGTTCTGGAATGGCTTTTCTTTGTTTGTTTGTTGTTGTTTTTTTGCCTTTTACATTTCTATTCTTTTTATTTTTTTTTTATGCCATTTTGCTTGACCTCAATGTCCTTTCAGCTGACTGGGACCCTGACCGGACCAGTGGGCACATCTTTGTCGGGTCTTGTTTAGTCATCGTTCTATACATCCAGTTTGTAAAATAAAATTGTTCTATTAAAAATAGTGAAATGTAAGTCTGGAATCAGAAAGTAGCTGTTCATCTACGGTAGTACTGGTAAAGAAATGATTTTACGCAGGCCCTGCATTTAAAAAAAATAAAATAAAAAAGGTATAAAAAGCAAAACAAATTAACACCAGCGTCCCCTCTCATTGGCTTCTTTCCTTCAACCAGGGCCAATTATGAAGAAGAGGAGGAAACCACTACCCCAGGGAATCGACAAACTCATGATAACCTGTACAGGGTGCACATGCCAAGCTTATACAGTTGTGGGAGCAGCTATGCTAGTGAAACTAGCATCCCTGCAGCGGCACACACAGTCAGCAACGCGCCAGTGACCGAGTACATGTGAGTAACTGTCAAAGAACCAGGGAGACGGGCCTGATGCCTAGTCCTTCCCATGCCGGCAGTGAGGGAGGACTACACCTCCCGAGCTAAGTAAGATGATTGAGTCTACTGTGAGTTGCAGTCCACTGCAGCTGGAGTGATAAAAGCTGCATGTACTTGGGTTCGTTTCTACATAAAGGTTAGCTTATGGAGAGTCATTGTCTAGTGGCTAGGCTTCATGGCTTGCATATCTTGGTTACCATCCTACCCGTACTGGCCCCTAAGTAGATATTTAGCAGCCCTTCAATCATTCAAGTATATCACTTGATTTTGCTAGCATAAAGCTAAACATAAAACCAATTGTAGCGTGTTAGTTTTTAATTTATTTAAATTTTTATGGGGCTATAGGTGGCACATAATTGCCGACTAACCCTCATCCTTATATTTTGGATAGAGTTACTTTTTCTGTGTTCTGCACAAAAAATAAGAAATATTTAAAGGGACACTATAGTCACCAGAACAACTACAGCTTATTGAATTTGTTCTGGTGAGTAGAATCATTACCGTCAGGCTTTTTGCTGTAAACACCGTCTTTTCAGAGTAAATGCAGTGTTTACATTACAGCCTAGTGATAACTTCACTGGCCACTCCTCAGATGTCTGTTAGAGATCCTTCCTGGGTCATGGCTGCCTAAAATGCATCCAAACATTCAGTGTCTCTTCCCTCTGCATGCAGACACTGAAATTTCCTCATAGAGATCCATTGATTCAATTAATCTCTATGAGGAGATGCTGATTGGCCAGGGCTGTGTTTGAATCATGCTGGCTCTGCCCCTGATCTGCCTCCTTGTCAGTCTCAGCCAATCCTATGGGGAAGCATTGTGATTGGATCAGGCTACCACTTCTGATGATGTCAGCAGACTGCTTGTTGTTTTTTTTGTTTTGTTTTTTTAGGCAATCAGCAGGCAGATCTACAGCTTTAGGCTTGAATACAGTAATAATTTGCTATATTTATGGAGGCATGAGGGGACCAGGGGGGCTAGATGGTGGTTTTAACACTAGTGTCAGGAATACATGTTTGTGTTCCTGACCCTATAGTGATCCTTTAAACATGCCCAATTCGAGTATCTTGTCTGTAAAGTTTTGTGTTTTGTGCTGGTACATTATTTTAGCACATAAAACAACATGGTCATTGGGGTAAATTTTTAACCCTTTAAATGTTTAATAATATGGTCATATTGGCCGTCCATCCAATAGGAAGTTTCTGGTTTTTAGATAAATCATAAGAAAGCTGGTGTGGGAACTGTAGACAAGTATGTAGCGAACTGTATACATTTTATTTTTTTTTATTTTTTTTTTTAAACCCACCCTGTCTTTCCATCTTTTCAACGTGTCTTTTTTTTTTTTTTTTTTTCTTCATTCATTTATTTATTTCTTGTCTGCAGGAGTCAGAATGCAAATTTTCAAAACCCCCGCTGTGAAAACACCCCCTTAATCGGCCGTGAGTCACCACCTCCTTCAGTAAGTTTACTAGCCCTTCAGTTGATAAGATTTAACTTTGAATGGAAGGTGTGATGAGATAGGCTGGTTACTGTCTGGTACTTGCTGACCGTTGGTAACTCAGTTGTATTGAATTCTATGTGGATTAAAAGGGTACCCAAACCTGTCTGAATACTCTCATCAATCCCATGCTTCGAATGGACTGTCCCACTTTACTCTGAATTCAATATATCCCACTTTCTCTATACTGCAGATTCTAGTGTTGTGTATAAAGCCAAATATATATTTATTTATTATAGTCCCGCTGGGTTAAAAATAATAATAATATATAGAATTACTATTTCCAGGGAGCAATAAGCTTCCAACACAAAGGATCTTCCTTCCAAAACTTGTCTCCCAATAAAGTGAATATTTTTTTTTCTTAGATGTTCTCTGTATACTTCACAAATGCCTGAGGAAGAACCCTGTTAGGCTGAAACATTATCATTAAATTCTGCATTTTCAGTATGCTACGGGCATGGTTTGATACAGAATTGGGGATGGTGCCAAGGGTATGCTGATGTCATAGCTACTACAGCAGACTGTAGGGGTTATGGTGCATAGAGTGCCTTTTTAAGTAGCAGTGTTGTTAATCGAATTGTTGTGAATTAAACGGGAATCTCAAATATTAGAACAAATTTACTGAATTGGGGGGAGGGGGAAAATCTCCAAATGAACGGTTTTCAGGTTGCACATTTATGCCTACATTTTTAAATTTACTTACACGACAGTTCACTTTTTTTTCTCGTATGGGAAAGACATTTTTCATATGATTTACAGGATAGGCAGATCTCTCTGCTATAATGGTCCAAGGGCGCATACCATCCGAGTCATATGAGATTATGACTCCAGGCTTGTGAGTGATTTTATTGTGTGTATATCCCTTATTTTATTTACATTACTGTATTGCACTATGGTATACATTCTATTTTACAGAATATCTGTTATACTGCCATTTTAAGAAGCTCCATCCTGTTTATGTACGTATATTGTTGATTTTTAAAGTGGTATAGGGGGCACCACTTTGAGGTGTTAGAGCGTCTTATTGACTCTTTTCCACATTTTGCACATTTTTGCTATATTAATAGATATTTCTGCTAATACCTGTTAAAGGAGCGCTCTAAGCACTATAACCACTACAGCCATCTCCTAGTTCTGTTTAAACTATTTTTGAGAGGATTGATGGACACCAAGCACCTCCAAGGCTCTGTTACACTTACACATTAAAGAGCAAACATGTGAACCTTGTGCAAACCAACCCACAGAAAATCCTTAAACTTACTTGTATGAAGGATGGATTCCCCAACTTTAAGTTTGTAGGTTGATTATTGTGACATTTTTTTGAAGTATTGTGGAGTTTTAAGGGAGTTGAGTGCTGAAAAGTGTTTGTCGATTGATGGACATATAAATACGATCTTTCGAAAATCCGTTGCACTGAGCGATCAGACAAAACGCGTTGGCTTGGTTTTTAGTTCATCTGAGACTCTGTAGTTGAGGTGGTCCATACCCAGAGGTGGCTTGCATCCAGGGATTCTCTGCCTGTTTGACTATTTACCGCCCGGGTGCGTCAAATAATACAGGGAAGGGCAAAACCATGGACTTCAACCGGAGTGGTGAACATTATTGTGTGCTTATTCACTTGCTATATAAGCTGTATACCAAGACTCCAGGTGTTAAAACAGGAGTCTTCAAATGTGATTGTATCTTGTGTGAAGGGTTAGTGCTTGCAGATTATAGCAGACAATCTTGCGCTATGTATATCTGTATATTTTTTTCTATTTTAAGAAATGCCTTTGTGGAATGAAAACCCCAAAAAACGTATCTGTGGGTTGGTCCTCTACACAGGGTCCACATATTTGTACGTTGGTATTTTTCTCTTAAAGGGATAGTGTACATCCTTTTATTGTACTTTTGCTGCACTGGTTACACTCTTTTTTTCACAATTTGATCACTTTGTTTATTTTATAGTACACTTGTATATTAGTCATATTAATTCCATCCATATTAGGGTGACCCTCGTTGGCAGAGTACATCAGCTGAGGCGCTTAGCCACTGACTGACGTCCACAAATGCGAATATATAAATGGAACTTTCACAATAGCAATATGCTAATCAATGGGCTGTGTCATGGGATCCCAGGAACTCTTCAGTTTGCTTTAAAAACGGTCTGTCACAGAATGATGCCAGGGGCAATGCTGGCACCATAACCACTACACCCGGCTCTGATGGCTTTTGGTGCTTAGTGTCCCTTTAAACATATGGTAGCAGTAGTTAAAATGGTTGCTCATAAAGGTAAAATTAGATAAATTATGGCTTTATTTACCAATGACATTACTGACAATTTCTGCCTTCTGTCATGAGCAATGGGCAAAGGTTTGCATTTTTTTCTGTTTTCTTCACTTCCTCAGTGTTCTATGCAAAAATATATAGTTTTTAAACAAAATAATTTTATACACAACATCTTAATCCTGTTAATGGCTGTCTCCGATTTTGCATCATGGTGTTAACATATTCAAATTTTTTCAGGTCAGTTAACCCACCATCACATCCAGGCTGTGTAAGGATGACAGGCGTTGCTGTCTGTTTGCCGAGCCTGTTGTAGTTAATGTGTAAAAATAAACAGTTTCTGTGTCAGATAGGCAGTGCGTGGCAGAGCTCCTCAGCACTACATATTGCTGAAATTAATTTTCCCATAAAAGCTCGTAATTTTAAAAATCCACAGAGAAACACAGTATTGTTAATCACGAGGACTTGGACATGTGTTCTGACTACAAATTGTTAGTAGCCAACCAAAAAAAGAACGTGACCCTCACCAAAATAATCATAATAAATTGCATCATTTCCTTTAGTTACTAGCAAACTTTATACAAATAGTTACTAGCAAACTATATACAAATCTTTACCTGGGGAAAAAAGTACATAACATGTACAATGCTTATTTAAAGGCATGTCAATCTGTCTCGTTCAGCGGCAATATATATGTACTAATCGCTACATATAGAACGCCGTATTATTATAGATCCTTCACCATGGCAGGAACACGTTTACTAACTCAGTAGAGGAGCTTACTATCTGATTGCAAGATTTTGCAGAATAAGACCATCTGCAGAATCTCAGACTGTGTTTTGTGATTTAGCTATTAAGTCCGGAGTAACTACAATAAATTTATCCCAGTGCCGTTGGTTATGCGTAATGAGAGAATTCACCAACTTGCATCTTTTGCATTTTTTTCCCCCCTTAGCCCACTCCCCAGA
This sequence comes from Pelobates fuscus, assembly GCF_036172605.1. Taxonomy (NCBI): domain Eukaryota; kingdom Metazoa; phylum Chordata; class Amphibia; order Anura; family Pelobatidae; genus Pelobates; species Pelobates fuscus. The sequence continues at coordinate 151,413,178 of NC_086324.1, read as the reverse complement.
GGCTGCTCATTAAAGAGAAAATGAAATGGGTGATTGGGAAGAGTAATGCAAAGCTTGACTAATTAACGGGCATTATTCTGACAGCCGTGAATGCATCTGTTTATCAAGCCATGGGCTATCGAGATGGGCAGGCTTCTAATTTAACTACACAGAGCAAATATTCTAGTGACTTAATTTTTCTCCCTATCTTATATCTAAATATTTCTAACCATAGTGTCCACATACGAATAATCCTTCTTGAGTTCTGAGACTGCAGATTTCAGTAGAAAACCATAAATGTAAATTTGATAGTAATAGTTACTTGTCAAATCGTCATACAATGGCTTCTACTGCACTAAAAAAATAAAGTTTAGGGTATTTTAATGCCACAAGATGCATGAGCACATTTCATTAACGTTAACTATTCCACCTGTTTTTTTTTTTGTATACATCTTACAGTAATGCCCCACTGTATGTAGAATTCATGTGCTGCAGGAGATCACAGTGATTATAGACATTTGAAAGCTTTTTACTGCAGGGGAGCATGTTTCCTGTACTGCCCATCAATTTTCTATAAGTGATGTGTCCGGATAACATGATGCATCTGACAACCCTCTATTTCATGAGTTTATTGTCGTCAGATTTCATAAACAAGTGTGCAATGCTCAGTATATTTATATAACCCTTTCATCCCAAAAAAATAGTTCTTTAAAATCGCATGAGGAGGAAGGTGCCAAAATAGGCCTGGTTTGAGGACTTCACTTTCAAAATGTAACTTCTAAAATCACATTTACCTACAAACTAACTATATGCAGTGTATATATTAGATCACAGTTATGAGATGTGATTTTCTTGTTTGTTTTTGGGTTATTTTACTCTTATTTTGGACAAAAGTCCTCATTATGATTACAGGTTGACCAGACTTGCCTTGTTCTCGTCCTATTTATTGACATGTGGATGAAGGATGTATGTGAGAAAGTAAATTCTTGCAGGCTTCTTTACTGTAAATATTATATATAGAAAAAAACTATAATCTTACCAGTAACATCTTTAAGTGCCTTCCCTGGAATTACCCTGTGTGCAATCGATGTAGAAGCAGATGGGATTAGCCGAAGTACAAAACGGAACATAAAGCAGTTTGCTCCGGCAATAAATTGCTTACTAATTGAAGGACCCTTTATTGATACTGCCCATTCGAAATCTATCCCCCGGTGCTGGGGTCAACAGCCAAAATACAATTAAAAAAATCTATTTGCTAATCTGGAAATGTTGTCCTGCAAGATATTCACTTTATGTAATTATTATTATTATTATTATTACTGTGAGATTGTTTGTAGGATTATTGAAATATATATATTAATATTTTCTTTAGTTTTAACTGCTCGTAAAATTAGTCAATCTTTAAGAGGTTTGTGGTATTGACTGTCTTGTTACAAAGAGTATTCAACACCTGATAACTCCGTACTTTGTACTGATTTGTATTGGTGAAAAAACAGACCAAGATATTCTGGCTGCTTTATATCCTGTAGTTATGTGTATTCAAACCACTGCCCTCAGGGCACATTGTGATGGTTTGTTCTGTTTTTAATACTGTACCGTACTATAAGTGTGTTTGTGTTGCACATTAAATAGAGTGATCTGATCATACACTGCTAGAGCACCTTCAGCTAGGTCATTTTGTAATGTTGTTATGGTGACCAGGTACTCCCATTAGTGGCCGTCAGAAACCATATAATCCTGGAGCCGCTATTATAGAGGAACAAAACGTGGGTACTTAAAAAGTTGAATTAGGCATTGTATCAAAGAGTATAGGATGAGGAGTTTAATGTTGGAGTAGTTTATTCTATATTTAGTGACAAGAGTGGGTTCATATTCTCTATTGGATCATTGTAGCTGCAAAGTGTTTTACCAGGCAAGAGGACGTTGAGATATTCTCTTGTTATCCAGTACAGTATTCCCCGGGGTGTAAATTAAATTTTTACTTATATTTACCCAAGTGAATTGTTGATTGCATGTAATGAACAATATCATGCTTTTTATCGGGTACGGTCAAAATCAAGTCACCGTTACCAACCATGATTTGGAAATGTGGCTCAGATACTGATATCTGAAAGATCTATGTTCTGTTACAGAAGAAACATTGTCTCTCTCTCTCTCTCTCTCTCTGTATTGCAGCAAATAGATCTTTGAAACCAATTACATGCTCAATTGTTTGTCAATTTTTGGTGGTATTTTTGTGTGTGTTTTTTTTTCCATCCCCAGTCCACCCTAACCCTGTGTACTCCCTGTCTGAACCAGGGCTATTCCTGTAGGCCGATAGAGCGCTCCCTCTTACTCACACATTGGTCTACAGTCACTGTGGCGTGTCGGCTGCACTATATCATGTTTAATGCACGTTCAGGCTCCACTCTCTTTTTCTCTCTCTTTCCTGCAACATCACAGTTGTATTTAGCTGCAATGGACAGTAGCAGCCATTTGAGCTGGCGATTTAAACCCTCGGACAGTGCAAGGACGTACTGGTAACCGAACCTGCTATCGGAACAGGTACTGAAACAAAAAAGGTCCTTCTATCCCTCACTCAACCCTTGACCTATCCTCCAACCCTGCACTGTTCTCCTGAACCTCCCTGGCTAGAATCCTACTTTATTTTACACTTTTCCAGTGAGCCCGACACACCTCTCCTCTAGGGACTGAAATGGCATTAAACCAGCTCTGCCAGCAACACTGTACTCATTTTGAATTAATATAGCAGACCGAGTTAGGCCAAATTTTATATGAAATGCCTTGAGCTTATCAGTCATCATAATCAGGAAGGGGGAAATGTCCCGTTTTGGTCAAAGCTTATAGAAAATAGTACTGTAGTGCCATCTACTGGTGTATCTAGATACTGTCGTTTATATCCATAAGGGCTACGGGATTCTCCTCAAATGGCTAGTATTCAAACACACATGCAACAAAAACTGTATATGTAATAGCAAATAGAGCACATAGATTCAGTGAAATACCTCATTCAAAAATAAATCTAAAATAAAGATATGTAATTCAGTTGAAATGCAGAACTTATCTTGTTTAAACATTTTTTCAGACTATAAATTAGAGGGGTATATCTGTGGGGAAAAAAAAAAAGTTTGTTGCTGTGTTCCATAAAAAAAAAACAAAAAAAAAAAAACCCTAAAGCCCTAATAATGGTACTCATGATTTCATACTGCCTCCAGGACCATGCTCGTTCTTTGAAGACATGATAAACTAATATTTTTGACATCTTGGACTTCATTCCTATAGTACAGTAGTTGGAACAGATTTACTAACATAGGCCTCCATTTAATATTGTTGGACGATAACTATCTAATATTTTTGGATAAACTTAATAAACGATAGATAATAAATATAAATAAATATATATATTTCAAAACCAAAATATTTTCATAATATTTAAATTATTTTAAAAGTATATCCAAAAATATGAAATCATTTGGAAAGTTATCGAACAATAATAAGCCGCGGCCATAGTTCTGATTTAAAAAAAAATGTACTTGATATGTACTTTAGCCCTAAAGATTTGAACATTCTCCTTATTTAAATATTTTTAACATGGGATCATACATAGCCACTCATAATTCTTTGTTTCTGATCCCACAATGCATTGCATGTAGGTGCACATGTCACTTAGTAGAATGACTTAAGATTCACCAAGGCATGTGTCTTATTTAATTAATGATGCTTTGGTCGGTATATTTGCTAGCAGTGTTATAAGCACAATATAGAATTATTTTATCCCTTGTGCAATGTATCTGTTTGGACACATTGCCTTTAAATTGCACCTAGCATACATACACGATGGCACTTTAACTGCTTATTAAGTTGTACTTTGTTTTTAAGTTTTAAAGTAGAACGGTCACTTCTTGCTATTGAAGTGTTGGGTTGCACAGTGCAGAGGAGGTAAGTTCAAATAAAAACACCCACTATTTACCCAGGTCTTCCATGTCAGGGTGACATTGCCCTGGGCTCCCCTGGCACGCCTAGTCCAGCTCCTCTTCTATGAATTATGTAAAGCATAATTTTCCCTTGCGCTTAGATAGATATATACATTTTGTGCCTATTTGGGCTTGGATCATCTACTTTCGCTCTCTGTCAATGAAGTCTGTCCAAACACAAAAGAAATGGATATTGTAAATATCACATTAAATTTAGTTTAAGAAATATTGAAGAAAATAAGAAAGTCTGATAAAACACTTTTTTTTTAGCTTTGGTAAGGAAGGAGTTATGAAAGGTACAATGTGACAACACATGGAATCTGTAATTCTCGATTTGTGTTAAGCAAAATATTTATAGATTTCCTAATCCAATATACAACACGATATTCTGATGTCAAAGTGGGCTACTGGTCAGCTCTGAAATATATACGAAAATATCGGGAGATGGGACAACATCTAAGATTTCTTGCAGAGGGCATGACCTACTTGAGGTGTTAGATGCTATCAACAAGGTTGGCACTTTTTTTTTTTTCCCCACCAATGTTGAGTTTTTGGGAGTCCGTATTGGTTACTGAATACAAAAAAAACAACAGGTCCTGCGCTCAAACTCCCACTACTCTTGGGCGGCAGCAAAGACTATAGTAAACATCAGCCCCAATACATACAGTAAAAACCAAAGGAAAAAAGTTACCTGCGCTCTTCCCAAATCCCTATGTATATTTAAACAAATGTAGGTTTAGTTACTCCAATGGCCATTAGAGGGAATGCCCACCTGCCACGTCAAGGCAAACCTGATGTGGCAGGTGGGCATTCCCCTCTAATGGCCATTGGAGTAACTAAATACCCTCCATTTGTTTAAACATACATAGGGATTTGGGAAAGAGCGCAGGTAACTTTTTTTTTTTTCTCCATTAGTTACTGAATGCTTATCTCTTGAGCAGTTGAAGGAAATACTCGCCAGCTATGTTAAATCCTGGTGCCCTGAAGGTGCACACAGTTCCTGTCTAGAACAGATTTCAGAAACCATTTCCTTTATGAAATGTAATATTTTCATTGTTTCCAATCCCATTTAAAGATTCACTTTTTCGCAACAATTAATATTGCCAATTTTATCTTGACACGAGTGGTTAGACTCGCAGGCATAGGTAACCTTCGGCACTGCAGATGTTTTGGACTACACCTCCCATAATGCTTTGTCAGCCTTGTGGGTGTAAGAGCATTATGGGGGATGTAGTCCACAACATCTGGAGTGCCGAAGGTTGCCTATCCCTGGAATGGCTAATATATAGGGAATGTTAACTATTTTATTTTTTTTGGCGACTTTATTGAGGAGAGCCTACTTATGATTTTGAAGCAACCTATATGTTACTGTGTACATTGTTTGCTGAAACTCTTTATTCGCCAAACATAGGTAATGTGTTTTACCAGAAAGGAAATCAAACCGCGTAATACCTACAAACAAATGGATAGAACCGAGTAGCTCTACCATATATATCAGTTTTTAAACTCTCTCCCTACTCTTAAAGTATGGTATTTGCAGTCCTTCTATCCAGCCTGCTTTTCTGTACCTGTGTGTTGTGACACAGGAGGACATGGTCCCCAAACGAACACTGACCAGCTTTGGTGCACTCCAGGTGCCATCAGACCAAATTCTATTTTACTGCACAACAAAGCATTTAAAGGGTGTGCCGTAGACTATTCGTATAACTAAACCACCAATCCGTAATACCATCCATTTTACAATGTCAGATTTACCAGTGATCATACATTGTATTTGTAAATTGATAATGAATACTCTCTGATGCATATTTAAAAAAAAAAAAAGATTCAACTGGGTTTTAACCCCTTAAGGACACATGACATGTGTGACATGTCATGATTCCCTTTAATTCCAGAAGTTTGGTCCTTAAGGGGTTAAAGTTCAACGGGACATTATAGGCACCAAAATAACTATAGCTTAATGAAGCAGTTTTGGTGTATAGCTCATGACTTACAATCTCACTACTCAATTCTCTGCAATTTAGCAGTTACATCACTTTGTTTATGCAACCCTAGTCACACCTCTCTGCATGTGAATTACAAAGCGTTCCTAAACACTTCCTGTAAAGTGAGATCTAATGTTTGAACTTCTGTTATGGCACATTATGTTTAATTCAGAATTTATCTCCTGCTTTAATAGGTTGCTAGACATTGCAGGAGACTCCCGGGTCTGATTCAAGTTCAATTTACAGAGCAGGAGATAAAAAACTTCTAAAGAAAGTTAACACCTGAAAATGACACCCTATTCCCCTGTTAGCTGTGTAAATCACAGCCAGTGGAGGTAATACTAGGGCTGCATAATCAAAGTGATTTAACTCCTAAATGGCAGAAAAGTGAGCAGTGAGACTGCAGGGGCATGATATATATAGATTATAACTACTTCAATAAGCTAAAGGTGTTTTGAAGCTTATAGTGTCCCTTTAAGTATTCTTCCAAAAACTCAGACTGAACAATAAAAAATATAAAAGATTTAAAGCCCCAGACAATGTAATTAAAAGTGCTTTAATACTTTGTCAGTAAACAAAGGCTCTATATCCATTGTGCAAGGATGTGTCTAACGGGCTATTGGTGTACCTCCAAATGCTACCTAAAAAGGCTCTACCCCATCAGTATGATCTAGAAATAAACTTTGCTGCATAAAAGTTATTTCTAGCATTCTATCCCCATGAAAAAGTTCAGCAAATGTAACCATTGTACATGACCCATACATCTGCTCTGCATCCGCGCTTTGACCCTCCCCACCAGATAACGTTCTTACACACTCTGCTGCTTATTGTGCTATGCTTCAACAATGCATCGTGGACCTCTTTAGTGTATTACCACCACTGGCCACCCAACTCCACCAGCAATGCTTTTCTGGGCTTGCACGTTTGTATGCATGAAGATTGGCTTACTGTGGTCATGTCTGCCATTCGATGCTGTTCTGTGTTCCTCATTATAGATAACACTTGGCCCTAAAATATTTGTGCTGTTTTTTTGTTTCCTTCCCCCATTCACAGGTGTGTTTTACTTTGACCTTCATTTTGCAGAAAACAATGATCATTCACTGGACATCCTGCCATGCTTCATTCATTGTTTTCGTAGATCCAGTTGTTTTTCTCGTAAATGAGGATGATTCAGAATTTCGGGGAGCTTGGGGAGCCATTAAAACAGACTTGTGTTTGTCTTTCCTATTGAATCTTTTCCGTTGATTTTGATTAGCATTACGGATTAAATGAGAGTCTCTCCTAACAAACTACTAATGAAGCAGAAAAGAAAATAATAGAGAATAGTTTTCTGGATTTTTTTTTTAAATTTTTTTTTGGTAACGCATTGCACACACACCCAATGTCAGTAAGCATTAATGAAATAAACATGGAAATATATCAAGCTGTTTTTAACTCCCTAGGTGAACACCTCCAGGAGGCAGGCAAATCTTCTATTGTGCCAGTTATTCTATAAGCTAGACTTAAAGGGTTAGAAAATGCTAACTAAAATCTTATTGATCCATGCTGTCCTTAAAATAATAAGTGTGTGCATGGTGTATAGATGGATACATGCAGATAATCAGAGGTTGCAATCAAACCATAGAGCACAAGAATGAAAGGATCTTCCATTCACTCCAGTGTTCTAACACCAACTCTCTGACATGGAATGTGGACTTAGAAGTAAATTATGAGCACATCGTGGCTTGTTTCTTCAGAAGTCTAAATTATACTTAAAGGGAGATTACGCATTTTTAATGCATTAGAACAATTATGCATTGGGAGTTAGGAGGGGGGTTATTCTCCTCTAAAGTGTTTTTGTTTTTTGTTTTTGTTGTTTTTTTTTAATGCAATGTTAGTGTGTAGACTCCTCATACACCAGGAAGTTAATCTTGTCCCATAAATCTCTGCACCCTCAGTTTAATCCACCCACCCTCTGATATTTCATCATCACTTACAATGTATCCAATTACACATAGCCTGGTTGACTGTTTAGTTAACTGGTTTGTCTTATGCTCTCGGCAGAGAGGAGTGGAATGTCTGTCTACTAAGGGATTGGCGAGAACAGCCCCAGATGTCCTTGCGGTATGCAGATTTTGCATGAAAAACAAGGATAAGACATAGCCAGCCTGGAAGCTGTCTCCAGCTGGCTGAGTGACCTGACGTGGACGTACACCTACATATCTACAAACTGGCCGCTTTTCAACCATAAATAGTTATGGTGCTTAGAGTAACCCTTTCAAGAGCCTGCAATAAGCACCACAACAACTGCAGCATTGCAAAGGTTATGCAGCTTGTTTCCCTCCTGAGAGTGCATTATAACTGTAGAATTACTGAAGCTATAAGGATTGTGTCCCTTTAGTGCTCTGAAGAAATGATCCACCAGGTGCAGTTCATGTTGGCGTCTAACTTGTTCATCCCGACGTGGACATGTTGAAAGAGAAGGAGGAGGAATTGAGCAGATTCTTCTCCTCCCTCTCTTCTCAGCTTTCACGGGGAAAAACCGAAAACATTCAGCATGGTGACTATCGGTAAGTAGACTTACGTAGTGTTATCCATTGTTTCCTGCGTTCCATATTTAGGATTTGCCCTCCATGTTGATTTCGATGTATATATCTGTGTATTTATACATTGAATATATATATATATATATATATATATATATATATATTAATAAACTGGCTCGTGATAAACATAAGTGAACACTGCTTACGGGTGCTTATTCCCGGACTCTCTAGCTTGTAAAATTAAATTGTAATACTATTGACAAGTTGGCACATTCTTGATGACATTGCAAGGTGTTTGGCCATTTCCTTAAGTAAGCGTGGAATTGTTTAGAAGAGCTTTTCTGTTGAATTATTATAAAAAAGGACACTCAACCTATTACTGCCCTCTCCTTGTGTCCTATGGTTAAATTATAGAATTACGGTAGCCTCTCAAAAAATGGGCGTTATTAAACTATTTATGGGCACTTTCAAGTGGCAGATATGGTGGGCATTATACTATACGTAGTTTTAAAAGTGACAAAAAATTACACTGTACATTCTTCAGTATATTTTTGTATAAGGACTGTCAACAGTGTGTTGAATAATAGAATGTGATCGTTACTATTGTGTGATCTAAAAATATTTTTTTATGTAACCAGCAGGTAAGTAACCTAGTGCAAATGTATGACCAGAGCAATAATTAGCTTTCATTTTCGAATCATGCTGCCGTATTGTGCAATTCTGCGGTTTATAAGAATCTTATGTATGGACACAATGAACAAGCAATTGAAAATCATGAAAAAGTCAGGAATATTGTATACATTTTTGCGAGTTGCATCCATACGTTGTCGATGCGTACAGGTTTATCAAAGGTGAATTTTGAAAGCCAATTAACTAAGTTACTAATTTTTTTCCGTCAGAGGGCTAAAATCTATCTTGTGTCTGTAACATGAGGCTGGATATGTACTTACTTTTAGTGAATCATCATAGCTTGGGTTATATCTAAACTGCTACTTGAAGACAACAGATTTGCTCAGATATTTCAGAATTTTGGTGACTGCGTTGCCACTGTATTTTAGTTTTCAACTGTATTAGTTGTTTAAACTGTTTGTCTATACTAAATTGTATTTTGTTCCTTTCTCCCCCAGTACACTTCCAGCATGAGAGCGAAATACCTGGCCACCAACCGGCCCGAAAGTGAACTTGCGCGTTAACTTAAGTCAACACCTGCTGGCTAAAACCCAGAACTGCGTGGATCATCCATTCTATGAACAGAATTTGTCATATGCCAACTCCCTCTTCAAAAATTTCCAAGTGTGACATTTGTGTGTTGTTCTTGTGCAACCAAAGCCTAAAAGAGCTACAGTTGGTTTGCAGGAATAAGTGAAGAAAAACAAAGAAAAACCTCTGTCTTCTGGGAATTGTAATCATCAGTTGTTGACCTTGAATTCTCCAGCTGTTGAATCTCCAGGATTTCATCCTTGTAAATGATGTTTGCTGTTTGTGTTCTTGAATCACAAACTTATCTATTTTTCGGGGTCACAGAACCACTGTATATAACAGAATCACCACTGAACCTAATTTTATTTTCTTTTTTTTGTATGCTACGGATAATTGGTTTTAACCTTTTTATTTCCCCTGTGGATTTTTTTTTTTTTTTTCGATGTTACCTTGAGCATCTGAATTCTGTAAATCCAGATGATGTTTTTATTCCCAAATTGTAACTTTCTATCTGTGTAAGGAATCTGTTTCGGGAGTACAAATAGGCACTGTATAATGTCTGTTTTATGAGTCTTAACTTTTGTACTTTTGGTGACTTTTTAAACATACCAATGGGATGAGAAAAATTTAACAGCTGTGTTGGCTCTTCTCTTTTTTTCTTTTTTTATTTCTTCATCAATGCTTCATTTGTTAAATTGTGTACATGACTTCCTTCAAAGCAGGAATAACAAAAATCCACTAACGAAGGAAACCTACTCTTTTTGGCTTAAACATGTGGAAAAAGAAGTAAAGCAAGCCCATCTAAAAGCAGTTGTCTACTTAAATCTAATCGGTTCCACAATATGAAGACCATTACTTTTTGTGAACCTATTTTTTTTGTTTGTTTGTTTCTTCCATCACAGTCTACACTTGTTTTATCTGCATATTACCACCCTCAATCCAGCCTACCCCATGAGAAGAATCCACTATATTCCTGGAAGAATTCTCACAGCTGCCCTGAAAATGTAATGGGTTTTACTCTTTCATGTATTGAAGGGTTTTGGCCAACTAGCATGTGAGTCTATAGAACATTCAGCTCATTCCATTTAAGTTTTGATCTTTACAGGTGGCGCATAAACCGCCTACCCATAGTTTAAGTAGTTGGAGAGTGAATGTGCTATATAGTTCATTATACTTTTTCAAGTGGCAGCATTAATTGTTTGTTTCTCCTGCCTCATTAATGCCAAACTTGGGTCCTGTCTGATCATCCTGGCTCAATTTATTTTTGGGGGTAGTGGCAAATCATATGTAAATCAAATCCCATGGCCATCTAACCCTTGCTTGAATAATTAAAAGTTAATCTGGTGTAGGTGATATATACCATAATAATGTATTAAAGTGGTGCTGTCATCAAAAATTGAGTCCTCATGCTATACTTTAAACTGATAATTTCATGTTCAGCAGTTTATTTTAAATGTAAACATTAATACACACTGAAAAGCCAAGAGCTACACTTTCGGATTGGAGAATCTGAAGGGCTGTAGACATCACACAATGTCAGCCGCCTTTTTTTTCTGATCTGTAAATGTTTTTGAGAATTTGATCATTATTTTAAAGTTACTGCCGCCACAATGAAAGCCTTAAACATCTTCATGTGCCAGTTACAGATACTTGGCATATATTGTTCTTCAATACAACAGTAAATTATAGTAAGAAAAAGCTAAACGTTACAAACATTGGAAATAGCAGTTGCACCAGATCAAAAAAAGTCAGATTGAGTGGGTAGGGTCACCATTCCAAAATCAATTAAGTTAAGAAAGATTTTGTGACAGTACTACTTTAAACATATCTTACCTATATGGCTTCATTAACCCCCTAGATTTATTTTGCAAAATGGGTTCCCTGTCTGTAATTACTGTCATTAAGATTTATGTGACACTTACAATTTGGTCTTTACAATTTTTTAATGATTGGAATTTTGTCGTCTGTGTTCTATTCTCATGTTTTGTTTAGTTTTTCTCGTGTTTTACATGTTTTAATTCGATAAATGTCTATATAGTTGATTAGCTTTCCATCATACTAACCCCGTCTTTCAATAATGTCTGTATTCTACCCTTGCTCTCCCCCCACCTGCCTTCTTAATTTATATATGGTTTGGAAACTCCAAAAACGTATCTATTTTCTGTGCTACCTTGGATGCCAACCTTGTCTTGGTGGGACAGTCATATTTTCATTTTATTTATTTTTTTTTTTTTAAATGTTACCATGCAAAGCTGCTTCGAGTGTCTGCAGATCAGCATGTCTACAGATAAACCTGTTAATATATTCAAACACAATTTCCAATCACAGAAGGCTTCATAGCATGATCTCAATCTCTACCTGTGGCGTTGTTACAACTGTTTGAAATGTACTTCTATTTATGAAGAGTGCTGATTCTATACCCATGAGGAACACCTTGATAATTCTGGCAGTGGTAAATGTTTAGTTTTGCTAAGTAGCCCTTCATCTTCTCAAACTGGAAAGTTCAGAATAAGTGTGGACCACAAGGAGAAGACTTTTTTTATTTTATTTTTTATTCCCACCTTATTGTAACACTATGGGTTGCTAGGTCTCTGCCTTGGGGAATAAAACATCTATGCACATTTTCACCCTATAAAATTGTCTGAGATCTATTTGAGTTACACCATGTACCGTGCTTTGCTTTTATGATGATGATGATGATGAAGATGTCTGGTCCATTTTTTGATGTCGTTGATGGAACACATAATAGAACATAGAAAAAAGTATCATAAAGGATAACTACATTAGGTGTGTGTTGTAGATGTAATTTGAATACACATCTGAACGTACGGATTATAAATGATTAAAAACAATGAAACATACAGTAGTTCTGTACATCTGCATTTTGGAAGCACAATTTTCTGTGATTTTGGCTTCAAGAGATCTTTTTTTTTTTTCTCTCCAGTATTTGTGTTGGAATTATTTGGAAACGTTCTAAAACAGTTCACCTCCATAATGTGAAATTGTAAATAGCATGTTGGGCTCTTCGGCCAGTGAACTAGATCACGGTGTACCTATATAAAGAATCAATTTCAAAATATTTTCATTAATCTCCTGGGAGTGTTCTATTGTAGTATTGTATCCTGTGCGTGAGATTGGTCCAACCTGCTTGCTGATCAAAAGAGCTTGGATTTACAGTTTTTATAATGGATCTAACCAACAGTTGTCGGCAATCAATATCGGAGACCGTGACACCAGTCCTTTATTATTTTACTTTTATTTTTTATGTTTTTATTTATTTTAATTTTTTTAATTCTGTCTTCTGGAGAGTGTGCATAATTTCCCTTACAGAGTAGAAGAACTGTTACATCATATGAACAAGATATTTCTATGTTCAAGACCAATTTTTTTTTATACTGCTTGATGTAATGTTAACAGTGTGTAGGCTTAGCTGGAAAACCTCACAATTAATTGTGTGTTTCACCCGCCTGTAATCCTGTTTTGTATAATTGTGATACATAAAACTACACACCTGGCTTTATTAAGGAATATGACAAATACAGGGTGTATTCTGATAATACACAACTATTTACATACGCTGAGATGTGTCCTGTTAATTTCATCTTCATCGTTTACTGTGTAGTGTTTGTAAGGAACACGTATACGACTCTGTATACAAATGGTGTAGATGTATTTTTCATGATCCATACCAACCTACTGGACTTGTGCATATTACGCCAGTAATGATTTTGGTAAAACTTATTAGAAATGTCAAGATTAGTGTTGGCAAACCGTACATGCCCAGATGTTGTAGAACTGCAAGTTCCATTCTAAAGGATAGCCTGGCAAAGCTTCATGGCAGTTAAAGTTCTACAACAATTATTGGGGATGTACCGTTTGCTCAGTCGAGGTCTAGAGGAATAACACCAGGTGAAAAATATACCACTTTATTACTTTATGTATTAATGTTTCTTTTCATGTTTTGATGATGGAGCAAATAAGGTCTAATTGCTGCTCTGAAACTGGAATAATCTCTTCACGTCCAGACTTTCTTGCAAGCATGGGCTATCTGTGTAGAGTTACAAAGGATGAAACCAATTACGACCACGCAGTGACATTACCTCCAGTGTTTATTGGTGCTGTGTAAACTTTCATACCACAATGAGTCACTATGCAATTCCAGGCTAGAGGTAATACGATTTGGCAGAAACTTCAATCCACCTGTTTAATTTATTTATTTTAATGTTTTTCTGATTGTGGCAGCGTTGCTAAGATCCTCGTGGGTGGAGCTATTGACAGAGCCTGGAGTTCATTGTGTGTGGCTTTCTCAGCGGTGTACAAATGAAATGATATTGTCTCTGGTTGTCTGTCATTTTGAAGACTTTGCACGCAGTTTGACAGAAAAACATGTCATTTGTCCTTTGGTTTCTATTGTGTGCAACTATTTTATATGTAGGGGGTCCAACCATTATGGTTGTAAATTCACACCACTTTATATACGTTGATTATAAATAAGGGATATATGAGGTTGTACTTTTTGGATGTCCACCTAAAAACCACTAGTGGTTCGCGTGTGGTCATCTTTGAATAATGAGATTTGGGTTGTATATAAAGTGACATACCCACTGTATATGTTCACTTATGCAATAGGACTCTGATTTTACTGCTAATTTTATTTTATTATTTTATAGATAACATAAGCGTTTAATAGTTAATTAGTGCAGTTGGATTTGGGAGCTTTGTCCAAAAGTGGTCTATGATTCTGGTTGAATCCATGGTGAATTACCAGATGCCTTTTTTAGAAATGTTCAGAAAGGAAAGTAAGTGTGCATTAGGTCTTTCGTATATTTTAGTTATTGCATGTACTGTTGTGATAATGGAATATGCCTATCGAGCACCTTGTGAACCCTGCATCAGGGACAGGTAGTAATTGAAAAAAAAAAAACCCTACGCTGTGGACTCCCAACAGATACACCGTTGGGACTTCAGTCTGCTGTAGCCATAGTGCCAGTGATACAGTATTCCTGCCCTGAATTAGTTATTGTTGAAGATGAATACGCTATTTAGAATTCTTTAAGCGCTTACAAGTGCAATGTGACTTGCAGATAAATCTCCATTAAATATAACAATCTCATGATGCGTCAAATTTACAATTTTGTATTAAAAAAAATTACTTTGCCGTAAGAGCAACGTTATCTCTGTCCTATTGCATAAATATATATATATTTTTTAATAAATTTGTTGATTGCATTACAGCTTACCTGCACTTAGCTAAATGTTTGTATTGTATTTTTTTTTTCTTGACTTTTTTTTCCTTTCTTTATCATTTTTTTTTTCCAGCTCTCTGGTTTAAACATATATGGAGACATGTTTAAATATTTCCTTTTATTTTCTGTCGAATTTGCAAGCCCCCCAGTCCCAAACAAAAGGGGTTTATAGCATTTTTTTTTTTTTTGTATTTTAATATTTTTTTTAATTATTTACTGTGCTTTGTTTTCTAAAAACTAAAGGTAAAACATAACTGTATTTTCTGTGGTTTCCATTCAACTTGAATATCATGTTTTAAAATAAAATTTAAAAAAAATGAAAAAAACAAATATGTCCAAAGTTGTTTTTTTTTTTTTTTTGCTTTTTTTTTTTCTCTCTTTACATTACGTTATGGGACTCGGATGATGCACTTTGCATTTCTTTATTGAATCACACTTGGAATTTCCCTCCTTTTTAAAATCAAAATTTAAATAGTTCACATTTTTTAATTAACATTTTTCATTGATGTTTTAAGGCATTACGATACAAGTTGTCAGAGTCCCAAAGCGTTAAGTACCCCCACAGATAATTAGAGAAAAAGGGACTAAACTGACTCTCATAAAACAATATAACAAGCATTATTAATCCACTGTAGTGTGGATAGGCTAATGAACAAGTGATCAGAAAGGGTAAAGTGGTTTCAATGCCAATGCTTCTCATTCCTAATCCAATACAAGATCTTTGCTCAATCTGCGCCTGTGAAGGCTGGTTGGTAAGGATTCCAATGGAGGAATAATCTTGGTACATGACCATCATGCAAGTGTGTAGCCTCTTCTCTACAGCCACGAAAGAAAGTAGAAACCAGACCGAGGTTGATAAGTGGCTTACTGGGAAGTGTGAATATTCCAAAATACCAGCACTTTGAAGCAGTACTCTTATCAGAGTTTATTGGGTGCATAATGCTGGTGAAGATGTCAGTCCAGTCGCACTTCTCCAGCACTTCCCCAAGCTCATGTTTCTACGTGGATGTGTAGTGCAATCGAGTGGGATACACATTTGAGATAAAATAGGAGTACGTATTGATATCAGGCCTGGCTTCTTATGTGATAGTCTATAATTGAATTCTTAAAAAGTAGAACCAACCTCTGGATGGACCCTTAAGGAAACATGCCTCAGAAAGCACTGTCTGAGTGAGTGCCACTAGAGGTTTCCCTAGGGCCCAGGGATAGGCAACCTCCGGCACTCCAGATGTTGTGGACCACATCCCCCATAATGCTCTTACACTCATGCTGGTAAAGGATCATGGGAGGTGTAGTCCAAAACATCTGGAGTTTGAGTTCTAGTAGACAGCCACTAGAGGTGGAGTTAACCCTGCAAGGTATTTATTGCAGTTTATAAAAAAAAAAAAATGCAATAATTACACTTGCAGGGTTAAGGGTAGTGGGAGTTGGCACCCAGACCACTCCAATGGGCAGAAGTGGTCTGGGTGCCTGGAGTGTCCCTTTAATCAGCATTTTAAGCTTTTTGATGGAAAAGTACAACTAGAAAATTAAACACCAAACCATCTATGCAATGAAAATTATATATCATAAACATTATTATTAGTCTTTGTATAGTGCCAATCGCTTCTGCAGCGCAATTATGCAACAATGGTATTTGCCAATAATTAATTGACAGACACGAGATAAGGAAGGTCCTGCACAAACAAGCACACAGTCTAGGCCAGGGGTGCCCTAAAGAAAGATCCCCAGATTTTGTTTAACTACAACACCCATGATAATTTGCATGCCTTTAGAATAACAAAGCATCATAGGAGTTATAGTTCTATAACCGCTGGGGATCTACCTTTTGGGCACCCCTAGTGTAGGGGAATTAGATTGGCCTGTGGACCCTCTCAAGCTTGGTGGAGAAGCTATAAGTGCCCAAAAGGTAGACCCTCAGATGTTGTAGAAATACAACTCCCATGATGCTTTGCATGTCTTAGAATGACAAAGCATCATGGGAGCTGTAGTTTTAAAGTATCTGGGGATCTACATTTTGGGCAAGATTAGATCCGGTGTCACTATACACTGTATAGGAGGGATGGCCAAAGGGAACTTGAATAAAGGAGATTGGTAAATTCAGTAAAAGCACAAACAAAATCAATAAAAGTAAATAAAGGGAGAGAATGAGGATTGTAGAATAACGGTAAGTGTCTCTGACATTCAGGCTAGTAAAATGACAAATCTACAAAAGTACTGAGGATCAAATAGGGAGGGTGGATGAAAAAAAAAATTGGTGGTTGCAAAGTTGGGCCGCTCAGAGGTTGGAAGAACATTGCTGGGAGAAATGGAACAGCATTAGGTAAATGAAAGAAGATGTAGACACAAAAATTCGGGTTGTGAAAATGGTTTAAAGTGGTTGTGGTGCAAGGAGTTTTTGGATGTTAGCCGCCTGTTTTCTGCGAAGCGTGTAAGAAAGAGATATTGGGACCAAGCCCTTTGCACTCCACTCCAATAATTTTTACATTAGTCATTTGATACATTAGTCATTTAAAGCCATCCAGGTTTCTGAGTGCTGAGGTTTGGTGAGCAGAGGAAGCTGATCAAATCCTAAGAAAAACATGTCATGGGGGCATTCATAATCCTTCTTGGAGCGTCCCTTTAAAGTGGGAAGCTAAACGTAATACTAGAATTAATTTTAAAGCAACTCTACATTAAATTGTCTCAAGATTTTTACCTAGTCACGCTTTTTCCATAAATGCCCACCAGGTGGTGGTATATGCAAACATAAAAGCGTCCTTTCGAGGTTTTTCATGGGGCTAACAAACTTATACATACTAAATTAGACAGGACATGAACTGCACAGCTCACATGTTGACTAGGAGTTAGGAATGAATTGATACCAAAACATCTTTTAATTAGGTCGAATAGCTCAAGAATTATTCCTAACCTAAACCAGAACAAGTGTTGTTTTATATTGGGTGCTGAAATTATTATTTATATAGCGCCATCAGATTCCGTAGCGCTGTACAATGGGTGGACTAACAGACATGTAATTGTAACCAGACAACTGGACGTACAGGAACAGAGAGGTGTAGTACCCTGCTCAATGAGCTTACATTCTAGAGGCTGACCTAAAACTACCAAAAACAATTCGCATGCTCACCCAAAATACACCTCTTCATTAAGGTTACATATTAAAAATAAAAAACGAATTACAGATAAAAATAGGGGGGCAACAATTTTGATGGATCCTAAATTTGTCTGAAAAATGGTAAACGCCATTACTTGCGTTGATGTCTTTCATGGCCCAAGATCTGCTTTCTGCCCATATTTTTTCATAGATGAATTCACTTAAAAAATGTCAAATTACAAATGTCTGGAAAGGTGCAAGTTATCAAAGGGACACCATAATGTTACATAGTTAGCTGAAAAGAGACTTGCGTCCATCAAGTTCAGCCTTCCTCACATATGTTTTTGCTGTTTATCCAGAAGAAGGCAAAAAAAAAAACCTAGTCTGAAGCGCTTCCAATTTTGCAACAAACTAGGAAAAAATTCCTACTTGACCCCAAAATAGCAGTTAGATGTCTCCTTGGATCAAGCAGCTATTACCCCACTAATTAGAAATGATATCCCTGTATGGTATGTTTTTGCAAGTATTTATCCAATTGCAGTTTAAACATCTGTATAGACTCTGACAAAACCACCTCTTCAGGCAGAGAATTCCATATCCTTATTGCTCTTACTGTAAAAAAACCTTTTCTTTGCCTTCGATGAAATCTCCTTTCTTCCAGCCTAAATGTGTGACCTCGTGTCCTATGTATAGCCCTGTTTATGAATAGATTTCCGAATAATGGTTTGTACTGGCCCCGAATATATTTGTATAATGTTATCATACCCCTCTGAGGCGCTGTTTTTCCAAACTAAAGAGATTTACATTTTTTAACCTTTCTTCGTAACTAAACTGCTCCAATCCTTTTATCAATTGTTGTGACAATTGTTGTTGTCACAATAAAAACAGCCGGGCAGCTTTATAGCGATGTTTATAATATAATGGTGGGTGTATATTGCGCAGGGTATTGCTCTAGTTTCAAGTATGCTTAAATTAAAGGGATATTTAGGATTTCTGATATACGGATAGGTATTAATATAGCTCTGTGAATAGTGTGTACTCTATCCTGTAGGTTTGAGGGTACCAAGAGTTACGGGATACTTATAGTTAAAGGTACATTGTCATTTCATTTTCCTTTTGGTTTTCCTTTCCTTATGCTTTCTGTATCTTTATGATTATCCTCCTTCCCTTGACATTTGCCTTTATTTCTATTTATTATCTTTCCTTTCCTGCAATGAATATTAATACCTGGGTGCAGCCATTTTGTTCTGCCCATGATGTCTGCAGTTTGCCCTTCTGTGGGATTGTTTTACTGATGGATTGTGGGTAAATTTGATTGGTAACGGAAACAGAATCTTGCTTAAAGCTCTGCCCATTGACAACTTTTGACAACTTGACTGCCATACAGTGCATAGCATGGGCAAGACAAGTATTGCGCCCCCTAACAAGTTAACAATTCCCTGAGTCCCTTAACATGCTCCTAGATAGCCTTGCTCCTCTTTCGCTACCTACCTCGTCTCGATGATGCGTGAGATATTGATAATTGCGTTGCGTAATTTTTAAAAGATTTTTAAAGGGAAGTACCTCAACTATCAGTGTCAGACACATCACAGAGACGAGGCGGGTAGGGAAGGAGGAACAAGGTTATATCGGCACCCGTGACCGGGTGTACTTGTATAATACCAATTAATCCTGCTGATATCTTCAAACGGGAAATTATCCTATTAATAGACATTATGTAATTCACTGATAAGGATTACATGAGGACAGTATGGCTATAATTAGCAAGAAAACCACTATAAAATGTTACATAGCGACATTTGTTTTCCCTGTCATGTTCGAACATTGGGAAATTTTCTGTGTGAGGGGGACGGTGTGCTATTTCCTCCATTATTACTTTATTTTCTTGTCTTTTGACAGTTTGTGCCCCTACAAATTTAGAACATAGGGCACCCCCCCCCCCCCTGTGCCCCCTCCACTCCCACCCCACCCACCCCCACGCTACGCCGCTGCTGCTATGCGGAAGGAAATGTAGTCCCTACTTTTCCTTATCTGTTGTATGAAAATGTTAACTTTAAGAGGGAAAATAAAAAGTGATTCAGCCACAGCTCTATAGAAGCAGATTAGAGAAACTTAAAATCCTTTAGACTTTCCTTTACCCTTCTAATCCAAACCTGAGCTCTACAGTATAGTTATACATATTTTTTATGGATAAAGCACTATTCCAACATCACTCTAACAACAGCATTTAAAGCATGCCTTTTCAACGGCGATTGCCAAAGAGAGGTTCTGCCATCTTTAAGATCACAGATTCACTAAATGCACCGAGCTGGGAGTAAAGTTTAATCAGTGCTCACTTGAAATTGTAAGCATATGATCTGCTCCCATAGCATGGTGGGAGATTTATCAAAGTTTTGCCAAAACATTTCCATCTAAATTTTAGCAAAGTTTCAGCACAATTTATTAAAGGACCACTACAGGCACCCAGACCACTTCAGCTTAATGAAGTGGTCTGGGTGCCAGGTCCAGCTAGGGTTAACCCTTTTTTCTATAAACATAGCAGTTTCAGATAAACTGCTATGTTGATAATAGGGTTAATCCAGCCTCTAGTGGTTGTCTCATTGGCAGCCGCCAGAGGGCTTCCGCGCTTCTCACTGTGATTTTCACAGTGAGAAGACGCCAGCGTCCATAGGAAAGCATTGCTTTCCTATGGACTGACTAAATGCTCTCGCGGCTCATGCCGTGCATGCGCGTTCAGCCGATGACGGGGAAAGGAGGAGGAGAGTGCTCAGGGCACTATAGTGCCAGGAAAACAAGTATGTTTTCTTGGCACTATAGTGGTCCATTAAATGTAGTTTTTTTTTTTTTTTTTTTTTATTAATTTATTTATTTTTGCGCCTTATCTGTAATTTTTTTAATCTGTGCCATATTTTCCCCCAATGCAACAGATCTATGAATTTTTTTCTGCAACTTTAACAGGCAGAAAAGTGGTGAAATTATTCTGCCACTATAAATTCGGCGGACCTCTGGGATGGATTTTTCTGCGACAACTGGTGGAATTTACTATAATTAAAACCATTACTTTTTAGACCACTTTAATAAATGTAATAAAAATAATGACAAAATTTAATGGCCACTTTTCAGAAAGCTTTGTTAAATACCCCCCATTGTCTATGAGAGTTGGGTTCAGCGCTAAACCCCAGTAGTACGTTATCTGTGCCTACAGCCTAGAAGCATTTTTGCAAGAGAAGGTGAGAGTTTTTTCTGCAATCGAGCAGTGGCCATATTATGTCATGTTCCAACACCTTAGCCAATGCACCCGTTGATCTATTGCCCATGATGCAATTGGCAAGACACAGGCCCAAAATCTATGAAAGTCCTGCAGGACTTGGGCTGGTTGGTAAGTAAATGTTTCGTTGCAGCAATGAAGAAACATATGAGTCAGTGCAAATAATCTTTGGAATTTTACCTTCAAAATGGCGGCACTAACTACCCTATTTGTGTGGCAAAAGTAATTAGGTCTGTAATTTTATATTTTTACACTCCGGGGAATAAAAAGGAACTTTCACAAACACTACAAAGCAGTTCCTCTTTAAGTGCAGGATTGAAACAATATTTTTGTTAAATGATCCTTTATTTGCAGAACTGTGGCCAACCATTGTTTTGCTGTATCAAGAGATATTCGAGTCCCACCCCCTGATCTCAGACCCCACAGTGTTGATTGCTTTATGACAAAGCCTCTATTATCCTTTCTTCCTGTACTTGTGTTTGTTAAATAGTCCTTGAATACTATTATTTAACTCAATGGAATAAGATAGTGCTCTTTGTTCAAACGGGAATTGTGGAGAATTGATCAGGAAAAAAAAAAATTGGTAAAATGTTCTGCTCTTTTGGCTTAATAAATGCAGTTCCTAATTTTGGTTACATTTTCAGCTCTTTTGGCTTAATAAATGCAGTTCCTTTGTAAAAACCAACTCAATGTCAGCTTTCACAAATTAAAGTTTCATTTTGGGTTTACTTAAAAATAATCTGAAGTACAATAAAGACCGCCAGGATTCCAGAATTTATTTAGACAAGTTCACACGAGAGCAAGCTGCTTGTTCCCATGTAACTCTGCCCACTCCTCCATCTGACACTGCCATCTTCTCTGGTGCTAATATATACCACTATATCGGCTGTTACACCACCAGCAACCAGAAGAGAGGCAGGTCCCCTTGGAATACACAGTGCCTGTAATAAAACCAGACTACCCCCTGCTATGATTTCCTATTCCCTCATACCATCAACAGTGGTGTGTAGGATGAAAATGGAGAACGATGAGCCCAGAACTGATGCATATTAATAAATATGTATGTATAGTCTCGTCATAACCAAGAAGCAGACAATCTCCATTCCCCTTATCTAATGTAAGGGCATACGTTTTGTAAGGGGTTAATGAAATGGAATACTTGGGAATGTGCCTACCCACATGCACTGGTTAAAAATGAGTACGGGGGAGGCCAAATCCCCAGATTAGTACAGAGTTTCTTATCTCTCACCCTCAATATACATTCAGGGTCAGGGAGTGATAATTAATTTAGGACTAGGCTTTCCAGACCCCATGTTGCTCACCCCTCTTTCAGTCCCTATACTATTTCTGACACTATAGTGTTAAAGTCACAGTTTAGATCCCAAGCCCCCTTGCCTCCCTTTACAAAGGTAGTTTACGTACCAGTTTCCAGCACCACAGCTAGGCCCTCCCCGCTCCGTTGCTGAGATCATCAAATTAGATAATCCTAACCAATCCAATGCATTCCCATAGGAAGGCATTGAGAGGCTATTGTGCATGTGCTGCAAAATGCTGTGCTGTGCCAATCAGCATCTCTTCATAGAGATGCCTTGAATCAAGCTCCACAAAGCTGTACAATAGGAGGACTAAGAGGAAGCTTGGATACGTGCATGACACTTGCCGCGCATGCACATTAGGTCCTCAATGCTTTTCAGATTGGGCCATTGCCAGAGGAGGACATGCCTCCTTCGATTACGTTGTTGTAGGCCGAAAGAATGAGCAGAGCTTAGGGAGCCTCAGAGCTGGAAAAAGTAAGAAACATTATTTTAAATTTGGATAGAATTTTTATTACCATTTGTGTAATAATAACATTCTCCTTTAAACCACGAATTCGTGTTAGCATTGCTCTCACCAACTTCAGTTCCTGTACGTCCATCTTGTCTTTGTGGTTACTTGTATGTCTGTCCATCCATTGTACACTCACTGCTACAGAGAATGATAGAGCTTTATAAATAATAATATAAAATGAGAATATGTTCTTTGTCACTTGACATAATTATATCATCCTTTTTTATATTGAAGAAAAAATGGTGCCACAGAAATGTTACACCCTACCAGTTCAGCCACTTTAGAACATGCAAACGGACTCCTCCAAGAATTAGCCTTATTCTCTCTGCTAGCAGGTATGCGCCTGAACATTAAATAATATCAGCCTGCGCGGTGTCTGCAAGATGGGCAGGGTTAGTGTTCTGAGCGGGTTAGGTGGTTTGGAGTTATGCCATATTGCATCTGGTAGCCACCACAGCCACAAGTAGAATGACCAGTTTCGGATATTGACAAACAACAGCAAAAAGCAGAAATGAGGGACAAGTCAATGTAGCAACTCGAGTTTATTTTGAATAGCTTTGCATGCATGATCTTTAAGTTTCAGTACTGCTAACATCTACTTTTTGATTTGGAGAACAAATCAGTAATGAATCACTATATATATTTAGACTCGGTTATTCCCATGTTTGATGCTAGTAGACTACTAGGGAATTGAAAACAGATCTTCATTTTTCTATATATATATATATTAAGGTCCCAATAAAGTTAATAATACCTAAATGTACACGACAAGATAAAGCAATATGTGAATTACATAAAGAAGCCTTTTATTGAGATATTTACAAAACAGAAAATTGGAATGCTCGATTCTGTATAAAACCAACACAAACATTATAAAAGACTTGTTTTAGCATGACTTAGATAGAACATAATCAAGAACAAATGTGTTTGTTATTGTTACTTGGAGCACACATTATCTTGAGATAAGGCAAGGAAGATAGCTCTCCATAACCCTGCTGTTTTTGATACCTCAACAGTTTGTCCTTGTGTCCCAGCTTGACCATAATCTCTCTAGAATTTTGAAATGACACACAATTCTCTGGACTTTTTTTTAGTCAATTTTGAGCAATTGGTTGTTAGATATTTTTAAACCCATTCCACCTTTTTTTTTATTTTTTATTACTGTCTTATGCCTGTTATTTTCTCCTCTTCTGAAACAACCCTCCTATGTTTCAAGCCTACTTATAAGTCAGTTTTTGGCAACGAAAAATGTTTTTTTTCTTTTTGTTTGTTTTTTAACAAAGAGTAATGGCAGACAGTTTAGAGCAGGCTTCCCCAAACTCCGGCCCTCCAGATGTTGCTGAACTACAACTTCCATGATTCTCAGCCTATCTATTTCATTCATAGAATCATGGGAGTTGTAGTTCAGCAACATCTGGAGGGCCGGAGTTTGGGAAAGCCTGGTTTAGAGTCTACTTTGTGTTAGAGGTTCATGTAAAAGGTCAAGAAAGACTTTTAGTCCTCCAGCCCCAGTTCTTGCTGAACCCCGCATGATGTAATTCAACATTAACCTTCATTCAATACCATAGAGTAGCCCCCTCAACCAGGGCCGTTCATATAATCATCAATGTGATAATTGTTGCAACTGTGGGGAGAGAATAACCAATTCTCAAAAGTGTTACACCTCAAATGACCCACAGTTTATTATTTTATTGAGGTAAGGGATAAGTGGCGTCAACATTCTTGTACCAAGGTTCTATTATTTATAGTTTTTTTCCTGCGCAAAGACACATTTTAATTCTAATTTTATTGAAAATGTTAAATCCGAAAACCAGTGAAATCATTTAAGTTTAAAGAATCTTTGTTTTGGTTGGTCTGAAAAGTCAAAGAGATCTTATGATAATGTGTTCGGTCTCCTCGTAAGGCATTTAGACTCAGTATGCCGTTTTACAGATTCCTCCTCCGAGCCATTAGAAAAGCGGTGCATTATGGGATTGTTTGTTGTGTAGTTGGTGTAAGAGTTTGCAGTGGATAGTGGAGTCTATTTTGTTGTTAGAATAATAAAAAAAAACCGAAAAGTCTTTCACTGGTTTCATGTTGTTTGCACTCAGGAAATAAACTTGAATTGTTGTTTGTAAAGGAAACCCTCTACTGTCTGAATATGTGGCGTACTTTATTCTCTAACACAAGAAAAGCAAATTCTCTGTTCTGTTTAGATATTGTATACTAAATGCTGGCAGATGTACTTACCGTATTGTCACAATAATAACAATAATCCGAAATTACTACCCACTTAGATTTGTTTCAGCCCAGTTAAAGGAACACTATGCATACATGTATACACGTTTACATTGCTGGGCAAGGGGCCAGGGACACTGCATATTTATTTATTTATTTGTTACTGGCATTTATAAAGCGCTGTAGAATTGGGAAAGACAACACAGTAAGAACAGACCGATACAAAAGGTAGAGGGCCCTGCCCGTGAGCTTACAATCTAAAGCTTAAACTGGGGAGATGAGACAAGAAGTAGCAGAGGGATTTGTATGTGATGGCAGAGAGGATGGATCACTTACATGAGATGAAGTGGTTATGTTGCTTGGAGTGTTCCTTTAAAGGGACATTATAGGCACCCAGACCACTTCATTTCATTAAAGTGGTCTGGGTGCAGTATCCCTGTTCCCTTAACCCTGCAATATAAATGTAAGGGTTTAGCAGAGGGAGCCCTAGATTCAGCAAGAGCTGTAGACAAGTTTTAAATATATTGCAGTACAGACACGGATGAGGCAGGGATGAGGTCAGACAAAGCCGAGGGTCAGTTCAGGCGGTGTAGGTTCAAAGTCGATAAATCAGGCAGGGAGTCAATATCAGTAACGCAGGTATCAGGATAGTAGGTATTAGTACTGTGAGCACAATATATCTGAGCACTGAGGAGGGTTTCCAGGTGTGGCGTGGCACTTTAATTGAAATGAGGCTCCTTTCCCTTTAAAAGACGGTATGTGTGCGCACGCGCCGGCCTAAGGAGCCTTCAGCGTGTGAGCAGTGTTTTTGAAGAGGAGTCCTGGCCTGGTGGTATGCGGCGGCGTGCTGCATAACGGGCTTGTGAATGCCCAGGGAGTCTTGCCGGAGGTCTCGCACGCTGTCATCGATACGAGGAGGCGTGCGGTATGGAGGAGCCAACTTCATGGAAACGCGGGAGGGAGAACCAGGTAAGTGCACAGTGGGAGGAGCTGACAATAAAATAATTACTTTAATGCAGGGTTAAGAAATCTCTAATGACTGGCTACCAGACAGCCACTAGAAGCGCTTCCTGCGGTTTCACAGAGTTTGTGACAAAATGCTGAATGTCCTCACACTGTGCACCAAGCAAACCTCATAGGAAATTAATAACACAATGATTTCCTCTGGGAAATGCCTAATGCGCCCAATAGCCTAATTCACACGTAATGCTCGTCGCGCATGTGCATTAGGTGTCTCCATCTGCTGACGTCGGCGGATTAGGAGCCCGACCCAGCATCAAGGGACATTGACACTGGAATTGAAATAAAGGATTTTTTTAACCCTATCATGGACAGGGACAGGGGTGGTGCGGGGGCAAAGGGACACAATATAACTAGGAATACATCAGTAGGGGGTTTTCTGAAGCCTGAGCAAGTGGTACATCTGGCACGCCCCACCTCCCTCCCGCCCTCAGTGTTTGTTTGTAGGTATGCCCTTAGTGATGATTCATTCTTAAATGTTATGTGATCACAAGTGATGGGTTTAAAAACACAAAAGATACAAAAATACACAAGTTTTATAGTTATAGTTTATTTAAAAAAAATGTATCATTTGCATTATAGCAACGTAGCATCTTAAACAATCCTGGTCAAACTGTCTTCATAGTCTTCATATACCTCCCAACAATCAGGAACTGGCGTCACAACTGATGTGACCTGCTTGTCCATGGGTCCACCAGGAAAACAAAAGGGAGGGTGGGCTAAAGTACACCCGGCATGGTCCTAGTGCCCGTTGTACAGTGTGAGAGCATCTAATGATGCGCATGCACTGTGTTGCAAAGGTGTCCCACCATGTGTCTCCTAAAAGTGGGGCTGTGGATTGGTCAGTTTATTTAAGTTTAATGTATAGAAAAAACTTTTTTTTCTGTTGATCACTTTTCATTCTGTTACAGAACCTCATCAGAGAGTCCAAAGAACCATTTCCTATTTCGTTTCCAGTGGAAAGCTTTGAGTAACTCTGCAATTTAACTGACATTGGTTTGAGAATATAAATCTATCAGCACTATGGTTTTAAATTGTTTTACGACAATACCTTTTCTGGTGAAAGTGCCACTTGAAATTATACATTTTCTAAAGAATACAATAAATAATAGTAAAAAAAAAAACACATTTGTTCTCTATGGAACTTCTCTTAAAAATAAAATGGATAAAAATGATCTGTGCCTATTTTTTGTTGTACCATGTTGCAGAATTTACTGACGTGAAAGACATTATTCAGCTGGTGCTACAGGCTCATGCTACTGTAGAGGCATCAGAGGATTTAACTATTAAACTTTTACACAGATAATCAGTGGAGGGAATATTTAAAGGTGCAGTGATGGGTGTCGGATGGCATGAGAGAGTCTTCTATGCGGAGTCTCTGTTTGTAAATGTTTTACCATATTTACTGCATCACTAAGGAATGGGATCCTGGCTTTTTAGACATCGCCTGACCTTTTGTGGTTGTTTAGGGTTTTATTCTCCCGAAGGAACAGGTTCTCAGGACGGAATGTGCACCTGTACCTTTATTGCTCTTTTACCTTTCACTCTTTAGGATATTAACCCTGGAAGACCAGTCTTTTCAAATTCACAGGGTTATTCACTAACCGATGATTTGTAGCAATTCAAAGAATTTAAAGTGAATAACAAATTTACCTAGGCCAACATAGAACAACTGGAACAATTCAGCTGTGATTGCAGTTATTATATAACTGTTTTGGCCGCAATAATACAAAACAATAAAACTTTATTATGCCTCACAACATCTGACATGAACAGAGCGGGACATTGATTTTAAGCGTGTGCCCAGTGGCGGGGCTACACTTAAACATTTTAAGTGTCTTACTAATAACAAATTATGCAACTAAAATGTAACTTAGAACAAGAACATCGTATCTTATTTACACAGACTGATTTTTAAATACATTTATTGAAGACCCGTTACTCTGAGTATTATTGATGTGGAGCTCTGTATGTAGAGCCATAGCTAGCTCCTTTTATGCCCGAGGCAAGAAGAGACTATTGTGCTCCCCCCATGACATTTTTACAGAGGTTATTATGAGGAAAGTAGATAATAGTGTTTATTTTAGTTACGTAAGAATCATAATAATATGTAACTTAGCACAGGTAACATGTGACATAGAAACTTAACAACTTGCATAAAAAAGAAACTTGCAGTGTAATTAAATAAGATATCATAAGTACCACAAAAATATGAATGTACTCAAAAAAGTGCTCTCATTGTTAATCTGTATTTATTTAGCTTGCATACAAACTTTAAATTGAAGAATTAAAGTGTTTTTTTATGACAATTCATCCCTCAGAGATGTAACTATAATTGAATAAAAAAAAAAAAAAAAAAAATTATAGTTCAATAATGTTGGGTACTATTGGCTAAAGTGTTCTTCAGACATATGTTTTCAAGGGATAATGACATTGGTTTCGATTTAATATTTTTGAATAAGCTTTTCGAATGATTTAATATTTGGGGGTAAACGTCATTCATCTGGGAAAAAGAGTGCCTGGATGGTATTTGCACATTATTCAGACATGATAGAAGATCTTTAAGGTATCACTTCACTGGTCACCAGTAAAGAGTAACAATATGACATTTCCTGGGATCCGGGAATATCAGCATTCTATGTCACTCACATACCATAAAACTTTATTTACAAAGCTAAGTATCGATTGTTCTCTGCAATAACCCAGTTTCGGAGATACAGTCCAGTAAACACAGGGCTTATTTAAAAACACTATTGCTGACCATAAAACAGGGATCTCCACAAAGGTTGAACCCCCACTGTTGCTACAATACAACTTCATGTTTACTTTGCCTTAATGCCGAAGGCCTCCATTTTGGGCGCTCATGCCATGATAGAAGGTAAACCGCACAATTTTAGAGTAGAGGTTAGAAGAAATTGTGTTAATGAGAGAAAATACAGCTTTAAGGACTAAAGATACCTGGAATGACCTTCCAATGGGACTAACACAGAAAAGATATTGTAGAATGTTCGGGATGTACATATCATGATCCTGAAGAATATCTAAGATAAAAACAGCCTGGAGGTGTTTGTGAGCTATATTTCTATTATACTCATCCAAACTTCGCATATCATGAGAAATGCAGATAACAAACATCCAAGGAGCAGAATTTAGACTATAATGGAACAGGTGAAGTGCAAAAGAAGTCATCAAACTGATCACTAAATGAATATAAAGTAAGTATGCTATTACGCAACGGAGATTAATGGACTAGGAGGAGAAAGACAGAATCATATAATAACATAGCACAGTATGTTTTAAAGGACCACTATAGTGCCAGGAAAACAAGCTCGTTTTCCTGGCATTATAGTGCCCTGAGGGTGCCCCCACCCTCAGGGCCCCCTCCCGTCGGGCTGAAGGGGGTTAAACACTTACCTTTCTCCAGCGCAGGGCTCCCTCGGCGCTGGGGACTCTCCTCCCTCTTCTGATGTAATCGGCTGAATGCGCATGCGCAGCAAGAGCCGCACGCGCATTCAGCCAGTCCATAGGAAAGCATTCTCAATGCTTTCCTATGGACGCTGGTGTCTTCTAACTGTGAAAATCACAGTGAGAAGCGCGGAAGCGCCTCTAGCGGCTGTCAATGAGACAGTCACTAGAGGCTGGATTAACCCTACAATAAACATAGCAATTTCTCTAAAACTGCTTTGTTTACAGCAAGCAGGGTTAATCCTAGATGTACCTGGCACCAGACCACTTCATTGAGCTGAAGTGGTCTGGGTGCCTATAGTGGTCCTTTAAACATAAGCATCAATGGTTGAAAATCATGCTTATAATTACACACTCACATCCCCATGTAGTTTGCATATAGTCAGTCTTTTTACAGAGTTACATTTACAATTATTTATATAGCGCCAACATATTCTGCAGCACTGTACAATAAGTAAAAAAGACAGACATTTAATTCTCACAATACATGATTGATATGCAGGAACAGTAGGTGAATAGGGACATGCCCAAACAAGTTTATAATCTAAAGGTCACTTTTTTTTCCAAGACAATAAAATATCTTACGGGTAAGTAAATAAGTAATCTGTCGTTCTCCAGATCACACAATGGGCAAAGTCGGAATACCTGAGTAATATGCATATATTGTATATCAACTTCATTATAAAACACATATAAAAAACAGAAACGTGATAATACGAGTCCCCTGAGACATTGGGAAGTTTGTGTCATTTATGACATGGGGTTAAACTGTGATGGCTGATGCTATTTTTGGTCAATAAATGCTTCAATAAGCAGATATTAATGATGATGATGATGCTTGCTGCTTAGTATGGAAAATATCTAATGTTGGCAGAAATACAAGACAGGGCATAATTGGGCATAGGACATTCGTTTCACTTACATTTGTACCCACTAACAATCCTGTGAGCAGATGTATTAAAATGCATAGAAGGAAAAAAACAACAAAAAATCAATTCTCTGAGTTCCAATTGTAATTACACAGCTTGTTAAAATGCTTGTAATTAAATACGATAACCCTTTAAGCCATGAATCTAATGTATCATATTGAGCGACATATTTAATTGCTCTAGGAGCTGTTTAATGAACACTATTGTGTAAGGAACACAAACATGTATTCCTGACCCTTTATTGTTAAAAACACTCACCTCTTACCTTTATTCCAGTCTGCTGCTGCTGGCTCTGCACCTGATCTGCCTGCTTGGCTGACATCATCAGAAGTTGTGTTCTGAGCCAATCACAATGCTTTCACATAGGAATAGCATAGGATTGGCTGAGCATGTCAAGGAGGCAGATCAGGGACAGAGCCAGCACAAGCCAAACACAGCCCTGGCCAATCAGCATCTCCTTTAGAGATTCATTAAATCAATGCATCTCTACACGGAAAGTTCAGTGTCTCCATGCAAAAGGTGAAGACACTGAATGTCAGTCACACTGTGCAGCACTGCCCCAGAAAGCACCTCTAGCAGCCATCTGAGGAGTGAACAGTGGCGGTATCCCTAGGCTCTAATGTAAACACTGCTGTTTCTATGAAAAAACAGAGTTTACAGCAAACAGTCTGAAAGGAATGATCATACTCACCAGAACAATTACATTAAGCTGCAGTTGTTCTAGTAACTATAGTGTCCCTTTAAGAAAATATGTATCGCCTGACCAGTGCTGCTGCCACTATGATACAAAGTTAATCTGTATTACGCTAATGTAACACCTACATCATGGTCCTTCAATCCTCCTATCCTGCATCCCATATGATTAAACCTGATTGGCACTCACTTACCCAAGCAAGTAATTCCTTCCTTGTGGCACCTGATCAAAGTGACACATGTCACTACATTCCTTTGGCTAAACCTGACACATACTTCCCAGAGGAATATCACAGCAACTACAATGCATTCGCTGCAGGTGCTATGATGGACATAAATGTCCATAGAAAGGTTCTCCTGTTCTCCACTGTCATTCAGGTGTTAGCATTGAGTGCTATGTAGTCAGTTTTGCCCTCTATGCTAAGATATGATTGACAGACGACGGAACCAACCTTATTTTGTTATTTAGATTTATTTTAAAATCTATACATTTGCTACGGTAGTAATTCTGCCATCCCAATGTACAGATGACATCTTATTCATCTTTCATCTAAATATTGTACCATGACAAATACACTATGAATGTCTTTTTATAGGCTTTCTCCTGTGAATGTGAAACTGCTGGCACCAACCACTGGCTTTTACTTGAATAGCTGTATTTCACTGTCGATCTCAGAAATCAAGTCCAAGATTCCTAATTGTGCATGGATACACTGAGCGCCCAGTGGAAACCTTCTGATTTGATACAGTTCCTGCCAAATAACAATAAAGTCACAATGAGCAGCAGCATACGGAGCTGACTGCAATATCTGTTCTTTTAGCTCTTTAAGTAGCAGAGAAATGTTTTGTTCACGCTTCTGGCAATTAGAATAGCATGTCTGTCTCTCAGTTACTATTTCGGGCACGTGCAAAAGGGAATTTGTCACTTAATGTTTGAGACAGGTGGACAAAGTGTACATCAGGCCAGGAGATTTGCACAGAAACTTATATCCAGAGTGAAAAGGACTTTATGACCATTGCCACCTCTGTTTGTGATATTATGGAACCTTACATGCCAGCGAACGATGCACAATTTGGGTGACACAGTGCAATGCGGGGGTCTCAAATCTGATGGCAACACTGGGACGTCCGACGAGTGGGAGTTACGCTTCTGGGCAGCAGCTGCTGTTTGTGGTTGTCACCATTTTATTTCAGCCAGCTCCTGATAATATATAAGGAGAGAAGATGAGGAGAAAGAAACAGCATAATTCTGTCTCCCCAGCTCTTCCGTCATATCATTAACAGCAGAGGCTCTAAATTAATGGCTGCTGCCATCAGTGTAACTCCCAATAATCTCAGACAGACTAAGATATGCGTTTCTCAATGCTTCTCTAAAATGATTTTAAATATAAAATGACAAAGCTTTACTTAAATAGTTACCAACTATCATAACCACTATGGCTTGATGTAGTGGTTATGGTGCCAGTTGCCAGTAGTACCCTGGCCCTGTCCACAGAAATGGGAACAAGGCCGGGGTACCTCTTACCTGTGTCCTGCCAAGGCTCTGATCTTCTTGATAGGCAGATTGACGACATCCGGCTTCCACAGAGTTGCAGAAGCCGAGTGCCGATGTTGGCGCTTGTTGAGTATCAGCTGATTGATCTCAGACAATCAATGAATGTCTGTGGCATCTAAATTTGCACAGAATAAACATTAGCCAGCCCAGTTGTGTTTCGGGCTGGCTGATGACGCCCCCATGATGTGGCTGGATGTGAAACTATACTGACAGCAGCAAAAGGGTTAATATCTGTATGTTCCTAGAAAAAATGTATTAGTCCAAACATTTAAAGTTTTTCACTAAAGCATGATTTCAAAATGAATTACAATTTTTAGTCCAAACTACCTGAATCAAAAATACATTTTTGAACTTCGACTGTTGTGGTCTAAAATGTTAAATTCATTGGCAAATTCCTGACAATTCATACTTCAGTGAATAACGTGATTCTAGGTAAAGCTATGATATACTGTATCGCTGAGTAAAAAAAAATTAATATATATTTTGTAATAATTCATAATAAAACTGTATTCTTGTGCTTCTAAACCCAGCAAATGACTTTTATTTTCCCTATAACAATGACTCTTCATTAAGCCAGCTGCCACAAGATACAGATTTTGACCACTTCACGCATGTATGAGTGACAGGTCAGTTTCTCGTGGTATTTGCAGAGTTAAAGTTCTTGAGCCTTACAATGGGCCTTGCACTCAGCGTCTGGGTACATTTCTTTGTATCCCATGACCTAGACAGCAGTGAGGCCAGTATGATGACCCACCTCCTTCACCACTCTCTGCAGCCTCTGTCCCTAGAGGCACGGAGAGGCCAATGACACTGCAGCTGTCTATGACTTGTCTTTCACGCCAAGCCGCGTCAGTCGGTGCTTTTGTGTCATCGTCTTCCCCCTGGACAAAAGAGGGGGTGGAAGACACAGGTGCAGCTGGAAAGGGTGATTAGCTTGGTATACAAATTACCAGCGCTTACGGCTTCAAATAAATGGCACATTAGGCTTGCTGAAAAGACAGTCTATTGATACTATAAACTGTCATGTTCTAACGGAACTCGTAACTGAAATATAAAAAAATATTCCAAAAAAACATTGTCAAATTGAAAATATAGCTGACTTAGAGAGATCTTGCAATTTAACTGTTTTGGCCTAAGATTTGATATTGACTCTGAATTGTTGGTAATTCACTGTTTAGCAAAGACCCCTCTGACTGTTGTATTGCCTGTGTCTGTCTGGGGGATTAATTTTGCTATCTTTATATAATATTAGTAAACGCTTTGTATGGTTTTTTTTTGCTAATACCTAATTAGGTCATTAAAAGGCATGGAATGTATGTGATTGGATTCATTGGATGTTTATAGATGAATTGCCTAGTGGTATCAATTTAAAGCAAACAAATGTGCCGAAATCAGCTATTTGGGTCATTCGTAATCTGGTGAAAGATTGGTTTTATTGAGCCATTTGTAAATTCTAGAAATTCTCTTAAAAAGGGCAATTGGATAAACGAATACTTTCCAACGTTTATTTTTAAAGAGGGGGATATTAGTTTTATAAAGAGTTTTTTGTAATCAGAGGAGAAAGGGAGAGAAGTGTTTTCATAATGCGACAGATTATTAAACACACGGCAATCGGTACATCTTCTGATGTAACAATGTGCAATCGACTTTCTAGAAAAAAAATATTTATAATACGTAGAAATGAGTATAGTAGGAAGAAGAAAGCAAAAAGAGACTGAAAGACTTGTATATTCATTAATTACGAAATTTTAGCAAGTTTAATCCAAATTGTAAAATGTAGGCTAAAATAGTCGGCACTTGGTTGTAGTTGAAGATTTTTCCTGAGACTCTATTTTTGACTAAATATTACCATTGGGATTTAAATAATTACAATTCTTTGTTTTGTCAATACCTCTGAGAGAAGACGTGAAAAAAACAAAACAAAAGGAAGATAAATAATAGGGAAGTGACTGCATCCTCGCAGCCTGTGCAAGGCATCATGGGATTTATAATGAATGACAGCATATGCCAGACTGTGCCTTGCCAGACTATCATATGATAAAATTGAAACTCCCAGTCCAGTTTTACATTTTTTAAATACAATAGAGGCCTAACGTTTAGTTAGATTTTCGAGTTGTGAAAAAAAAACTTCTGAGGAGATAGTTTCTATTTATGATGACACATTTCCACTGAAATTATCGGGTTTTATGATATATTTTTTAAGTGATGCAGAAATATGGAGTATAGGCAAATGTCTGATGCAACCTAGATGACGTGATTAATTCCAAGCCAGTTCATATTAAATCTATTAACCCCTTTTTTGCCTACTGTGTATATAGACATGTTAACATTTGTCTGCCATGCAACTGCAGAAGCGGCACAGACCGAACGATTGCAGGAAAAATAAAGGAACTTCAAATCTGAGCACGTTTGATGCATATTTTTGCATATATTTTTTCAAGCGTTAACTACATAATACATTAACAAAATGGCTCACATCCAACCATGATTGTTCCTTAAAAAAAATCAGAATTTCATTACATTCAGTAACCTTGCAAATATCTGCCTCTATTCCCAGGAGTTGTAAGGGTTAATGGCTAAGTGTGCTCATGGTATTACAGTAGCAGTTAAACCAGTAATTTATGAGGCAGTGTTACCCACAAAGGATGGTTTTAAACTAAAACAAGCAACGATTTTTTTTGTGACCTCCGAAATGCTTCCCCCTCCTTCTTCCAAATCCAAACAGTTTATTAACACCCCAATAAACACTTTACCAAAGCTCTCCAGAATAACAAGCTAAGACAAATCTATGCAGACACAGTCTCTTCTTCTTTACCCCTCCAGGGTGGTTGTCGTGGTAACTAGAACCACAAAGGATGCGCCAGTCATATTGTATTGTGAAGCCAGGGTGGGAGGGAGCTTGGTTTAAACTTAAAGAAGAGGCACTATGAATGGAACTCTCCAGTCTTTGACATGCAAAATCTCTGGGCATGTTACACAGAAAAATATAACAAGCAGGCTTGCTCTATTGTTCTACCAATAGACAATGGCAAAGGCCTGGGGGTGGGGAACGTTTTGTGTTCCGCATTTTGGATTTATGTTTGAGGCTGTGTTGGGCAACATTGTCCATTTTGTTTTTTGTTACAAAAAAAAATTAAAAAAAATTACACATCGTTGCTAAATCCCATGATAATGTGCGTGACTCATGCCACAAAATAAACGCGTGCGCTTAGCTTGCAACATTTTGGATGTCTCTCTCTCTGACCACAAAATGATGAGCCCTAACTTAACCTACTTTAATGCATCTTTAGTCTCTTTTTTTCCATTGGAATTGGCTTAATGTTATCTTTGCATTACAATGCATTCTTACAGCTTAAGATAACAAAGCATCATGGGAGTTGTAGGTCTATCTTTAGTCACCCATTGATGCTAATGTGCCCTGCTTCATTTGGTCATACTCGGCCCTGTTTAAAATTGACCAGTGTTCATTAATCCTAATTCACCCCAATAGGATAGTTCTTGCCAGCCTTGTCAATAAGAATAGCCAGTCTACTTTCACTACCTACGCCTACAAATGGAAATATTTGCCAAGGTGAGGCCTACAGCTGGTGTAGAATTAGGTCTGAGTGTGACCAAGCTGACCAAGCTGAAGTAACACTATCACTATATTCTGAAGTAAAACGAGCTGGGGTCTGGTCTAGGGGTGTTCAGATGTCTCTCCTTCAGTTTTCAGCCTGAAAAAAGTCTGACACAAGTTTGTTTAAATGGTAGTAACTAACGACAGAACATCTAAGACACCCGATAAGGTTCCTTTAAACTACATTTGACTGTCATAGATTTCTGGATCACTCTAATCATGGCTTCAACCTTCCACGGTCAATCAAGTGAACAAAGTTGAGCAATAGTAACACCTTAAATTGCTACCTCCACCAACCCATCTAAATATAGTAAAATCTTACTTTTAGTCCAGTCTGCTACACATTGTGCAGCACTGCCCCAGGAAGCACCTCCAGTAGCCATCTGAGGAGTGGCCAGTGGAGGTATCCCTAGGCTGTAATGTAAACACTGCATTTTCTTTAAAAAGACAGTGTTTATTACAAAAAGCCTGAAGGGAATGATTATACTCACCAAAACAAATACAATAAGCTGTTGATGTTTCTGGTGACTATAGTGTCCCTTTAAAGTCTATGTGTGCATTAAATACCTGAGGGAAAAAAAAGGATACAATATTGTAAAAATATCAGCGCCATGCCAGTTTGCATTTTTTTTATTTCAAAGAATACCTCCAAACAGTGTAACCGAATTCAGATGTGGAGCGAACACCCAGTGGGGCACAGGCAAGTTGCCAAACCATGCTAAAAAGTGTGACATGGCACTATAATGTCAGCAGGATATGATGCAGTGGTTACGATGCTTGGAGTGTTCCTTTAATGCATCATCTAAAATGCATTTAAATTACCATAGGCTGTAAGCTCATTTAAGAAGCCCTTCTGTGCCTTCTGCCTCTGTTAGATTCTGTATGTCAATGACTTGTTGTCGAATACCTCCATTCTATGATTGTAAAGCATTACGGAATGTGTTGGTGCTATAGACCTGCTTATAATGTCAAAACACGCAATTCTAAATCTCTGCTCGGCCTTCCATCTGGCCAGAGGAGGGAATTCTGGGACTTGTAGTAATGCGGTTACTAGCCTCCTACTTAGGTAAGCTGTTATACCTACAACAGTAAACAGATACAGTAACTAACAAGGAGGAAGTAACAGAGGAGGCTGGAATAAGATGAAGAAAGCTGCAAAGCATTTTTTTTCCTTGTAAAAAAAAGTAAACAAACAAAATTATTGAAAAAATATTCAGTAGAAAAATATACAGCTAATTATTTAAGTTAGAACTTGTAAAATAAATTAAAAAAAATTAAATAAATAAAAAGTTGGGTGCCTAAAGTATCCTATTCATTTCTCTTTTCTTTTTAGGTTTCTGATCTACACATTACCAATAATTTCTTTACCTTGCAAAACAAAACTGATAAATGTAACATGAAACCACTCAGACGCAATTTCCCTGAAAGGAAAAGGAAATCTATAGTCAGTCACTAACTTCATCAGTAAAATAGAAACTAGAACTGTTTCTCTTTTTCTGCCCACAGACGCTTCATTTCTCAATAACGTCTGATTCATCAGCAAATGCTCTTTATATTTTTTTTTTTACATTTTTTTTATATATATATTTTTTTTGTTTGGTTTTGTGGGTAGCAACACACAGTCCCGTGGCATTGTCTGACTCATAGTGCCAGGCTGATGTGGGCAGCTTAAACAGGAAACCTACTCTACAGACCCAGAAAGTAGCAGCAATAATTTGGTTTTCGGGTAGCAACTTGCTAAAACAAGCTAGAATAGCCTCAGAGAAAACTTTTAAAGATGTTGGTACATAAGATGTCCAATTAATTTGTATACAGAAGCCAAAAAAAAAATGTGAAGCCAAGGACGAGAAGGAAAAATGAATAAATAAATCTTAGCCACATATATTAAGAGTGACCAAAGGACAAATAGTCTACGAACCATATTTGCATTAGTTTGCATGGTAACAACTTTTACGTGAGCCAATCACTAAGCTGGAATGTCTGCGGATGATGTACATGCAAAGGAGGCGGTAGACCATTAAGATAATGAACTAAGCAAATATTTATGTTTACTTTACGCTTTGAACTGAATAGAAATGAATATTTGTTACCCTGTAAGAATAATATGGTCCTTTAAGGCACTATAGCGACATTGAGAATTCTATGCTGTATGGTGGGGTATACACTAGTTGGCACTCGTTATATCTTTATTACTGGCTGGTGCTATACTTCACTATCTCTTTTTATTGCTTGTAATTTGGAGGAAAACGAAAGCAGAGGTCATACCACTGATATGTTCTGGAGCATGTGGGTCTTGGAGGCTTACACCTATACGTACACGTCCTTAGGCATCCTCTTCATATACAGAGTTCGAATTTTGAGTTATGTTATACATGTTTCGGATATCCCCCGATACGAATATGGGATTGGAAGATTATACCATTTTGTATTCACCTTCACACAGGTAAATTTTGACGCAGCTAGTCCCTGACCTCTGTGATATTTTAGCCTTTTTTCAAGTGGTTGATCTACACTTATTTTCCGGGCAAAGTTTAACTTGTCAAATGACAGACACTCAACAAAGCCATCAAGTCTACAAATGTCATTGGTCTATAAGAAGTTCGTATATTCAAGGGTTTTTATATTTTTAGAAATATATTGATTACTGATAGGAATTTGCACATTGCCTACTCTAAATACTTAGTGAATTAAGTATATTGGAATATTACAAGTGCACCTAATACAGTTCTAGGTGTGACCTATTCTAGTGTGGTTCCATACATTTTGTACCAATTCCTTCTACTTGAAAAGTCATTCCATTCCCAAACACCATAAGATGAATAATAATATTGCATGGTCATTAACAGGGCTATTTGCTAAACTGACAATTTAAAGTGAATTTAACTTTAAGGTCGCAGTAGCCAAATTGAAAGCACAACTATGAGAAATTTTCTAGTTCGGCCATTTTGAACTTAAATTTGAAACTAACTTTGAATTCTCACGTTAGTGTATAACCCGGTAATTCTTCAGTTTTCCAAGGTATGTAGTGGAGAATTGACAACCCAGTATACAGCAATGATTATTTCTAAATTAAAGTTACACAAGACAAATGTAAAGTTTGAGCAAACAATTGCTTTAATTGAAAGGAGACAGGCCATAGAATCACAAAGACACCAGGTAAATTTCCCTGAGCACAAAATGTTAATTACATTTGTATTATTAAGATTTTTTTGATTTTTTTTAAACAAAGTAATTCTATAACAGACCCAGATGCTGGGGCATTTAAATTAATTGAAGCGGTGTTAAAGATATAAAGCTTTTTAAAACAACATTTCTGATCCACAGAAAAAAAAAAAAAAAAGAAAATTCATAAAAAAATAATCTTATTTTACACGACAGTAACAATACTGTCACATAACAATATTTACAGATATACCCATTATGGGCAAATAGTCTACACTTCAGATTAAGTGTCACTTTGATGCTGCTAAAAAAAAAAAAAATAGTTTTCAATTCACCCCAACCCTGGAGAAAACCCAGGAAGTTCAAATGATGAGACTTTTGTTTAGATAGAATTATTCTAGATAAAAAGTCCCATTCAAATAAATCACTTTACTTTTGGGGTGGAAATCTGTTCCATACAGGGCAATAAGCTTACAGAGTAATTGTCCTCCATCTTAAAGGGATCAAGTCACTAGTAGCTATGTAAATTTCCCCCGTCACCACTTGCAGCATAAAGTTCTCTTTAAGAGTCCAGCTCTGAATTTGTAGATACAATGTATCAAAGTGCCACAATTGCTTTTAACTACTTCACTACCAAAGGGGCAAATAAGCAATAAACCAAACCAATAAATGGATTATTGCACACCATGGAAGGGAAATGGTTAAAAGCATCAAGTTCTCTGAATTTATATATTATATTTTTATATATATATATATATATATATTTTTTTTTTAAATTCCAATACCTGTTTGAAAGCTGCCTTACCCCAGGCAAAAAAAAGTGACAATTTTTTTTCTTTACTAGACTAAATCATTGTTTTAGAATGATTAATCAGATATATATATATAAAGAGGATTAGTGGAAATAAAACCTTCATCTGGGCCAAAATCCGGAGTCTACATCATTGTCATTGGCAAGCACAGAATCATGGGAAAATCCACAAACATCTGCAGTGGCAACATTGGCCACTAAACTATATAAATATACCCACTAATTCAGTTTATATAATAGCTGAAATATATCTTTCATTGGTAGTTTTGATCCTCCGGCTCTCAAAGTGTTAACACCCATTCTTGCCCAAACGGCAAACTCATGGGGCTAACCCTTAGATTGCTAGATGGGGAGAGCAATGCATCCCCCCTTTGGAAAATATAAGCACAATTAAAGCTAGAGATAGCTTGTAACAATAAAATAAGGCAGTATAAGCACGCAGGTCTTCCGTTTAAATTCTATGAGAATAGCTATGAGAAGACACTGCAAAAGCAATGTAAATAGGAGTCTATAGACACTAGTATTGTGGCACATGAGGGACTGCGAGAGCTTCAGTGTTCAGACTCTTCCAGGAAATCCCCACCTCTCTGCCACGAAAGGAGGTGCCACAGCTCTCTGAAGAAATACTTTCTCATTCTCTGCTCAGGCAGAGTGATAGCGCAGAAATCGGCCGCACAGCAGCCTACCGAACAAAACGCTGTGTGTTCAACACAGCACGCAAAATAAAAACAAACAAAATCCGTAGAAAGAAGTGACGATCACAGCAAGAACGTACAGGTCCCACTAAGCCCTTTGGATACCAGGGAACTTGGGACGAGGTTTGAGAAGATGAGATGTCTTCTAGTATGTGCGGTTCTGAGGGCACCAAGGAGTGTCTGGATATAGAAGGCAGTGGATAGATCGGAACCTTAAACAATAAATGAAATAAATTAATTCCTGGTCTCAAATCAACAAAACAGAAATAAAACAAAGTCTGTCATTTGGCTTATGGAAACGGATTGGCTGACAAAAATAAAATGGTATAATTTTAAGCAGTTTTGAAAGTAACATAACTAGATCTCCCCGATGGTCCATTGGTTTCTGTTCAGAAACACATATGGGGCTAATAATTATGAGCCATGGTCTTCTTGGATTTGGCAGACTAAATTATGGACAACCCAAGAGAATAGATTGGAAGAGCTTATTGGGAATTGAGTCATAACTAGAAGTAGCTAGTCTTTTCTATGAGGCGTTTGCCAAGCATGCACATTAGAGCCACCACCCCCATCGGCTGACATCAGCAGAGGAGGAACGCAACCCAGCGCTGGAGACATCAGCGCCAGAGTAAGGTGAGTGACTAAAAGGTAATTTTTTTTTACCCTATCATGGCCAGTGGGTGCAGAGGGACACTTTAGTTTTAGGACTACTTAGATGTATTCCAAACACTAGTGTTCCTTTAAGCCAGGGGTGGGGAACCTTTGGCCCTCCAGATGTTTTGGACTACATCTCCCTTGATGCTTTGCCCGCATTATGGCTGTAAGAGCATTATGGTAGATGTAGTCCAAAACATATGGAGGGCCGAAGGTTCCCCCATCCCTGCTTTAAGCCATGTTAAGGTCAACATAAGAAGATTCCCCATAAATCACAGTTTGTTATAAATCTAAAAATGTTTTCTTAATATGTGTCCTTACCGTGAAGGATCTTCCTCGATAGAAAATGCCCCCTTCATTATAATAGCATTCCGCTTATTTTCAAACATTCCATAACTCAATGTCACCTGAAAACCAGAAGAAAAAGACTTGTTAATTCATCTATCCAATATTTGAATTAAAGTTGTTTCTTGCAATGTCATGAGTTCCTCAGAATGGGTAGTTGTTTTATCAGTTCTGTTAGCAGAGACCCTCTTCACAGAACGTTAAGCTCACCTGATTTTGTATCTCGCTTTGGTGAACTTGTTGGAGATTCTCCAAGTGGGAATGGAAGAGACTGCTGCGAATCAATGGGACTCCGAGCACAGATTCGATAATATAACCAATCGTGCAATCGTCAGGCAGCCGGATCTTCTCTGCGGTACTCATGAAATGTCCACCACTGTAAAGGCAACAAACATTTTAACGCATTGCCTGAATACTTTGTTGAGGAAGCATAGGAAAAGGGGGACTGGAATAAAAAGTTGGACTGATATTTGAAAAAGGTCACTAATTCTTACCTTGCCCAGGGACTCATTTTTAGTGCCAGCCCACGACTAATGCAAAATCCAGCTCCTCCTGTGGCAAACCAGAAATTGACGGGACGCTGTAAAGATAGATAAAAAAAAAAAAAAAAAAATTATGAGTTTACTCTAAAACGCAGTTTTGATTTTCTTCCATTAATCGGTATCCGTAAATGCTCTTTAACACAATGTGTTCCAGACAGGTCCCCGCTTACCATTTTGTTTTCGCTGATACGCTCTGTTGCCTGGATTGGACGGTCCAAACTGGGCTTCCCGATATAAACATCATTGGTATGGGAGTACCGGGACAGCAATTTCACCAAAGTCCGAATGTTCACATAGTTATCGTCATCCACATGACAGAACCACCTGATAAAAAGCAGGAGAGAAACAAGGTTACTCCAGAACAGATACAAAGAAACTATTTGTTGTCACACACACCCCTCCCCCCCATAACAAGATTTTGCTATATTTTTAATGTTTTAATAAATATGGAAAAATAGGAGCCCAGAGCATGCATATGCAACATCTGTTACTCCATCTGGTACTGTTACAAGTCCCCACTTTGCCAGTCAGTCAATCAAACTGCAGCTGTCTACTTTCAGGAATAGTCGGTTCTATGCAAACGGTCTACACTAGTTTAAAGAGACAGACTAAGTACCATAATCACTTCAACTTAATGAAAAGTATGCAAACTCCAGATGCTGTGTTAATCTAAAACTTCTCTAGAAAGATTGGCGGGTTGGGCGATTGTTGGGGGAGGATTGTTCATCAGCAGTGGAATACAGGTACGTTAAATGGCAACATTTTTTTTTTTTTAAAGGGGGCTCAGTCATTACCCAACATCTTTATATCAATACTTACTTCATAGAAGACTCAATGAACTTGTCATATTCCACGGCCATCTTACAGGATAACGCCTGACGGCTGTGAGCAGCAGAACAGTTTGTACTGATAACATTTCCTGTAAAAAAAAAATATATATATATTTTTTAGAATCATGGCACTTGTGACTCCAATCTAAACACATACATGTAAATTAGAGACAGACAGGGTCAAATAAATGTCATCATACTGTAGGGAATTTAATGAAAAGAGCTGCCCAGCACTGTGCAATTTATATTCTGCTACTGGGAAAATAATAGTTAACAAATGACGGGGTATCACTGTTACTGGTCCATACCGAGTATATGGGCAGAGTGAGTGAAAGGGTTAATTAGAATTAACTCCCCGGGGCTTCTTTCTCAGAGATATTCAGTTAGATCCCTTGTCCTATTGAAGACGGACTTTCCCAGATGAGGCCACCTGTTACTGGCTGACTACGCTGAATAGAGGCTGTTTCGGGGGTCTGAATGGGATTGATTTACATGAGAAGAATAAAGGGCATGACCCAAACTCAATGGGGGAAAAATACACATGCTGCATTGGTAAAGAAAGCAAAAAAAAAAAAAAAAAACGCTGCTGGTGTTCTCAATCCATACTGGATTATTGCTGCTCCACACTCTGGTTTACTCCATAGCAGAGTGGTTAAAAAGAATTCTAAAACAATTGTTCTGGAAGCTTTCAGGAAACAAGAATTAAAAAGGGGGTAAAATCTAGTACAAGACCCCTTAACAAATTTCAAAATTCTGAAACCTTAATTCAGGGATTCTCGGATTTAACAGACAACTATCATCCCGAAAAACTAAACTTTTTAGGGGATCATTCATGATCAACCGAAATGAAAGTACGATTGTTTTCGGGGCTCTTTCAGATTCTAGTACGGTAATTAGTCAGCAGGCACTAAGGAAAGTGCTAATGGGGTTTTTTTTTATTTTTTTGTTTTTTTTATTGTTACACTCACCTGTTCTTTTCTGGAGTTCTTCATCCTCTCCATCCGTAAAGATAAAAGTCTGCAAAACAAAAGAAGGTGAAAGCCACATTAAATATCTGCTTAGACTGTGCACCTGGGGCTGTGTTAAAGGAAGCAGATGGTTAGAGGACAAAAAGAAAGGCATGTAATTTGCAACTACTCTGTACCTATCCACAAGCAACCTCTATTGTGTGCGATCTTCGAGAGCGACAGCTGTGTTGCTTAAGGAACCTATATTATCACCCCTTTTAAAAGGCTGAAAAATGAAGGCTGTGTTAATTAAGAGGGGGACAGGGGAGCAAGCAGGCAAAGGGCGAGAATATCCCTAAATACATAGGTTACTAAATCAAAACCTCTGCTTTGTAAACTGCATGTTT
Source organism: Pelobates fuscus (assembly GCF_036172605.1). Classification (NCBI taxonomy): domain Eukaryota; kingdom Metazoa; phylum Chordata; class Amphibia; order Anura; family Pelobatidae; genus Pelobates; species Pelobates fuscus. The sequence continues at coordinate 151,368,192 of NC_086324.1, read as the reverse complement.
AAAGAATACAAGCATTTTATGCTTGTTAGTGTGTCCAAGACATGCATGCGCGAATATACACAGATATAACATCCGTTTCAATAACCTGCCACAAATATTACCATTATGAAGAGAAGATTAAGAATGTCCTGTGTCAAAAATGAAAAAGGGGAAGATATAGATCTACCTATATCTAGAATTTGAAGTCATTCTGGAGGTCTCTAGCCCGTGTAAATACTAGAGATCGGACATGCTTAAGGTTTGAGTGAGCCTCGGAGCAAAGATGTTTTTAAACATATCTCTGCTACAAAAGAGACTTACTCTTTTCTTTATGAATTCTAACAGTTGACATTAACCATCTTTTATTATATTCTTTTCAAAACATAATGCCTTAAAGGTATGTTTTAGCTACATACCAAAAAGCAGCTGCCTCTTATTTGCGGCACGAGACTGTCTCTATTCAACCTGCCTCTGATCAGGGTGTGTGCATTATCGGGCTGTTCACCTGTCTGCCAATTCACGTTAGCTTCCAATTACTTTATTCTGTAGTTTTGTTCTCCACAAACACACCCACCACAACTTTTATGTAACACTATATCTCCTCAAACTAACCGAGACGTATGGTTCTGTTGGCCCTTAACATACCTAGACTGTTTCTCCTTTCTTCCTTACCCTCTCCCACCTGCCCGACAGCACTCCCTTATTTACACAGCTAATGCTTGACAGATGCCGGCGGCCTATGTGGTTATTCTTAAAATTGGTTCTTTTTTTGTTTGAGAAAGAAGGATTTGGGAAAAATAATTCCAGCAATCCGTTTTGATGGAACACACACAATGCATTGAAAAAGGATGTCTCGACAGCTGTTGCATACTCTAAGTTGTAAAGATAAAAAAAAAAAAAAAAAAAAATGAAATAAAAAATTCTACTTACAAAAGAACAAAAAAAAAAAAAAAAACCACAAAGAAGATAGGAATGAAGAGTCCTTAGGAACAAGATAAACACATCCAATATTCTAGAACCAGCAGGATCCTCGCTTTTATTTGCTAATGACATGAAGGATGAAGGTAGAGTATCAGAAGAATGAATGGGGCCTGTTTCTCCACAATAGCCTGAACTTTCCTGGCTAACTTTACTCAGTGAGGTGATGTTTAAGCCAAGACATGTCCATCCCTATTTGCATACAGCTGGCTTGGTTAAGCCGGGTGAATGGAAGGGGTGGGGGACGGAAGGAGTGCGGAGGGGGTGGGGGATGATTTACTTGGTTGTCTTTCCTTTAACTCACTTACTATCCAATAGAGAATAAAACAACCCTTGCCCCTTCAAAAATATAAGGATTATCTAGAGCAAACCTAACATAGTACACTTTCCCCCCCCCCCCCAAAAAAAAACAAAAAACGTGGATCTATAGATTTTTTTTTTTAACTCATCAGCAAGACTATTCAAATAAGGAAAATAAAAAAATTGTATATGGTGGATTTCTTTGTTCTGAAAAAAGGGTCGGGGGGGATAAATAAATAAAAAATGTAAAATCTGTTCATTCTTATTATAGTTTTATGTGGTATGTTTTTGGCATTTTAATGGGTTGAGAAGTGATTACACCCTAAGCGAGGATGGCATGCTCTCCAGGATATAAAGTCGTACTTATCTTTTATCTGATAAACAACAGTTTTTATATTGTTGTTTAAGGTCAAGCCAAGACTCAGCTGGAGACTTATGGCTATTTATAGATTAAAGCAAACTGTTTATGACCTGGTTGGACTGAGAACAATCTAGCCCTTTTTGTCTCCACGATTCCCCACAACCACCACCTTTAGCACAGAAAGACAATAGGATGATTTCCGAGTACCAAAGTCTTCTTTTTGGATGTACAGGAAAAGAACAGCATGCACCCACTGAATTGGAAGGAAACTCCGGAAGTTTGTAGCCTGTCTTCTTGTGCTAGTCTCACTGGGAGGAAGGGACAAGCAATTTTGAAAAGCCACCAAGTGTCACCTCTTGGGATTTATCTATGATCTGCAGACCTGCTGCCTCACACCCCTTCCTGCCAAACCCATAGCTTGAGGAGCCTAGTCAGGAAAGTCAATTAAAACCAAATACAATTAACCTTTATCTGATCCCCCGCTAAATAGCTCTGAAATCTGGGATAGGTTCTCAGGCCTACGCAGACTTTTTTGGGACAGTGAGAAATAGATTTGAATTGCCAAGATTAGCCATTACGGTTTGAGAATAAAAAAAATTAAAAAAAATAAATAAAAAAATAAATATATAATATATATACACACTACACGTGAAAACATTCACAACAAACAAAATGCTTAAAAAAAAAAAAGAAATTAAAGAAAAAAAGTTTTGTGTCTAAATTATTCTGTCTGGCAAAGTTATGGGATGTTTTAGAGAGCTGTATCAGACAGTTACTTGCTGAAGTAGTTAATGGTATCTTGTAAGGAAAACAGAGTTTACGAGCAAATTGCGGTTTTATAAATTCTTTTGTAAAGTTTTATAGGCCGCAGTAAACGTAGGTGGTAGGTGACAGCCAGCTCCATTGTTGGCACTGGAGCAAAGTGACATTTGAGGTGTGTAACAGGACTGTGAGATGAATTTACATTTTAATTGTAGGTTAAATTACCAGTATAGAAACTTGGTGGTTTAAGAACCGTCAAACAGTTTCGACGACAGATGGACTTTTGTCTTTGTTTCTAGAGATTGCCAAATGTATAAGACCAGAAAGACAAATATATATAAATGACAGATTTCTTAAGAGATAATACTGTCAGTGCTGAAATAATAGATAAAAAAAAGTGCCCTGAATATTCACTAAACCATAAATTGTTGTCAGCTGATGATCCTCCCCCACCCCAAATATTGATATTGGCACCAAATAGTCAATCCAAAACTGATTAGCAAATATTTGGTGGTTTTACCATCTGTGACTCTCTTCCTTCCAGTAAGTCACTTCTGCTTTTTACAAATTGCAAAACTCTATAGAGATTATTTTTGTCTAAAACTTCTCTACATTTCAGTTTCGACCACATCACAAAAAAGAAAAAAGTAACATTTTGTCTGGGGGCCTGAACCCAAGGCAGAGGAAGCCTTATTGTTCTCAAAATCAGCAGTCTGAAGAAAGACAGGATGCCAACTCCTCCTGTAACAATAGGGACCACCAGGGCAGTAGGTGGAGACAATGAAGCACCCCCCAAAAAGGTCCCCTATGGTGACTCTAGCCAACAATGGGCAGTCGCCACAGTTTTATGTCATAAAATAAAAAGTATAAGCAAAATGCAAATCTGTTTAGCCAACATTATATATTTAATATAATTACTGGATGCCATTAAAACATGTTCCTTAGCACAGTATAATAGGTAAAAGGTCACTTGAGGTTTTACATAAATGTTTTATTATTATACGTAAAGGGTCAGGTACACTAAAGAAAAAGCCAATTTCTATTTTATACTGGTGCTGTTTGGATTTGATTTGAATCATCTGGTGTGTTGGGTAAGAAATACATTTTTGAATTTGAATTTCCCGCTGATGAAGGTAGACAGGTTTAACAGGGTATAAACCGGCTTCATTCTCTCCAAATTAAAAAGTGCTACTACTGCTTGTGGGAGGGGTAAGGGAAATTCGTACCTGTAACTCATCGTATAAATTATCATCTGTCAAAAAACAAAAAAAACCAGGACAAACCACTTGCACAATAAGCTTATCTCTCCTAGACATAATCTCAGCTGATCAAAGATGGAATTAAAGACATTTTAAAAATAAACAGATATATGTAATCAGTTTTGCCCCAAGCTTATCAGCCGGCATCAACTTCATGTTTGTCAGAACTGTCGACTCAAAATTTGCTCAAAGAAAACTTGCACAAGGAAATCTAGAGACTATGTCAGGAAACCAAGGTCAGTTAGTAGATATGGAAGATCCCAGTGGATAATCTACTTTGTTTTCATGTAACCAATATGACTATCCTATTATTGCAGTACATTTTAAAGACTTGTTTGTTTGCACAAAAATCAAATTACTTTATTCTGGGCAACTCCATGAGCCCAAAACAAAGGTCCCACACAGTCAGCTGTTCAGGTTACCCCACTACCTGTTCAGGTGTGGTACTAACCAGTTCTGCCCAGTCAGATCCGATTCCTTTGGACCATAAACATACTTGTGTTTAGACTATAAACAGTAAAGACTCTTATAGCCTCTGTTTTGTTGATATATAAACAGAGCAGCATGTCAGGAGCATGTCGTGGGAGGGCCTGCGTGCCTCTGAGCAGTTACACCTGAGGACAAGGGTTGGCACAGGCGCAAATCTCTTGTTGCAGCCACAGGGCCTGTCAGAATCTTTGAGTTATGCAAATTCTGGGCGACTGTAACCATTTCCCTGGCTAGAACATGGTTCAAAAAGAAGCATTATTGATTATAAGATTAGCCTCAGCAGTGAAATGGTAAACGCTGTCAGAAAACTGACATGAGCAGTAAATGTCCTTATCCCTTATCTAAGGCTCATCTTTATTTTCAACAAAATAGGGCATGCTACACTTAAAAAAGGACACTTACATTATTTAAGAAGAACTTTGCAAAAAAGGCCTCTATTTTCATTGGTTTTAAGCAAATTAATACAGTTAAAAATTCCTTGCCAAATGTGACATCCATCATCAACACTATCATTTTTGCCTTTTTTTTTTTTGGCCCCATTTAAAAAACTAACTAACCGTAAGCTTTTACTAACTGAGATTCCTGGCTCTTTAAATACTTTAGTCCCAGCCTCCTTCTATTGTGTGATGAAAATAGCAATTTAAGATCACCACAGACAATAGAAAGCAGTAACACTATCACCACTTGATAAGACACAGGAAACCTGTGTCTCTGTGGCATTCAAAGGGGACATTGTCCCTCTGGCTAGATGGATTTTCTCATTACTTCTGCACTTAGATGAAACAATTAGATAACATTTCATGGATAATTATGTATTAACCTATTGGCTGCTGGAAGGAATGGGTCTTCGCAATTATGCTATAATATCCAAATAATGTTATTTAAATAAATACTGTCACTATATCGGTTGGTGAAACACAACTCCCACAATCCTTTGCCAGCCCCTCGCTATTTGGCTAGCAAAGGATCATAGGAATTGCAATATGCCAGCACCTGCCATTTGGTATTTGCGCAAAACACGAACACATTTATATCATTTAATGCTGATTTTATATCATCCCTTTCTTGTAAGATATATTTTCGGAACAGTGTCATTTCATGTCACAAGAATCCTCACAGCATTTGGAAATGAACGTCACTGACCCATGAAGCAGGCTGTCAGAAAAAAAATTGTTTAATTCCACACACGTAATACCTCAGTTCAGCAGAAAATATTCCTTTCATTTACTTAAATGAACACGGAATGCAAGAAAGGCATGATCGATATGTGCCTCACAGCCTTTAACTGTTGTACAACAGCCATTAAGAGACAGGTATATGCTCATTACTCGTGTTCTAGTCTACAACGTTAACCCTGTGGCAAGGTTAGGGGTGGTGTACATGCGCGTGCGAGGGAGTGAACATCTTTGTTTTGGGTTAAACATTGAATGCTTACTACACAGGGGGTTGCTGGAGGTAAGCAGACCGGATTTTCCACTTGGGCCCTCCGGATCTGGCAGTACGAATGCAATTTTAAAGATATGTTGACAAAACATACAAGATAAATTGCTGACAAAAAAAATGAGAAGCTGCAACTAGCTCAAGGAAAAAGGTGGGCCGAGATGGCAAACTGTCAAACCAAACTTCACCCAAGGCTTTATTCGATTATTACTGGTAAAAGTTTATAACCCATGAAACTAGGTCATTTTTTTTGTCTTATGCAAGATCTGACGGTCAACCGAAAATATAATTCAATGACTTAAACCTTATGTTCTTGTCAATGGAAAAACCCATAAGCATACAAAAAGCTTGGAACCTTTTGAGGAGCGAGAAGGTTCCTTCATTCAGTTTCTCCTCTGAAGTATTACAAAGCTTAACTAAGCTGATATTCAGGATGCTGAAAGAAAAAGCTTTAGTAGAAGCCATCATGAGCTGTCAGGTTCTCTCGGGTGGAAAGATGCAATGTCCATGTCACTCGGTCAAAACTAAAGCCAAAAGAGGCCCTCTCTATTCTTAAGAGCTGTTTAGAGTTTTGCTAACTTCACATTTCCCTCAAACGGTTGTCCCTCAAGTTCTCTACAACGCCTGTCATCTTGTCAAACAGTCCAAGAAAGCCTTTCCCACCCCACCATGTCTTGCTGATACAAGCCCCCCTTCTTTTGGCTTCATTGGCCTGCATCTCTAAGCAACATGACCTGGCCACCACAGCGCTAGCTTGGGCTGACGAGTTCCCATGAAAGAGCCACTTGCAAGAGACGGTAGACTCATTCTCTGGGCTGGTAGAAAAGAGGCATTGTTAGCTCGCACAGGAGGACAGCGTGAGAGCAGATACATGGTTCGCTGGGAACTCAAACAGGCTACAAAATCAAAGAAAAAAAAAAAGGAAAAAAGAAGAAAGAGGTGGAACCCATTCTCAGGGATGTCATTCTATAGAGGCTTGCAAGAATTTATCCGCGTCTCCCTGTCTTTAGTGCAAAAGAGGGTTTTTTTTGTGATTTTTTTTTTCTTCTATTTTAAGACTTGTAGATAAAAGGAAATAAAATAGGGCCTCAGGGCACAGAATACAATTCAAGGTATGAATAAAAGAGCGCTAGGACTTGATCCTGCTTCAATTCAAATGCAGGGTTTAAACCTCACATACAAAAACTCTTAAGTAAAAAAAAAAAAAAATTACAAAAAATATATATATATATAAATAGATGTCACCCAAACTCTACACCCTACTAAAAAGTCAAGTAACAATTATTTTGGAATCATCACAATTTAATAATAAAATATTCTATTTTGTTAGGCTTGCATCTCTGTGTCTCTATTTGAGAGGGCCTTTAAGATATGTGCATGAGTGGTTATAGTATTGACCTACCTGCGTTATCAATATCAACCTCTCTCCATGAGTTCATATGGGACAAGTAGGAGGTATAAACAGAAATTATACTGTATGCTCCTCCCTAGAACCTCCTCTACAGATATCAATATGACAGGGGAGTTAATATATCTTTTAAATGGAATATACAATAGCACGGGGAGAATTAAGGGCTCAGTGATTAACGCTCCCGCTTGTCATCTTTTAGTGATAGGCAAAAACTGGAAATATAATAAAAAAAAACCATTGGGAGACACTCTGCCTGCTAATGAAAAAGGCTGGCTGAACGTGATGGGAGCTGGAGGTGCACTGACAACGGTTAACCCTACTGTCACCAGAGACTCCTACATTAATTTAAAAATTATATATATATATTATATATATATAACGGTTAACCCTACTGTCACCAGAGACTCCTACATTAATTTAAAAATTATATATATATATATATATATATATATATATATATATATATATATATATATATATTACAGTACAATAAATACACTATATACATTATGGACTACGCTGCTCATTACGACCAGCCAGCCACTCAGTAACATGAAAGATGTGTCAGATTAAAAAGTCCTGGCAACAAAAACGTTAACAAGGCATATTGCTAGAAGATACAGTAACAAAGTAACATTATTCGCCCCCTTTTTGTTTAGGGACTTCAAAGGGATGTCCGAGTCCAAATCTGATTATCAGCATTGCTACAATGGTTTAACCCCTTAAGGACCAAACTTCTGAAATAAAAGGGAATCATGACATGTCACACATGTCATGTGTCCTTAAGGGGTTAATAACACTACCAACACACAATTACTAACCTGCTCCTTATTTCTGGAGATCCACGTGTCCATCAGAAGATCCATCCTTGATCTGTGGAATTTCATGGTGGTCTTCACAGCTATAAAAATATCTTTTGGGGTGATGTCTTCCACTGGAGGTTTGGTAGCCCCCTGTTCACCACCATTAGTTGGAGTGGCTACCTGCTCAACGTCCCTCCGTACCCTGGTCAGCTTGTTGAAATAAGCGGAGAAGGATTTGCCACTTGGAACATCCTGGCCGGTTTTGTGCTGCTCTACAGCCGCTGCAGGCGACGACTCAACCACCAAAGGGATGCTAGGGTCTGATCCCTCCGCAGGGACGACCTCCACTACCTGCCTCCTCTGCTGATCCACCACCAGGACCAGCAAGCAGGTCAAAGTAGCCCCCATCAGGGACAGCAGCAGCTTTCTCCCACAATTCTTCAGCATGTTGATAACTCAGCACTATCCTATGCAGTGATTAGAAGACCCAAATGTGCCCAGTGGTAGCAGCAGCTTGCACAGAGAGTCTCTGCTCACCACCATGCACTTCACCCTATTAGGCTCTCTCTGTAACATGCACTCATACAGTCTGACAGCACAAAGCTCCAGCAAGGCATTTAAAAGCTCCCTTTCACTAAGCCACGCCCATCCAGGTCAAGATTCCATTAGAACCCCGCCTATCTGTAAAGCAGTGCTTGGGGATTCCTGGAGGGGGCGTGCATTATTACTGACACACCCACCCTGACTGGGATACCCTGTGGCAAGCTTAGTTGGCTATAGCTAGTAATGTACTTCCCCCCCTCACCCCCCTTCCCCCCATAGGCTGAATCTATGATCACAGATGTAATGACAATTACAACTTATGTGAATTTCTTAGTACCAAGCACTGTCTTTGGCTAATTGATTTATTTTAAAGTAAAGATCTAAATAAAATAGTATATAGATTTGGGCAGATGTTAATTTTGTCCAGAACACACAGTTCATTTATTTTTTTCTATTACAGTTAGCATGTCCCACTCTAGGGGGCTGCCAAGAGATTGCTAACATTCTGCACTAGTAAAATGTAGTCTAATAGCTCAGTCTGTGGTTATTGTAGCATGGGTGTTAAAGTAAATTAATATTATGACAGCTACATACCTGGGATCTACCTAACTGAGCTGTGCACTCTAAATGTTGACCCTTTTGACATGCATTATGGAGATCTCTTCAATAATCTTTCCCCATCTAATACTGTGGGATAGCGAGCTGATTTAATGAATTACTTGGTGGGCTAGTATCAGTCGGTACTCTAATTCATCTAAATTTGGCCTGATTGGGTGATCAATCGGATTTCCAAACTCCGAAGCCGAAATGTACCCAAATCACAAAAATACAAATCCCGAAAAACGCGATGGTCACACATGTTCGTTTTGGTTTGTGATTATGGAATCCCCTGCAGCGCCAAATAAAAAAAATGATTGATATCGAGAGGACAGTACCTAAATGATGATTTTAGTTACAGATTAAATGAGACGTGAACAATAGAGGGGGAAAAAGAGCGGCCGTTAAAAAAAATCTCTCTATATATTTGATACATATGTAAATATAGATTTTTTTTTAACTGTTCTTCCTCTTTTTCCCTATATTCGTTACTTTTTCTCTCTTGAGCTGTGAACCAAATGGCAGCAAAATGCAGAGTACTGCAAAATATATTAATAATTGTGACGGATTAACGTGGTCACTTTAACAACTGGCGCTGGACTCTGGACCAGTTCTTTCACAAGAGAGTTTTATCACCATGTTTTCCCCTTTACGCTGTGCCAGGACGTTACAGGACATAAGGGTGCTTAGCCTTTGGCCCAGCTGGCCCTCACAGGCTTTCAGACACTCCTTGGGGCTGAATGGAGCACAGAATGCTTGACTGGGAGGTACCCAGAAACATCATGGAACTGTACACCGTATCTGAAGAAAGTCGCGATCCGGTGAAACTTCAAGTGGGTATCGCTCGGTCAAAAGGCCACCATTTAGAGGGGAGGTCAGGGAGGGGATATAGCATCTAGTGACAGCAAGGACCTGAAGGAGTTCCCTTCTACAGGTTCCGAGAAGCTATCATTTGAGACCGGGGGGAAATTTAACAATAAATGAGACAATTACAAAAAGTTACAGGAACAATAGGTTGATGAAGACCCTGCTCAAACAAGCTTACCTCTGATTTAATTATGTCCCATAAACCAAGGTGCCTGGGTGGGATTGTATTGTTTGGCTTGATCACCCCCTGTTGAGAATACCTGTATAAACATGTGTGACCTGTTAAATAAAGTGTGTCTGTGTTGATGCTTAGTGTGTCTGTTTTGATGCTTGGGAACTGAGCTATAATCAGTCTAGCTGATCTGACCCAGAGGGTAAGGGATACCTGGCAGAGGTACTCAGATTGAGTATTGGAGCTCCGTCACCATAATATGTACATGTGTATAAATATAGTATGAAAATCAGTTTTGAAATTCTGCTGAGCCAAATCAACATTTCAGGAAGAATGGCTTGGCCAAGTCGAATTTTCTAGCCATGTACACGTCTATTAATTAAAGCAAGGTTAATAGGTTACAAGACCTATTCCAAAGACCAAAGGTTAATAGGACCCATTAAGCAAGCAAATGCCTTCTTACTCTGCCATTCCCACACACTTTTGGTGGAACGTTTGGGTTAATATAATAATCTTTACGTTTGCATGTTCTCCTTGGCAGGGAAAGGGTTAATTCTTACATCTCCCAAATCCTGCATTCCTAACTGCAAACGTTTTTTTCACTGATTTGTTTGTTTGCCAATTCCCTAAGGTCCCTTAATTGTAACACACAACCCATTGCTATCACGACTATAAAAATAGATCTGCAGCTAACACAAGTCCAGTTTGGGGCCCTGACAGTTTGTCCTTCCAAGTGCTGCTGCCAACAGTTAGCAGATATGTGTCGAAGTCGAGTGAATGTTGAAAAGTCAGAAGTGTGTCATGTGTGAAGCATCCCCCTTCGAACTGTACACTGGCTTCTCACCAGATAAAGTCTTATTTACATGAAAATAAAAATCACAAGGTCTATAACATACTAGTGACAGTCCAGACACCGTGTAAGTGGTAAAACAACACCTTTAAACCAGGTGCTTGACCAACTTGTGATCCTGCAGCTGCTGTAGCGCAGCTTCTCTCCTTATATACAGCAACCCACGCTAAGGACATTATCTGCTATAGATCAGGGCATTACTGGCTTACTGGCAACATTTAGTCCGGGCTTCCTGCCATTGCAGCCTACTATTCCAGACTTTGTCCTATGTTCTTAAAACCCATCTTGTCCCTATAATAAACTAATATCTTGACATGTGACATGATTAGAATATGCACGTGTATGACCGATCTGTCACATGTGGGGTTTTGGCATATCCTAGGTAAAAGTGCTAATATTTGTTTAGTTTTTTAAATCGAAACTGATGTTATAATTTACATTGCATGCCAGTTCGCCCTGGTACAGCAGCGGGCACGATCTCCTTGGTGGTGCCTGCACAAATATAACAATTTAGAAGAAGTGCCTGTGCAAACTTTTTTTTTGCAGACACCCGAGCACGTGTGTGAACTGCCTGTGCATCATGGAGTGAAAATGATACATGGAAGGGCTGCAGAGGTGCTTCTACCATACCTCTGCCATAGAACTACGAATGTCAATGTCACAGGAGCTGTACCCAAACACGCAGGAAAGAGGGAACCCACAAAAGGGCGATCCATAAGGGGTATTAGCGAGTCTTACAGTGTCCAGCCTTAATGTATTATTATAGCGAGAATCAAGGTCAAGGATGCAGAAATACACAAAGTCAAGACAAACTTGGGTCAGGATACCAGAAAATACAAGTCAAATATGAAGCCGAGGTCAAGATGCCATAAATCACAAGGTCAATACGAAGCCAGGTAAGGATACCAGAAATCACAAGGTCCATACAAAGCCGGGTCAGTATACCAGAGATCACAAGTCAAATACGAAGCCAAGGTCAAGATACCAGAAATCACAAGGTCAATACGAAGCCGGGTCAGGATACCAGAAATCACAAAGTCCATATGAAGCCGGGTCAGGATACCAGAAATAACTAGGTCATTACGAAGCCAGGTCAGGATACAAGAAATCACAAGGTCCATACGAAGCCAGGTCAGGATACCAGAAATCACAAGTCAAATACGAAGCCGGGTCAGGATACCAGAAATCACAAGGTCCATACAAAGCCGTGTCAGTATACCAGAGATCACAAGTCAAATACGAAGCCGGGTCAGGATACCAGAAATCACAAGTCAAATAAGAAGCTGGGGTCAAACACAGAAAAACACTAGGGAATCACTAGGAGCGAGGATCTTTACAGAAACCACAATAGGGCCTTAAATAGGCTTACCTGTGTACTGATTGTATTGGTCTATGTCATCATTGCGACTCAAAATAGATTAGGATTGCAATGATGACATGGCCACTTTAAGAAAAAGCATGACATCATCCTACACTCTACAAAAGGAAGTCATGCTGCATGGCCTCGTGGATCGGCTGGACCGCGGGTCAGTGCAGGCAGGAGGAGGGCTGCGCGGCTCGAGGGAGGGCTGTGGGAGGTAAGTACATGCCACAGCCAAGAAATGCACCAGTAGTGTTTACTGGACCGGGCCAATAAGTTACTGTCAATTTCAGAAAACCAACAGTTCTGAATAGATCCTTATATTCTGTTACTAGTATACAAAAAACTGTTTATTCACCAAATTGAGAATTTTGCAGAATTGACCCATCAATTGCAACTCTTAGCTCAAATGTGAATATTTATTTTCACACATGACTCAAAGTACATACCTTGCATTGTTATATATAGACTATATGGAGATTTTAGTGGTGCCATGCTTGAATTTACTGAGCTCTTCAGAACGGTTGTAAATGCAGACTGCATGGCCGGGTACTTGATTATATACTTGTGGCAACGAGTCTGATTAAAAACACCTGAATTTAATAATGTGTCCCAATACCTTGTATATATAGTGTATATCAGAGTAGAATTTCACCACCCGGTGAGTGTGTCATGGACCCTCCAGACTTCAACCTGGTTGAAATAATGACACCTAGTTATATAATCACCAGAATAGTTTGTGTAAAGTCACTGTTATTCTAATTGCGGATGGCTTAATAAGAATAAACAGAAACAGCTCTCTTTTTGGGGAGAATACTGGAAAAAGTTTGAGTTTCTACCTTAATATGGCAAGAAACTTGATTGAAATCTCACTGCAACTCTTAAATTAGCGAATAAACCATTAATATGACGAGCTGCACTATTGTTACTGTTTGTTTGGACCACTCACCCCTGCCCCCCACTCAATGGAGTGCAATCTAGGATGTGAGTACTAGCAGAGGGGAGGACACATAGAGGTGTCCTCATCGCTTTCAATCATATACTATTTAAATTGCAGTTAACTTATCCTTCCTATTGAAACCGTGCTAACAGCAGGCTGTGAATATGGTGTTTATAGGATTAAAATTAAGAACATGGTAATCAAATATGAACGGATGGTGCTTTTATTACCTATAGACTGGTCCTTGTCCAAATGTATTTATTTATTGAACAGTTCTCACATAGTGCCTTTATCCACAGTGTTTTACAATTTATGAGAAAGGAACATTTGTAGTACACAAACGAGATGAAAAATTAGACACCCTGAATCGAAATGTGAAGAGAACCCAGCCCGTGAGCTTGCAATCTATAGGGAAATGTGCTTTGAGACAAAAAAAAATATGGGGAGGAATACAGCTGTGAAGTAACAGAAATGTATCCAAATGAAATAGCAATGTCGTTAGATAATGGTCATATGATGCTTATCTGGTCTCTTTTAGTATGTTCTCACGTAGGCCAGACAGCATACAATATGGTGATATAAACTATAAGTTATAATAAAACAACCGTTTTGCAAATGATTGGCCAGGGTCACGAAAAGACCAGGCCAGACTGGAGGTTTTCTAATGCCTTGCAGGCATATCTACTGCTAGCATTCTCAATTGCGTTATAGAGCTGTTTGCTCTTAACATAGCACTCTGCCTTCTGCCTTCTGTATCTTGAGAATAGAGACAGATGCACGGGTCAAGGGCACAGCAAGTCCAGGCTCAGTACTCTAACAGCAGTGACATAAAACCCAGAGATTGCCAGAAACAAAAGTCTGCTTTGTCTCAGCGGACACGAAGAGATTCTGCAGATTCGTAATAGTCAAATGCCACAAACAGAGCCCTCTGTTATCTTCAGCCCTATCTCTCGAAAACATTTGAAATGCCCATTTCCTAAAGTCGAAGAATAGGAGAATTGGGATGGGCAGCTGTATGCTAAATTAAGATCCTGTCCCTGAATATTGTTAGGCGTTTGAAAAGATTAGTTTTTCTCTCTTTTTTTTTTCATGCCATTTTTAAATTATCCATTTCAGCCCATATGTTCAGCCAGATGACTTCCCGATTCCAGGAAGAGACAGCAGATGTAGGTACGGGGTATCACTGCGCACCACAAAGCATGTCACAGTACACGCTCTGTAGAGCTGTGGGGGCCTACAAAATATTGTCTATTATCTACGTCTTATTATCTTCTCTAAAGAAATTATAATTGTTCTTTCTTACCGATCACTGAGTTAAACAAATAGGACAGAAAAGACAGTCCGGAATTATTTTTCCAACTGTGCAATGTTTTGTTTAGTACATTAACCCAAATTGCCCTGTAAGGTTCACGCATTGCCTTTCAAGTGTATTTTGTGAAGGTTATAAGGTACATGGATATTTTCCTAGCACTTATAAACCATATTAATTCTGACAACCTTTTAACTTTTATTTTACTTTCACATACCAAAAAAAATCATCTACATTCACGCACAAAAAGCAAATAAGTGGTTGGGCACCATGAGACGGGTTAAGTGAAGCAGTTCCCACTTTGATACACCAGACACAGAAGGAAAAAGGGGGATTTTTAAAGGAACACGTTTTGCTTTGATTGGATTTCTTACACCTCAGTGAAGACTTAGTCTTTGGGAAGGTTCTTAAGGCCAAGCATTCTAGGGAATGATCGGTCAGTAGATATTCCTTGGCATCGATTCTTAAGTTCCAACATTTACGGACCCTTCAGCATCAGATTAGAGCATTTTATTGTTGTGAGAAGCATTGACTCATCAAATCCAGGCTTCACTTGCAAGCATTGATCTGGATATAAAGACAGGGCTCCGGAATGTCCCTCCCATCTATATAGTTTGTTCTGTTGCCCTTTCTGCTTTACTTTGTGAGAAAACACAAGGGGGACGGAAGAACAGAAGCAGGTTGTTGGGATACCCAAAGATTTATTGTCACAGAGTAAGCTGTAAAGCCCATTTGTATCCAGTGGCTCCCCACTGCATCAAAGACTTGGCATCGCTGAGTATTTACAAAAGACATTGAATGAAAAAAACCCCAACAATTTTAAATTTTAAACGTTATCAGGGCAGGTCTTCGTTTCCAGTGATCAATATTGCGCTGTGAGGGTTTGCCTCTGGAGACGTATATGCCAGTTATATGTAGCGAATAAATATGGGGCAAAAAACAGTGAACTGGTCACCATGGAAACTAGTAAAATGCTACTGCTGAATGATCCAGTTTTAGAATGTTGCCCCAAAACTCAGTTTCCCCAGCAACACTTATTTGTATCTTCCTGAATGAGCTTTGTACATGATAATACACAGTTAAAGGGTAAATATTAACAATTATGTGTTTTACCAAATGGCAAAAATGCTAATATAGTGTCTGTATATAATAATCTAGATTCGGTACCACATTGGCCAGTCTCCATCTATGTACACACAGTCAACTGACCATTAATCGAGTATTGTAATGCAAGTTATTATAACCTTCTGAACAGCATTAATGATTGGCTAATATTATTCCTCATACCTCCTGCCCTAGACCGAGTGAAACACATATTTATAACCGTCTATGAAATGTATATGTGAAATTTTGTTTGGTAACGGAAACTGTGTGCAACAAAATATACCATATGTCTAAATAAGATGCATAGGCCACAAAATTAGATTGGACTTTTTATCTTTTTTTTGCATCATTTAAACACCACGTCAAATAACACTCCCTTTCAAGCTACTGTTGAGGCAAAATTCTGATGAATACAAGAAGTTTCTCAATAGTATCAGATAATGGGGAACTGACCAAAGGCTGATAAGAGGATTTGTCACAGCGAGATAAAAACTTCACAATCGTTCACGTGGAGAGCTTAACTGAAGAGAAATCTAAAAGAACCAATTTTATGCAGCTTTGTCATGTGTAAAATATACTCCATGTGCGCTGCTGGACTTAAACACAATCCTTATTACACAATATTCCCCTTTTAATGGTGAAGCAAAAAGTGCTCCCCCCCCCCCATCAAATACCATGACCAATCATTTAAAAGTGTTGGGGAAGTCCAGACATTGATTATTAAGTCTATATTGGAACATCCCAATATGTTCTACAAGTTTTAATTGCCAGTCAGGAGATTGGGAGTGCCTTTCCTAGTGTTCTTGGTCTTTGACAGCCAACCTCGGTATTTTTTAGGGGAAAAAAACCCCACAGGACAGCAGGAAATGGATCCCAAACCTTGACAGTACTGTCAGAATCGAGGCAGTTGGCAGTTATTAAATAAAATAAACAGTTGATCGAGACTTAGGGCTTAATTACAATACAACATTGGTATCTAGTCAATAATGTCTCCCAACTAATAGCCTGTATGGTGTTAGTGTTATCAATGCAATCACAATCTAATATTCACGGACCATCTTACTGCCTGTAAGGTTGTTCAAAATTGACATTTCAGGTTCTGTGCACGTCTATATTTCTTGTGTTATTAATTTGCCGTGTTGTATTGTTTTATAATTTTATTGGTTTAGCTGATTACCAAGAAATAGTCAATATATATACGTTTGGTGATTTGCATGCATGCATTCAGGGGAGGCGATATTAGTTCTCCTTTTCTGAGGAATTTTAGGAATGTTTAATGGTTAGAAAAGCATATTATCAAGTTTTTATTGGTGTTGAATTTGGTTTGGGAGCACTACCTTCTGGGAGGTTTTACTACTCATTACACGTTTTCTAGATGTTCCTGGATCCTCTTAAGGGCAAGGGGTAATTCTTTCTTAGGGCTGGATGGGAATGGGATTGGGCACTCTCTGGCATTATACATAGTAGGGAGAGGTAACCACCAGACAGAGGTCAACTTATCTTTTGTCTTGGGAACCACTTAGCCAGGTCATATAATTATTACTCTCTGTTTGTCAGTAATAGTATCTCCTATAATACATAGTTAGTCAAAAACGTTGTAGTGGTTATGGTGCCAAGAGTTCTCTGCTGCCCCCCATTGTAAGGAGTCAAGGAGTAAGGATTAGTTTTAGAAGATATGCTTTTTGAATCCAATACTGCCCAGTGGAAGCCTAAGATCTCTTCACTAAGCTGTGCAAGGCTTAGTTCATTGGACGAAAGTATTCAGCTGGCGCTAAGCTAATGCGCTAGCGCTCAGGAGAACGAATGTAAGCCCATAAGCAGCACCTTCCAGCTTTCGCTGAGCAGTAATGGAAGTATCAAGTACTAGTGCCAAGGAGATGCCAGGTAAGAACCATTGAAATCCATGTTGACTTCAATGGTGTGTGTGGAGAGGTGTTCGTAGTACCATAACCACTACAGTATGTTGTAACAGGTTTGATGCTTGGAGTGTTCCTTTAATGTTAGGAGAATCTCAATGTTCTCTAATCTACACATCGTACAGTTTTTAATGGTTTCTGAATTTTGATTTACCACATGCATAACATATTCTTTCTAAGGGAATTTACGAAGACAACATTCTTATTTCGAGATACGGTAAACAGGAAAGTAGGAAATTAATGCTCTCTGGAACCTCTTGTAACCCTGCATAAGGTTTGGAATACATTTTTCCACCTCTTCTTAGTGACATGAGACTATGTGGTTATTCTACAGCCAACAAAACAACATCATATCCGAACATGAGTCATAAGCGCCAATATTAAACATCTGTGAGCGTCTCTTCAGTAGAATGAAGTCCCAATGTAGTTCCTGTCTGGACAACATCAACAGTGATTACATCTGGAAGAAACTCCCCATCGTATCGGGTTTGCCAGGGGATTCTCTCTATTTCTTTCGATTTCCTTCTTATCATTTTCTCTTTTGACTTGGCTCTAAATGCGTGCTGTCAAATTATAATAAATGACCATTGTCTCAGTGGGGAAACATGCATATTTTCTTCTTATTTGGGCTTATCCATCATGTTTTCATTATAATATTTGACAGGTACTGTTTTCGTTTGACTGTCAAGTTTAGTAGCTGGTATATGTTTCCAATTTCCTTACTACTGCAAACCTGCCCCTTATCGTCCATGAGGCCTTGCATATGACCCGTTGAATAGATCTTTTTCTTTAATGGGTTTTTAGCCAAAGACTTACTATCAGACAGGAAACCTACTTTCAGGTCTGATTCAAGGACTGGGAAACTGCCTGATGTATTAGGATTCAGGCAGAACGGATAGGTTTAATAGTTTTGAATAGAACCTTTACATGTCTTTAAATTGTCACCGTCACCACCCACCCCTGTGAAGAATTAATATTTTATAAAAAATAGAATCTTTATGAAATAAACATTTTCACTGAAATTCCAACCCAGCCGAGAGATATACAAAGACTTTGTCTCTGTATATTTCCCATGAATTCTTTTTTCGGAATCTGGGCAGAGCTACAGTGTCAATCCCGACAGCCAGCAGAGATGGCCGATACTCATCAGCCCAGCCCTCTATCAACATGGATAAGATCTTGGACCACGTTAGGTTATAGTTTGAATTCAGAGATAAGAAGCTGGATAACTTGTGCTGTGACATTTTCTAGGACCAACTATAGCACATATATTTACCATTCTTCCTTCTCCTGAGAAAGGGGATGTAGCACAATAGTAGAGATCCATCATCCATCTATTGGAGCACAAACAAAGAAAGTTATGGTGGGGAAAAAAGTGATTGAACACCCCTTCCACCTCAAGTCAGTGGATAGTCAATACACACCAGTCAAGCCATAAGACTTGCTTTTCCCACAGAAATCTCACATTTGCAGTGATGTTACTACTGCAAATGATTCTGGGTGGGCATATGCAAATTAGTTCAACAAAGAATCACCTTTTTGCCTCATTACTCTATTTAAACAAGGATTCCTAGACGTTCATGCTTGCTGTATACAACAGCTTTGAAATTTAACTCAGGAAGAGGTGCAAAGCCAGTGAACCACTCATGGAAAGTTGTTTGGTTGTTAATGCAACTCATTAGCATGAGGTTGGCTACTGGCTTGCTATTGAGGATCACAGGTACAGAGATGCAAAGCCAGTGAACCACTCACGGACACGTCTATCT
Source organism: Pelobates fuscus (assembly GCF_036172605.1). NCBI lineage: Eukaryota > Metazoa > Chordata > Amphibia > Anura > Pelobatidae > Pelobates > Pelobates fuscus. The sequence goes on along the minus strand of NC_086324.1, from coordinate 151,348,986 downwards.
AATGCATATTGTTAAAAACTGAAGACCAAAGTATAGGCAACAGAACAGGAGGTGGAAAATGAAAGTAAAGAACAAACAGGATCTGCAAATAGTTACAACAATAGATAATTACAACAATGGGCAGTAGGATGACTGTGTCACCTTTATTTTCCACTTAGTTTTATTACCTATCAATGTGAGAACCTTATTAGTTTCAAACATCCATTTTATACATTAATCATGACGCTCAAGCTCTCCCAATCTTAAAGGAATACTCTGAGCACCATAACCACTAATGCCTGCCCTGGCCCACTCCCAGAGTTAGTAGGCAAACCATTTGAAAACTGTTTAACTACCTACCCTGTGAGGGACCAAGGCACTCCTGGCACCACAATCACTACACTGTGCTCTAGTTGTTATGGCACTTTAAACGTTCCTTTAATTAATTTAAGGTTTCCTGTATGGCTATGAATTAAGTCCCAAATACTTTAGAAATTGAGTCTTGGTAGTCCACTGCCTCTAAGGGTTAATGCGTATAATTAACCTTTCATTTCCCTTTTTATAGGAATATTCTGCACTTTTTTATTATTATTATTATTATTATTATTATTATTCATAAAGCGCCAACAAATTCCGTAGCGCTGTACAATGGGTATATTAACAGACATGTATTTGTAACCAGACAAGTTGGACGCACAGTAACAGAGGGATTGAGGGCCCTGCTCAATGAGCTTACATGCTGGAGGGAGTGGGGTATAGTGACACAGAAGAAAAGTAGTTTGCTAGAATAATATTCACTAAGGGTTTAGTGTTTTTCTTGCGTCTTACAGTTACAGGGTTAAAAGACGCCTATCTGTCTTCTCCAAACTTTAGAGGAGCTGAAGTCAACAGGGACAAGCCTGTAAATCAAAATGTAACAATGCCAAAGTTTGTGGGGACCTTAAGCATCCGCAAATCCTTTCACTGCCTTCAGCCCTCGGTCTGTCTCCGATTAACAAAGCGGTTTAAGACGCCAGCCGTAAACTCAGATTTCTGTAGGATTTGATCTGTGTCTCTAAGAGAAATAATGTCTTGCACGTAGAAAATCAGGGACACAAAAGGGGCGGGGGGTCTCTTTTGACTTAAAGAAAAGACAGAGGGCAACTGTGAAGACCCCCTTAACTTGCCATTTCTAAGTCTTTTGTTCCCACAAGTAAAAGAATGATCTGTAATTCAGCAAACACGTAAACGGAGCCACTGTTCTTGATTTTAGGAGGACAAAAATTGGGCAACCCTGTTTGCTGCTATAATGCTGAGCAACACATTGCAGATGAATACTTTGCAAAAATCTCAGGCAACTTATGGTTTACCAAGGTCTAGACTGAATGGAACCCAGAGAAAGAAGTAAAAAAAAACAATTTTCACATAAAAACATATGCCAAGGCCTCTATGCCACCTCAGCACAATATGGGCACAGCAGAATGGTCAGAAATTAAAGATGAGAAAAATTCCATAGAATTATGTGAGCAATGAAGAAAATATCTTAAATGGAAGATTCACTGTAAATTACACAGTGGAATAAAACATTGACATTCAGCTCTAAATTGTAGTAACATTTTTTTCAGGTAATCAGTCTTCTTTTAAATCTGTCATTAGCGATTGACTCCATAATCCAGTATAGTCAAGGCACAGCCAGGGCACACAGGGCCGCCATCAGGGGGTGACAGCCATGACGGTTGTCACGGGCCCGGCAGCCCTGGGGGGCCCGGACTGCTCTGGCAGTCCTGGGCCCCACTTTCCCTCTCTGCACACATAGATAGCGAATATCGCTATCTATGTGTGCAGCCGCGGGCCCCTGGCTTCCCTGTTACCGCAGAGGGGGCCCAGGCAGCACACAGCCTCTTCTCTTCTCTGCTAATAACTCTCGCGAGACCCGGTTGCCATGGCAACGCTCCGCGGGTCTCGCAAGAGTTATTGGAGGAGAGAAGAGGCTGTGTGCTGCCTGTGCCCCCTCTGCGGTAACAGGGAGCTGGGGGGGCCCCCACCGGACCACCAGGGATGGAATCTCCCCCCTCCCTGGACAAAGGTAAGCAGGGAGGGGGGAGAAACAATTTAATTTTTTTTTTAATTATGTTAAAATGCCCCTTCCTCCCCCTCCTCCTCCCCCTACCCCCAGATTGCACATTTACACACACACTACATACACTGACACAACACACACACACACACACACACTACATACACTGACACAACACACACACACACACTACATACACACACACACTACATGCACTGACACAACACACATACTACATACACTAACACAACACACACACACTAACACACACACTGCATACACTGACACACCACACACACACACACACTACATACACTGACACAACACATACACTGCATACACTGACACAACACACACACACTATATCCACTAACACAACACACACACACACTACATACACTAACACAACACACACACACTACATACACTAACACAACACACACACACTACATACACTGACACAACACACACACACTGCATACACTGACACAACACACACTGCATACACTAACACAGCACACACTCTGCATACACTGACACAACACACACACTGCATACACTAACAAAACACACACTCTGCATACACTAACAGAACACACACTCTGCATACACTAACACAACACACACTCTGCATTCACTAAACTATGCACACTCTCTGGATTCACTATACTGACACACACTCTGCATTAACTGTACACATCCACTACACAACTGTACAGCATCCACTACACAAACATCCTGTATTCACAGTACACACACTACATCCACCACAAATTGAAACACTCTGCATTCACTATACACAGACACTGCGTCTAATACACACACTACATCCACTACAGACACTGCATCCACTAAACACATTTCATCTAGTACATACAAACACTACATCCACTACACAAACACACACTACATCACTGTACACACACTACATCCACTACTCAAACACACTCTGCGTTCACTATACACACTGCATCCGCTACACAAACACACACTCCGCATTCACTGCACAAACAGTATCTAATACACACAAACACTACATCCATTACACACATTCTAATTCACTTCCACTATACACACCACATTCAGTCCCGCATCATTGTCAGCGGACTAGGTAGGGCGTGGGCGGGCCTGGGAGGGAGGGGGTGGGGGGGGGGCGGCAGACCTTGTGCTTTGTCAGGGGCCCCAAAATTTCTGATGGCAGCCCTGAGGGCACACAATGTAAATGGAGAGGAAAACAAAATCATAATTTGTGTGTAAGTTCAACATTTATAATGATTGTCAGGGAGCCAAGATGGAGGAGCCCTGTTACGGTATAAAGGTGCATACAGCAGTATGAATTTCTACATTCAATTTAATTTTTTCAGAAATCTCAAATATAATTGCACTCCTGTGCATATCCCACAAACCCCTGTACACAAGTATAAGGCACTGATAAGTTAACAAGCTTTGTCATCATCTCAGAATAAGGTTTTTGAAGGTTTCCCCAGGAGGAGTACCGCAGGGAAATTTCACTCTTTGCAACAGAAACGAGTGGTCATGTAACCTTTGCAGTCTCTACAAACACAATCATTGCTCTACCTGATGTGAACTAATTTATAACCCAACCTCTCCCCGGTCTATTCCAACAGTTACAAAATATGTTACAAAGATCCAAAATTATACAAAACACCAATCACAAAGAAGAGATGAGAATTGTCACTATCTATTAGCCATTGACAAGTGAAAATTCACCCATGGCAAGTAGAATTTCACCACTGGTGAGTGTGCCATGGGTTCACCAGGCTTGCTGTGGCAAGTAGATTTTTAGCCTGGCTAGGTCTTAAATGTGTGAAAATTTTGATCCATGGATCAGAGAACCTTAATAAATGGTCTTATGGTTTAATCATAAACACCAACTATTGAACGTTAATCATCAATAAATAATGTGTAACTGTTTAATAAAATATTACCTCATCTAATGAATATTGTTTGTACATATAAATTTTGGTTTATCATAAAAGCTCTCCAGGGTTTAAGTTCTGTTGTTGTTACACCTGATCAGGACAAAAAAGCTGTTCCTTTTTTGCACGAGGGTGGGACACCACTCTGAGCATTGAAGTTTACATTTTGGAGTCTTGGAGTCTTTCATCGGCTTGCACACATAGCGACAGGTCTGTCGCAGCCGTACAGGTTCATCCACCTTGTCTGCATTGTGACAAAATACAACAAAAACATTTACTAATCTGTGTCCCAAATGCTTTATGGTCCGGTTCATTGCATCAGGCACCAATTAACTTGGCGTTAAAAGATGTCACGGGAAAATGTAACATTCTCACAGTATGTCAAAATGTGCAAGAAAGAAGGCAAACACCTACAGGATATGACTGCAAACACACATTATGTAAACTAATCCTCACAGCCACAGTGTCGGAATCAAACTGTACAAAATATTGGATTGCGGGAGCGTTATCCTTTCGTACGAGTCACACTGTAAATGTTAATTATTACATTGAATGGATTGTTCTTTTTTTTTGTGTGAAACTTCCAGGCTGGCTTGTAGGTTGATGAAACGGGCTTTAGATTTAAAACAAAAATTGTCAAAAAAAAATTGTAGGAATACATCTCAACCCTTCAGTGGTTCAGATGCAAAAGGTAATAAAATGTTAGTGATCATGAATGGGTGCAGGTTTTTTAACACAATAAACAACCACAGATTTGTACCTCATCCTCACTAATCTCTATTCAAAAACCGATAGTGTGGAGCATCCTGCCACCGCTATCAGATCTCAGCAGTCTACGACTCCCCAAGCCAACTCGGCACTTTCTTCCACTAAAACTGTGTTGGCCAGGAATACCGCAATCTGTGACAAAAATAAAGAAGACAAAACATACACACAACCAACACAACAAAACCAACCCATTGCGAACACAGAGCCTTATATGGGGACTGTCTGGCTTAATCCAGGACTGGTGGTAGGTATGCATTATGCAAGTGCTAAAAGCCATATTTCTGATCTATAAGATAGTGATAGATTCATCAAGAGGTGAATAAATGATTGTAAATGAGGCTAAATAGAAAAGCATGCAGAGGTTAAAAAAATAAAGAACATGCATATTATATATAAACCTTTTACTCTACTAGGTTATTGGAAAGCTTGTGAAAGAGCCCCTGTGGCAGAAGAACATCAATGCTTTGTTCTGACATTTCTAAATCTGACATCACATTTAAACTCACAGTAAGTGTGTATGATTGTATTACGTCTATCACAGAACTCCACAGTACTGGCTCATAGTAATGAACAGTGTGTATGACTGTATCACAAAGCTCCACATCAGTAAAACTTACAATGCATCACAGAGCTCTGCATCAAAAACATTTTCAGTGATGCAAAGTGTACATGAGTTTGTCACAGAGCTCCACATCACTATGACTCACAGTAATGCACAATGTGTATTTGTGCACCATAGATTTTTTTTTCCAACAGAATAATCTGCCACTTTCCACCGTTTACTGAGCACAGGATCAGTTATAATTGTCATATGTCATATTCAAGTCCAAACAATCTCATTATGGTGTGTACACAGTTCACTTAAAAAAATAAATATGTACTTTTCAACCAGGTGTACAGGGACATTAAACAATTAGTAGAATACATATCCGTTTGAGACATAACTAAAAAAAAAATGGCACTTCATTTTTCTTTTTTCCTGTTGTGAAGAAAAATAAATAAATAATAATAAATAAAATAAAAATGATTTTTTGGAATGCTCGTTATTGATGGATTTAATACAACTTTTAACTTGATTAACTATCAAGCACTCCACCCAATCCCTGTCGGTCCAAGCCAGCATTTGAAATATTTTTTTATTCATTGATCGCTAACATAAAATCTGTACTCTAGGTTGTAATATTAATTTTTTTCTTAATGCATGCATTCATGGGAAACAGACTGAAATCATCAGATGTCTCCCCCCCCTCCCCCCCCCTTTACACATCTGTCCTCCGAATAAGACATTTCATTTTTTGAGTGCCAAATGGTTGAGTAATACTGTTTTTCGCTACATATCATTGAGAGGGATACCTGATCATGTTTTTAAAAGCCTCGTTCTGCAGAACATCAAATCTCAGTAGGACATACAACAGCCTGAGCTTGCAGTCAGGATTTGAAATGCTCTTATTATTAATAAGAACTAGAGGTTTATGGGCCTGAGTCACAGATCCCAGTAGAGGAAGAGTCAGAGACATATTTTCACAAAGCCTGTGGGTCTCCAACTTTCTATTAAGAAAACCTGTGTTTGATTTTTTTTTTTTTTTTTAAATCATGCGATTGAGGTAACAATGCATCCAGTTATTCTCTTGCTAGTGACGTTATGATCTCATATACAGCTGGTGTAATCCATAAATAGGAATTCAAGTGTCACAGTTTCGTAGTTGCTGCTAATATAAAATATGAGCATAATTAACAAATGTTTGGTTAGCAGTTAATGTTGGTGTAAGTGGTTAGTAATTCATTAGATTAAGGGGCTAGTACAGAGAATAGGTGTTTAGTTGAGAGAGTAGGCTTAATGTTTATGGATTTGGTTAGCACATCGATTTTCAACCCCTAGTTTGCTACTTCATATTATTTGGGCACCAGGCCTAGCCCTGATTGCAAACAAGCCCTAACCCTAACATATGTCACAATATTCATGTAGTTATCTAGCCAGCACGAGATGCACAGCAACTATAGTACATGTGCTGTAGTTGCTGCGATGGAGAGTCGGGGATTCACCTTAATGAATGTTCTTCTGCTTTCCTCTGTTACTCAGTTGTTGAGAGTGATAGAAAACTGCGACATTGGCATAGATCTCGGTGCCAATAAATTATTGATAGGCAAGGTGAGGCCATTTTTTTTTCTTAAAATCTACACATTTGATAGGATTTCTGTCAACAGAATTTATAGATCAATTTTTATTTTCGTTCGTTTTACATAAAGTATCCTCTACCATGACACGTGCACTTTAACTCTGCCTGTGTAAGATACGAAAATCACTTTGTAATTACCAGTGATATCTATAACTTCCATTTATTGCTGTCATAAAATGGCAAAAATCAACACAGACACTTCAAAACATGTTACACTCCCCATGAAAATATTAAGATAAATAGAAAAAGTCACTAGCACATTGTGTTCAATGACATTTGACCAACTGACCTCCTTAGCAGAGTCTCCATTGCAATCAATTGGGACATTTGGCACATTTGCGCTGGGTGTCTTTTTTTCTTAATACTGGTTGAAAGTTACACATATGTCTGTTGAATTGACATACTTTAATGTTCTGACACTTTGGAGTTCATTCACTCAACAGTTACGGCCGAATAGCTTATTTGAATAAAACCAAAACACAATTCTCAGCCACTAACTCTCCTGAGAAACTATCTCTTGCACTGAGGGACTTATAGACTCAGAAAGCTCATGTTGTGTACTTGTAGGAAACTCATTTAAGGGAGGGTGCTGCCTTAAAAATTACCAATCATATTTACTCCCAAGGCTATTGTGGTAAAAATCCAAATGTAAAGTCGAGGTAAGTCTATTCATATCCATAAATCAATCCCTTACTACCATAGTGACACCCTTGTAAGGGTGCTTTGTGTTAATTAAGGGTGAGATCCTGGGACAGCGGTACACTTTTTCCAATATTTATGTCCCTAAATCTGAACGAGGCAGGTTTTTGAGGTCTATACTGAAGACTTTCATGTCATTTGTGGAGGGTTTCTTGATATTGGGGGGAACTTTAACATTGCCCTACATTGATACCTCGGTAGGCACATCGGCAGTCCCTGAACACATCTTTCAGATGATTATGAATATTTTCCACACTCACCGTTTATCTGATTTCTTGCGGACCTTACACCCGGATGGGAGGGAGTACTCACACTACTCTATGCCTCATGCCAGATACTCTCGACTAGGGATTTTTGTCTCTTATTATTACTTACATACTGTTAGACGGGCTGATTTAAGTTCAATGACTTGGTCTGACATGCACCTCTGATGATGAGTTTGAAATCCTCGATATTTAGGCTCAAGACTGCTGGAGACTCAAAGAGACACTTCTTAATGACCCACTGGTTTTACAAGACTCAAATGCTGCTGTGCAAATTACTTTACTGATAATGTGACGTCTGCGTTCCCTGTCCCGCCAATTTGGGAAGCACACAAGTGTCCTATTAGGAGATTCTTTATTGTCCGGGGTGCTAGGTTAGTAGAGTAGTAGGGAGGTGGAGGTCATCATTCATAGATTTGAGACGTTGCATTAATTGAGCCATACCTTGACCACCTTCCAAGAACTCACGGACTTCTGAAGCAGACTGTCTACTCTCCTTCACAATCGTGACCAAAGGTCCCTCCAACACACTAAGGCCTACTTTTATCTACATAGTAATAAATGTGACAAATTGCTTGCAAGTATCATGAACAAAAAGAAGACCAAATCATACATTGCTCACCTACGTGACTGCCAGGGTCCGATGCAATGAATGCCAGACGCCATTGCTAAGGTGGCGCGTATGTATTACGAACACTTGAACTCAATGAGGGCCATTTTGGGTCTCTCTCAACAAGTCCAGAGAGGAGAGTCTACCCGAACCTATTTAGAGGCTAATGTGCACACAAAACTGTTGGATGAGTTGATAGAAGCCCTCAAGGCGCCCCTAACTATGGATGAATTGGCGGCAGCGGTGAAGCTAACAAAACCTGGTAAAAGCCCGGGTACGGATGGACAGACGTTACACTACCATAAGCAATTGGCAGACATCTAGCACCCACAATTACTGAGGGTATATAATTACCTCACAGATGGTCAGAAGCTCACTACGCAGACCATGGCAGCAAATATCACTCTGATACTAAAAGAGGGCAAGGACTTGGTGCAGTGTGCTAATTATTGGCCTATCTCTCTTTAACACTGTGACTTAAAACTTAAAAACCAGAAAACCGAAAATGAAATAAAATACGTTGGAATAACACCAAAGTAAAAATATAAATAATATACAACCTGAATCGAATATGATTGGTAAACAAAATAACAAATAAAAATCTGTAAAATAAAATTAAATATAGTCTAATACAATCAAACGAGTAGGTGGGCGTGGTAGAAAACTCACAGATGAATGATAATGTTGGCCTGTCTCCCTCTCAAGAAGGGTATTATCTGCTATTCTTCAGAGTGCTTCTTCTTGGTTACTCAAAGGGTAAAAAAAGAAAATATATAGTGCAGATGGTATAAAATGTCAACATTTATTTGTACAATAATACACTTACAAGAAGGTGGTATTGCAGCATATGTCCACCATAAAAGTGGTATCTAAATTTGAAGCCGAGATCCCAACTTATAATTAATAATAAAATTAATAAAATAATACCATTCTTGAGAGAGATGTCCCTCTTTTTCTAGGACAGGACGGTTGGTGTGTCTGAGTGTATGGGCCACATTTATTAATCTATATGACTTCCAGCAAAGCATATAATCATTATTATTATTATTATTATTTTACATTTTTTGAGAGACTATGTTACTAAGATTTCAATTTATCGATATTGATTTTTAGTTTGATAGGACCCAGGAAGGATAGGGACTGGACATACACCTGCTGACAGATTCACCAGAATTTTCAGAATCTGTATCTTTAGACTAAATCATTTAAGATGATTACATCCGTCCTGTAGATATTCTGGTTTCTGACCTCTAATCACTAGTTCACATCCTGTACATCTATTTATACTCAGTAACGATGCGTTTATACCCTGGAGGTAGGAAAACGGAGGGCAGGTCAGAGGTAAAACATAGGATAATGCAAGATTTATTTTTACAACAGATAGTCACAAAACAGAATTAGCTGAAAATGCAATTTACTAACATTCAATGATATAGAGGAAATTGGGCAGTTTTATAGATTTTGGAATATAGTATTTTATAATAAATGTTTAATTAGCGTATGTTAAAGTGATCCCAATGTTTTCTTATTCATATACAAATTTATACACATGCAAAATTGTTGCATATTGTTGGAAAAATGTATTTTGTCATGTACTTGCTTTATTTAATTGAGGGCTTATAATTTTATCTCAGTTTGCTGTATAAACGGACAAAAGAGATCATTATTTTTTTTATTTTTTTTAAATTCTTTATTTTGGTTGTGCTTCATTTGTTGTACTTCATATTCACAAAATGTCTGTGGTGTCAACAATTTTTCACATAAAGAAAATAGGAGCATGAGAATGGTATACAGCACAGTTTTGTATTTTTTAACAATTAAACATATCTAAAGCATTATACTGAGTCTGTCAGCTAGCGTATCGTGTGTGTGTATGCGCTGAAGCGTCTCCCTTTGGCCTTTGGAGACATGGACTGTCACACTCGATACTAAGTGGTAAGAGTGTCGTCTGGTTTGTTTGCCGCTATGGCGGTCAGCTATGTCTAGTGAGGTCAGCTGTGTTGTAGCATTGGTTGTTGCGTTGCTAGTCGCATTATTACACATCTGGGGTGGTACTTGTCTGTCAGCTAATTGTGGGGGAGGGTCACTGTGGCTGTCAGATTTTACGTCAGCTTGCGGAGCCAGAGACTTAGAAAATCAAGTAAGATAAATGGAACATCAGTAAGAAAAATAAATGAAACTTCATTTAGTAAATGAAGAGGTAATCAGAACTAAAATATAACTAAAATATAAACCGCTGGGAATAGTCCAAGTATTTAAGTCCTTGCGTTAGAGGAGACAAGGTGTGTCCAGTTTGGGTTGGCCTGCAGTCCTTTCCGAGAGGGGTGGTGCAACTCCTCAGGTCAGTGCGTTGCCAGGTGGTGCCATCGTTGCTCGTGGCACAAAAGGGGTTATCTGGTCAACCGACCACCTTGGTCGGGGTGTTGCCAATAAGGTTCCACTTGGCATTCCCAGCTCGCTGAGTATAGCAGAAGCTTCCGAGAGGTGAGTGAGGGAGTGGGTCTTGCTGTCTTTCTCTACCAGGAGCTTGTGCATCCCCCATTTGTAGGGTATCTTGTGGTCTCGGAGTAATTGGGTGAGTGGGCGAAGCGACTGTCTCCACAGGATGGTGTGGCGGGACAAGTCCCTATAGAAGGTGAGGTGGTGGCCCTCAAAATCAACAGCAGGTGTTTTCCTGGTTGCTCCCATAATAATCCCCCTATCGGAGTCCCGGACAAATTTTATCAGCACGTCTTTAGGTGCTTTAGGTAGACGAAAGTAATAGTCTATTACTACCTGTTTCGACTATTTTGGTTATAGAAGCGTTGTCATGAGCCGCCTGAGATAGTGAGGCATTTCTTCGGCTGTAACGGTTTCAGGGATCCCCCTGAGTCTCACATTTCGCGCCCTTGTCCTGTCCTCCAGGATAGCTAAACGGTTAAGTATTGCCGTACTGCTCTTCTGGACCGTGTGCAGAGCTGCATCTGTAGCAGATTGTGCCACTTCCACAGTCTCCATATCTGCTTCCGTGTTGGCCTCCTTGGTGGCAAGTGTGGCTACCTTTTCTCTGACCACTGCCACATCAGCTTGAAACATCGCCCTTATTTCATGGAGTAGGGCTTTTATGTCGGCTTTGGTGGAAGGGGCTGTATCTCCTGGCCCCTGGTGCCCTTGGTCAGCTTTATGTGCCCTCTTGAACTCTGATAGCTGTTCAGGGAAGCTCTCCCCGTCCGAGGACTCCGACATGGAGGCCTCCGCCGGCGCCATTTTGGATGCCTCTGGCCTAGCCGTTTGCCGCAGGAAAGTCCTGATATCGCGGAACCCAGGGCTCGGATCGGCCCGGTATTTCTTGCTGCGCTTCCCCATCAGCTTCAGCAAGGTTGGCGTGCAGGGAGAAAGGTGTGCGACCGGGTAACGCTGTCGCTATTAGCCGGTTAGTGTGGACTTTGCACGGAGCTCACTTCTCCTGCGTCCGTCCCGTGAGGCTGCTGGCTCCACCCCCCAAAAGAGCTCATTATTTGATTGTTTAAAATTTATATTGTTATGTTTTATAAAAACTTACCAATAAAAAAACTATTTGAAAAAACAAACAAACAAACAAAAAAAAACAATACAATCTTTATCTTACTGAACTCTGGTCCAGTGCTATAAGTAAGTATTGGTTAGGTTTCTCGAAGGATGCATTTTGCACTTGGGCCCTGAGTCTCAAGAGGTTGCGCAAACCAGATATGACATATTTGCACCTCACAGACATCCTGAACATTTCTAACAAAAGGGTATATTTAAAGAAACGCTATAGCATTAGGAATAGAAACACATATTTTTAAAGGGACACTATAGGCACCCAGACCACTTCAGCTCATTGAAGTGGTCTGGGTGCAATGTGCCAGGTCCCTTTACCATGCAAAGCTAATTATTGCAGTTTTGAAGAAACTGCAATAATTAGCTTGCAGGGTTAATGCCACCTCTACTAGTTGTTTACCCGACAGACACCAGGGGGACTTACGGGCCGTCAGGCAACTTTTGGTCACCTAACCGATGCTGGACATCCTCATGCTATGCATGGGACGTCCAACATCACCCAAATCTCCATAGGAAAGCATTGTATTGTAATGCTCACATTGGGGGAATCCGCGCATGCACATAAAGTTTCCCTGACGGGGCAGGAGTGAAGGCGGACCCGAGTTTGTACCGAGGTACATTGGTGCTGGACTGAGGTAAGTGACAGAAGGGGTTTTTAACGCCTACTGCACCACGGCGTGGAGGTCCCGCGAGAGAGGGGGGCGCTACAGTGCCTAGGAAACAAATTTGTACTATAGTTTCCTTTTAACACTATAGTAACCTGCTAGCGCCACTAAATAACCAGGAAGTAACAGAACCAGTATTCTGATTGACAGCCAGGGGGGTGTAACAAGGTTCATTTATAAAAGTGCAGATTTCTATCCATATCTGCACTTTTTGAAAAAAAAAAAAAAGAGGACACATTCTTCACACATAAAACACTTCAGCAAGTTACAGTGTGGAGTGCTCCTTTAAATAAAATGCAAAAGAAAATAGTTTGAAAAAAAATACAGATTATAGGTCAAAAATGAAAATTTCCCTAAATCTATTATTTTTCCAGCTCAGTTAATTTATCCTATAATTTGAAACCCCCTTCTCAATTCCCCACACTTTTTTGGCTTAGTGAATAAAGTCCCGCTGTATTTTTTTTCCCACACAGTTTGAGAATGAACTTTGTCCACCTTTGTACAGAGGCAAGTTATAATACCTGTTTAAATCACATTTAAAGGGTTAGTCTCAGTTTTACAAAGTGTGAGTTAAAACAAACAGAATTGTTCCATAGTTGACTTTATTATGTGGTTTACTTGCTTATCCCAGGCTTTTTCAAATCAGATGACCCTGAGAAGCTTTACAATATTAACCCTTTAATAGCTAGCCATAGTACTTCTACACAGTACCTCGTCAACGGAGAATTACTTGGGTCTAAAATCTATTTATTCCCTTGTAAAGTCTAACCTACACCCTACAGCATCCTTGTTTCAAGTCACCTGTATTCAAGCAGTGTGCAATTCTTGTGAGAAATTAACTTATCTGAAATTAGGGCAGAATGCGAACTCATAATAAGATCCATAATTTGTGACTCATATAAAGTGAATTTTTAGGTGAATTCTACACTTCAAGCCAAAATGGTTAGATATGTGTCAGTTCACAGTTTAGTAAATACCGCTGATAATATCTACCCAGATATACATACTTTATAAGAAGCTGTATGATCACTTTTTGCAATGTTGTAGCTGTGATTTGTATTTATTTTTTTATTTTGGAGGTACATAGCGAAATATTAAAAAGATGGTTTGTGTTAGCTTACATACTCTGTAGCGCAGCTTTGTATAAACATCTCTTGAATGCATAATTCAATAAGGATGAATATTCCCCCTTTATTATGCAGACTATACAAACAGCTGCACACCACCCCTGTATTCTCTTATTCCCCCCCCCCCCCCCCCATTAATATATCTACAAAATTGACAGCCACGAGACAGAGCAGCTTTAAAACCCTAGGGTCACTAAACAAAAATTCCTTTCCCATTGCCAAAAATTCACATCATCATGTAAGAAAAACAGGATTTGCAAGCATCCATCTCCAAGCCCTTGCAAAGTTGTTCGTACAATTCTCTTCTGTTCTGAGCTCTAAATATGGTTTTGAATCTCATTTATAAGTGTCTGCTTTCTGTACAAGTCAGCCCTGTTTAAATGAACCTGCGTGGATTGCAATCATATTACAGTGCAAGATAAATCTGACCACTGTGTAACTCAGGGAGTGTGTTCTACAACGAAGAGGGTTATTAGATATATCCGATGGATAATCAGTTTGCTAATTTAATTACGTCTTGGTTAGCTACAGACTTAGGATGAGGGGGAAGCAGGCAGCTGCTCGCGATGACATTGAAATAGACATTTTATTAATGTGATTTAATTAAATATTCACTAAGAGCCATGGAATGTAACATCGTATATTTCTTAATTGTAGCACATCTAACATTGTACAAAGGAAATGTAAGTAGTGGGGTAATTAGAGGGCTGTAATTCAGGACCCTCAATCCTTGGGGCCTGTAGGTTCTGCACCCTCCCCCCTCCATTGTTGGCTAGTCTGAGTGGTGGGGAGACACTAATACCTCTATAAGCTTGTTCTTTGCCTCTCTGGTTCTGTAAGTGAATAAGTTCAATAATGTTTCAAAGCAACCGCATTCTGGATCGCTCAAAGAAAGTAAAATTAATGTATTACTTGCCTAACCTCCGAAAGGCCAACAGAAAACCAAAAGATTGAAATAAATGACATGAGACACAGGACCAAACTCAGAGAGGTTCTACCATATACCTAGTTTTTACAAAGCTTTCTATGCACTTTTGCAGTGAGAATTCAAAGTGAATTTCAAATTTACAGCCAAAGTAGCTGAACCAGAAGCATAACTAAGATACAGAATTTTCCATTTTAGCTATAGTAACCTTAATTTTTAAATTCACTTAGAATGTAGTAACCTTTCCCACGCCTCCACGCTCTGTCAGTCCCTGCATTGGCTTCCAGTTAGATATAGGACCCAATTCAAAATTCTGGCGCTTGCTTACAAATCCCTACATAATGCTGCTCCAACATACCTATCCTCCCTCATACACAGGTATGTCCCGTCAAGACCCCTGCGCTCAGCCCAAGACCTACGCCTGTCCTCTGCCCGGATCCCCACCTCTGACGCTCGACTTCAAGACTTCTCCAGGGCTGCACCTATTCTGTGGAACTCCCTTCCCTCCTCAATCAGACTTTCACCCAGCTTCCACTCCTTCAAAAAAAACTTTGAAAACTCACTTCTTCATTAAAGCATATCAATTAAACTGTAAGCAGGCTTCTCATCCCCCACCCCATGACTCCTTTCCTGCAACTGTCAAAAATGACCAACCAAGCACTCAATAAACCCTTCTCTAACAAACTATTTATTTCCCCTACTTTAACCCTTTGTGTCACAATACCCCACTCCCTCTAGCATGTAAGCTCATCGAGCAGGGCCCTCTACCCCCTCTGTTCCCCTCTGTTCCTGTCCAGTGGTCTGATCTCAATTATGTGTCTGTTAGTCCACCCATTGTACAGCGCTACCGAATTTGTTGGCTCTATATAAATAATAAAATAATAAAATAATAATAATAACTTGCCCTGTAAGGGGGTTAGTAGTTTTAAGGATCCCTACTCCCTAACACAATTCAAAAAACGTCGCGTATTTAGAGTATTTATAATGGAATGCACCAATACAGAGTGGAATTCAGTGTATAACCAGAACTGCTGCCTTACAGAATGCGGGTTCAGTGGCGTACCCCCTTGAATATGCAGTGGATGTAATTGCGATCACTCTCACAATTATGAGAAGTACGGTCCATAGCATCTCGAATGCAATTATTTTATACAGCAAATAATTCCATGAGCTTTTACCAATCATCTAGCTCAAGCAAGTCAAACTCAAAGGCTAGCACGGGCCAAATAAACAAGGTTTAAGTTTATGTGGGCCTTAAAAAAAAACAAAAAAAAACCTTACATTTACATAGAAACTTAGTTTTTTTTAAAAGTACAGTATAAAAATAACCATCATCCCCCTCTATTAAAGCCCAGTCGCCCCCTCTATACTAAATCTCAGCACCCACCTCTACTAAACCCCGGCCCTTGTTTAAAAAAAAGAAAACAATATTAGCCAAAAAGCGGACTCCGCTCACATTGCCACTGCCAGTATGCGACTCTGGTATTCCCCCAATGGCGCCGTCTGCACCCTGTGCCAAAGTGGATCCTCCCACTACTCCTTGAAAGCCTGTGAAGGTGGAGCATGTTGACGTCACGTCCAAATGTGACGTGGCGTTGCGTGCCCCCGTGCACCTCCAGGTCTGACCAACACACACTCACTGACACACACACACACATTGACACACACACACTGACAGACACACACACTCACTCTCTGACAGACAGACACACACACTCACTGATTCACAGACACACACACTGACAGACACGCACTCTCTCTGACACGCACATAGTCTCTGACATGCAAATAAACACTGACAGGCACACACACACTGACAGACACACTCACTGACAGACAACACACACACACAAATAAAAATAATGCAACCAGTAGCATTTGATTCCCAGACCGAGTCTCTCCTAAAGGGCAGCCCACCTTATTTGACTGCAAATTCCTGTCCTAATGTGTTTTATACCCCACCTCCTATAGAATGTAAGCTCGATTGAGCAGGGTCCACTTCAACCTATTGTTCCCGTAAGTTTTTTTGTAAATGTCCTATGTCGTAGTTAAATCCCCTCTCATAATATTGTAAAGCGCTACGGAATCTGTTAGCGCTATATAAATGGCAATAATAATAATAATAATAACTTATACATTCTTGAACACACTCACAACAATTTATTTATTTCTCCCTACCTTTCGGAGCTGGTGTGGGGATCTTCTCTCAGGAGGTCTCCTACCTGCTCCTCACTGCTCCCTCACGCACGCAGTTTAGTGATGCCGGGTGCCGGAATATGACATCACATTCCGGCACCTGGCATCAATACAGACGGCGTGCGCGAGGGAGCAGTGAGCAGCAGGAAGACTGCGCTCCCTCGCTACTGCCAGAGACCTCTCCACCCGGCCAGGTAAGTTTTATCAGAGTATGCACCTGCAATGTGGGGAGAGCAGGTGCATACTCTGCCTTAACATGTCAAACTTGCGGCTAGCTGGGCCGCAAAAATATTCATTGCAGGCCGCGAGTTTGACATGCTTGATTTAGCTAGATTCAAAAAAGTAAAATGCATTTTAAAAAAGGGATTCCGTAAAAGTTAAGCAATTTTTGTAAAACTGGCTGAAAAGCTTTCAATGTTTCCATTGGTGTTTTTTCATAGAGTTTGACTTGCCTTAAGAACTGCGCCCCACTTGATCTATAACCTACAATTTTATAATTGTCACATTTTATAACATTTTTGATAGAAAATGCTAACTGTTATAACATGTTCTCTATATACATCAATACACAATACACAAATACATCAATACACAAATATTAAATACACATCCAGATCATTTGTTTGGTTTTTCAATCCTAGAATTACACAATCTGCTAGAATAATTCTAAGTTTCGAAATCAAACAAACAAAAAAAAAGATATAACTAAGGACATCATTCCAGAATTGTATAATTCTTTTGGAACATTGGGAAATTAATGAAATATAATACGATATTGATGTGATGGCAAACCGCATCTTCTTGAATCTATTTCAAACTACAAAGAAAGCTAATGTGGCAAGAAAAAAAAAAAAACAAGTCTCCCCAACACCCGAAAAAAAAAAAAACACAAAGAAAAAAAACAAAACAGGATTCTTACACAGCTAGTCTTCAGATTTGAAAACAATGCCAGAGTTTACATGGGGTGTTATCGAGGCTGTCAATGCGGGAAGGGATGATTCAAGAGATAATGGAGCAAGTGACAGTTACATATGAGCAAGATGAAACAGTTCACGCAATCTTTCTCAAGAACATTCAAAGGGCAAGTAATGTTGGTAAAACCATGCTTTGTCTTTAAGTCCCTCCTACTTTTAACCTTTTTGTGTTTTGTGCAAAGCAATTCCATATAAGAGAACTAGGGGATTGCAGAGTGGTACCTTTCGGATCTCTGTAATACTAAATAGAAGGGATTTTAATGAATGAGGTTAAAATGTCTCTGTTACCTCTGGTAACTTTGTTATTAGTATTTCATAGACATAAAATCTTTTTGAAATAATCGTCTTGTCTGAGTGGGAATTTCATTGAAATTCAAACATAATCACAATATATCACAAGACGCAAGGACTGCTTTAAAGGCAAAGCTCAGTTTTACAAAATTGTGGGGGAGGGGTGGCGGGGGGGAAGTAGAGTTTCAGCCACCAGCTTGTGTCACTTTTCATGGCTGGCATTAGTAAAAGTTGGTCAGTGAAAAATCACTGAAAATCCCCCATAGGCCTCCATTTTGTAACAGCAGTGATGTGGGCTGCTGGAAGATCACATTTCAGGAGCTTAAGTAAGACAATGACGGGGATTGTGAGTGGAAGCTTCAAATTATTGTATCTACCACAGAAAGCAGAGATGTCACCTTTGGGGATCTTTGCTTATTTTGGATTCAGAGTTACTTTAAAATGAAGGAATATCACACTCGCTCGGACACTCAAAGAGCAAGCTTTGCTTTGACAATATCTACACTAGGCAGTTGCCTAAAGCTCTTAATTTCAATTTCAGGGAGGACAATGCTGTCTTTTTGTCCCATTGCTACTGTGACCTTTTGTCAAGTTAATGCCATGTACATCACTGATCTCATAAGAACACAGAGCATGGCACAGCCGGCAGCCACGGTGTCATTTATAATATCAGTGCTTATTGGGAAAGTTTTGGTTAGGGGGTTAGAGTTAGGTTAGGATAAAGTTTGATTTGGAGGTGTGTCAGGATTAGGGGGAATTAGTTTAAGTTTGGATATTTTCATTAGGGTGTGTTTAGGGTTAGTGGGCTCAGCTCAAGCTGGGCTAGCCTTATGATGTACTTCTTACATTCAAGGTGCTGTTGGCTCCAATGAATCTCTTTTATACATGGAGAGAACAGAGTAGTGTGAGGTCAGTCAGTGAGGTTATTGCATGATGCTACACATCAATAAAATGCATAGTAATGTGAAGTGAGTTTCGGATCTGCCAAACTACAATCACAAGTGCAGTCCAGAGTACTTTTCTTCAATCCTTTCCAACACTGGGTGACAGCACGGTCTGTTCATAATGGGAAGAACTGAGGGCAAATTGTGTGCCACGCAATAATAATAACTGAGTAGGCCTGGGGTGTAAGAATGTATCTCAGAGCTCCGCAGCAATAAAATTGACATATATATAAATATGCTCAGATTGCATTATTTGTGTATAAGATTACGTAAATGAAATGATTTGTGCTGGTTTAAGAGAATGTATCACATTTACATATTCAGACATTTCTTCCATAACCAAAGTGTCAGTCTTGTGTTCTGATATAAAAGAATATAATCTTCTTTTAACATTGTCTTTCAAAAAACTTTCTATTACTGAAGTTCTGATCTAATACAAAAAAAAAAAATGCATTGATTAATAGTAGTGGTTGTTTACGGACTAAATAACTATTAGCGAGAATGTAAATTTAATAAAAGTAAAAACCTATTCACAAATGATTAGAACTATTTTAGTATGTTGGCAACACATGTACATACAAGTACACAGTAACATGATTCGTTAAACACAAAAGTGATATTTACTGGGAGCATTTATTAACTTTTTAATCACAGGACGTCTGAGCACATTTGCAGTCTCGTGTTTGTTTTCTGGTGGTTAAGGCGCAAATAAGGAAAGTTAAATAAAATGTTAATTTTTAAGACTTTTTTTTACAATTACCGTATATTTTATTAAATTATAGTCATTAGTATGTACTACCCAAGGTATGACGTGCACATTTAAAGGGGAACTGTCACTTCCCAGGATTGTTAATATTATGTTTACTTGTGCCCTATATTTAGTAAACATTAATTTTTGAGGTGTGAAAAATAGTATTAAATGTAGAACGTAAACCTTGTATATTCTGCAATTGGATGCCTCCATTTCAGCTCCCTGTCAATCATTGTTATAAGTTCTGTCCTTTGCGCCTAGAAGTCAGCGTAGCGAAAGCATACAGAGAAAAGGAGAAAGGAGACAAAGTTTACATTTCTCATTCTAATTTGCATTGTATGCCTTGGATGTGCCTAGACTGAACTGGATTGTGACATCATTTAAAAAAAACAAAAAAAACGAGGATCATATGGAAAGAGGGTTAACACAATTAATAGGCAATTTTCACCCATGAAAAAAGGGAGTTAACACAATTAATGAGTTTTAATCAAGCACATGAAAATTAAAACCTAAATTAAAAATTCCCTCTCCTAAAATAGTGTTGAATGTTGAATGAAGATGTGAAAGCCATATTTGTGCAGTTGTCTTTGACTATTTGGATGCTGAAACAACATTAAGTGATGCCTGTTTTCTAACCAGATGAGGAATAAACATTTTTTTTTTTTTTTTAAGTACGCTATCATGCTACAGTCAAATTGTTCCCGTGGCAATGTAAAATTCTTTAAGCATGACTTTATTGTGTTTAGACATTTGTTATAGATGTAATCATAGAAAACTTTCCTCTTTATTTGTCAAAATGCCAAGACATTCTAATGTACCATCTCGTTTCATGGATTTAGTTTAGTGTTTTGGAAGAAAGCTTAGTGAAAACTAGTGAAATGGGAATAATAAAATCCAGGAAAGAGTACCCAGCATGAGCTATTTTCTGTAAATCCTGAGTAATTCCTGATTGATATACATCTGAATAGATCTCCTGGGTACTCTCGGCACATTAATGGGACTTCCATGATTTAGTCATGTACACCACACATTACTGTGAGTTGTGTTTCTTTCTTGTTTCAGGACAAACATCACCATATATTACTGTACATTTTATTACTGTGTATCACTGTGATGTACTAATATATGTTATATGTTACTGTGAATATAGGTGATATGGAGCTATGTGATACACTCGTAAACACAGAACATCACTGGATTACATTTCTATGGAGCCACAACACACACACACATACCTTACTAAATTGCAATTTGTGGTGCAAGGTGATGGCAGTGTCATACCTCCTAACAATGGCAATCGGGATGTGTGAATGAGATCCTGAAGGGGCATTGCACACACCATTGCACACTCAAATACATACACTGCACCCCTCACACACATTGCACTTTTCATAATCACAAGTTGCACCCCTCGCACACACTGCACCCCCCACACACACACACACACTGACCCCCTCACACACACAAGTTGAACCCCTCGCACACACTGTACCCCTCACACACACAAGTTGCACCCCTCGTGCACACTGCACCCCTCACACACACACTGCATTCCTCACACACACAAGTTGCACTCCTCGCACACACTGCACCCCTCACACACACAAGTTGGACCCCTTGCACACACTGTACCCCTCACACACACACTGAACCCCTCACACAATCTGGACCCCTCACACACATTGAGCCCCACAAACACTGCACCCCTCACAAATGGCACCTATTACATGCACACACATGGCACCCTCACACACTGCACCTTATCACACACTGAACCTCTCAAACATACAATATAGGCCTTATACCTCCCAACACTTTCAAATATTGCATTCCTCACACACACTGCACCCATTACAAACACACACATTGCACCGCTCATATACATTACACCCTAACACACACTGCACCTATCACACATACAATATAGGCCTTATACCTCCCAAAACTTTCAAATATTGCATCCATCATACACATTGCACGCTTCATAAACGCATTACACCTCTCACACACACTGCTCCCCTGACAATCACATTCTGGATCCCCCATGCACACACTAGATTTCCTTTACATAAACACATTCTACATTCCATAAACACACACCGTCTACACCCCCTATAAACACTACATCACCTATACACACATACACTAGAGCCCCTATACACACTATGCCCCTATACACTCTCTCACTCTCTACAGCCCCTAGCCAAACACATTACATCACAAGCACAAACTGCCACAATCAGCACACTCTACACATGAGACACCAGAGACAAATGCAGCACAAGTATGTCATTAAATTTACTTGCATTGCGCAGAACAAATACAGGCCTCTTTTCTCAGCGAGAGCTCTTCAGCAGGGCTCTGCACATGGGCTATCCTGGAAAACCATTAAACCGGCATGCTTAATAAGAGGGGGGGGGGGGAGTGCTTGTCATTGGTGATGACAAACCGACCCCCTCTTTGGCGCTTCCCCCTTCTCACTGTGATTAAAAAATATGCAGCCACATTTTTTTTTCCAGTCCACCCCCGTCTGCAGCAACACTTCTGCTACTATCAGTTTATGTGTAATCTCCGTCACAGCTTTGTGAGCTGTATGCATCGATCTATCATGCTGCCCACCACCCAGAGAAGCATAGAGATATACATCCTAATTGCTTGTGTGGCATTCACACGCCATATGCACAAATCGGATGAATGTCACACAGTAATGTATGAAGCAAAAAATCCTCTTTTGATGTGCGACCACCAGGGGATGATGCTTATAGCTGCAGCAATTTTCGAACATGGCAACAATTCTAAGCCACTCTCAGCAGCGAGATCGCGCCCAGGTTGCAAATTTATTATGGTGAGACGTAAACATACGTATAAATGCATGGGTTTAAAATATATAAACCAACCCACCTTTTGAAGTTGGATAAGAAAAAGCTACAATTAAATCTATATTAAACATTAACTCATTGTTTCTTCAAAGTGAATTCAGAAGCTGTTTGCCATCACTTTATTGCGATGTAATGCATTGCAGATGCCTTACGGCAGTGATGTGGTTAATATAACAAACCAGTAACGCTCTGCTTTTAGTCCCATCTCTCTGCTGGATGAAATCCCATATACGTTCTCTAGAGGATAACAGCTAGTATTTTCTTCTCTCACTCAAAGGAAAATTGTGACCTGATTTTCCATTTGTTTGTCTTTGAATGTTGAGGCTTTGCAGATATTAAATTATAATCCGTGAAGAATTTGCTTTGTCAGGGAATAAAGCCCACATGTGATATCTTCCTTTATAGACCAGAAGGAGGGACGGGAAAATGGGGAATTGGTTTTATTTGGGGGGGGGGGGGGGGGGGGGGGGAGTTTGGATCTTCTGGAATTATTGTTTACATTTCCCCAAAAAACAATAGCAGATGGTATTGGCATTTTAACACAGAACTCGATAGCTCCCAGGCTCTGCAGCGTCAAAAACATTTGTGCTAATGGGCTGTAAAATCTGTAAAATCTGATCATCTTTGGGAACTCCTAAATCAAAAAATGATTTCATATTAGCTTACTGTCATTACATGTTGGAGAATGCATGTGAATTCGTTAACGTTCCCACTTGTAACTTTTTCCCATTGTACTTAAAGCGGATCTGTTATGTTTTTGTTTAGGCGTAATAATATTCCGTATCAAAATCTGGCCACATGCTGTTTTAGTTGTTTATTTTATTTTTTGTCTAAATTAAAAGATTGAAAAAAATATATATTTAGGGATATGTTCACTAGACATATGAAGATTTTTACTAATGTGATTTTTTGAGAAAGGGTAAAGGATGGATAAATCCTCAAATAGATCAAATTCTTTGAGCTGAAAGATTAGCTGAGACAAGGCAGTCATTTTGACTTAAGATTTGCGAAGACGAAGGCTCCAAAAAATTGCAGGCCTCGTAGCTATCCAGATATTCCAGGTTTGCTCTCAGATGTACAGCGTTTGGGACTGTCACCAAACAGAGTAGCACAAGCATATCATTAGATGTGGTCGTTCTATGCCTACGACACTAGAACCATGCAGAGAGCACTGAAACAGTGCCCCCTGCATGGTGTGTCTTTAGTGGGCCGGCTTGGGTGATTGACAGGCTACCTACTGTGCGTTCATGCCAGAGTGACATGTCGATGTTGAGGGGTATAATATCTGGGGGTTTGGAGGGGGGTGGTGGAATAAACTTACATGGATCCATTGTCCATAAATTCTATCTTACAACTGGTTTAGAATATAAATGAAGTCTCGCTGGAAAAAGAGTGAGCACAAAGAGACTATTTTAAGACTTTACAGTTATTACGATACTTATGGCATTTTTGTGTACATTTCATTCATAGTGTTTAAATACCGTCAAGTTCAAGAAAGAGCATTTACATGTATCCAAACATGGCATGTAGCAGTTGATAGAGTGTCAGTTTTAGTGTGAGGCCTGACATTTGCAGGTTTGTTAACCAGTGTGTGAATTTCAAAGAATTCAAAATTAATTTAAAGTTAATTTAAAATTTAAGTCCAAAATGGGCGAAAAGTTACCAAAGTGGTTTTGGTTACTTAGGTCTAAAATTTTATTCTCTTTGAAATCCAGATAATACACACTTTAACCCTAAAAGTATTGGTGTAGAGAAGAAATTAGGGGTGCTTTTCTTGAAGTCAATACTTTTTTTGGCCTTAATTTGAAATGTACTTTCAGTTCACTTGGAATTGCTGACAATATACACTTCCATGAATAATCCTATAAGTATAATTGTAGATGGTGTGGACATGGCTGTTCTTGAGGTCAATACTGCAGTTGTTTTTCTATTGCAGACGTTACTGGTTCCCATAGATAGAGGAGCATTGGTTGTATGGGACACTGTCAAAGCAGACACTTCGTCATATGTCCCAAACGCGTCTTAATGAGCCCAAGTGAGGAGTTCATCAGTTTGCATTCTGGGCCTTAAGATTTCCCATGGAAACATGGACACCATAACACTTGGGGGTAAGCAGATACACTCAGCTATTGCTGTTAGTTTGATGCTGGGAAAGTGTGTAATTTAAATAAAGACACACTTCAACACAGGTGACGCAGATGTGCTAATTGCCCGAAGGGCGTGTTGTACCTTGGTGCATTCTCAGGTCACTAACTATTGTTCATGATCTACTCAGTTCCCAAGACCTGGGGGTGTCTTCACTAAACAACTTGTTGATGACTTAAAGTAAAAAAAATAAATTATTTAAATCTATATAAATAGATATATAAATAGCAATAATAATTTTAAAAATCTATTACCTTTTAAAACTTGATAAAAGTGATATTTTATGTTACGAATAGTTTTGAGGTTACAGTTGTCCTTTAAAGGGATACTCTGAGCGCCAGAATCACTACAGCGTAACACAGTTGTTTTGGTGCAGTCTATTATTTGTAAACACTGCATTATCTGAGTGTTCTTTTAAGCCAGGTTAAAAAAAAAAAAAATCTATTGTTTTACACAAATTCTGCTCTTTGTCCTAATTTGTAATTATCTTCTTACTCCCTCAAGGATATTGACTGAATTGTTAATTGTCAAGATTTCACAGATCAGTAAAGTGAATTAAAAGGGTTTTTAAAGTTTGGCTGTTTTTCCCTAAAATTTGGAATCCACTTTCAGTTTACTTTGAATTCCTGACAATATACGCTTCATTGAATAATCCTATTAGTATAATTGTAGATGGTGTGGGCAATGCTGTTCTTAAAGTCAATACTGTAGTTGTTTTTGTACTGAAGATGTTACTGGTTCCCATTGAAAGAGGTGCATGGGAAGTGTGGTGCTTTGTCAAAGGATACACTTCGTCATATGTCCCGAAAGCATCTCAATGACCTCAAGTGTGAAGTGCAGCACTTTGCATTCTGGGCCCTGAATTTTCCCGTGGAAAAATGCATATCGTAACCCTTGGGGGTAAACAACAAATTGCTAAGCTTTGCTGTTATTTTGATGCTGGGAAAGTGGGTCATTTGAAAAAAAGACACACTTCAACACAAGTGAGATAGCTGTGTTAATTGTGCAATGGGTGTATTGCATTCTCAGGTCACCATTTGTTGAGATGACCATTAGTTGGTCAGTTACCAAGATCTAAACCACTACCAAGACCTAAAATGCTTGTTGATAACCTAAGCCTGCTGTAGTGGTTATGGTGTTGGGAGTACACTAGCCTTGTTCCCCAGTAATCAGGCAAACTGTTTAGCAATAGTTGGCTCTTTTACCTGGGTAGCTACGGGGCTCCAAGGCTCCCTGGTGGTCTGGTGATGTGCTACCAGCTTCTGCAGAATTGCAAAAGCCAAAAACCTCGCCCATTCTTAGCCAGTGACTGACAATCTGTGCAATTAAATTTGCATAGAATTTACATTAGCTAGTCTAGAACTCTAGTTCCAGGCTGGCTGATAAGACATCAATGGTGCTGACAAAAGGTGGATTTTACTATGAAACCTACAGCAACCAGTCTACAGTCATTTGATAAACTGTGTTCATGATTTTAGTTGAAACTACAAGCCATATCTACACACAAGCCTCAAAGTCTTACCCATAAACTGGGATCTGATCCAGAGGGCCCAAGGCAGGATCTGCAATACAAGATGGAGACCGATACCCACCTCACTCCAGAGCAGAGCATGGATATCCTTCTATGTTCTGTCCACAACCCTGTAGAAACACTACTTTTTGTTTAGAAGGCTTCAAGTGGGCTTTCCAGGCTAAGTATTCAGCAGCAAGAGGCAGCCTGATAAGTTGATTTAAGGTGCGGGCTGAGAACAGAATCTGGGTGCTGACCGGTTGTTGTCCACAGTTCATTGGGGTCATATTAAGGAGGACTTGCTAGGCCTCTACATCTACATTTACCCAGCTTCGCCATGCCTTGCCTAGATGACCTGTGGCTGGACTAGGACAACTCATTACTTCTAGGCCTGCTTACCTCGAGTCTTGGGCTTTTGATTGTTTTCCTTTTTTTAGATGCCTCTTATTACTTACATTCTCTCATATACCTAGGCTATTGACGCTGCTTATTATTATACGGTATGTGAGAATATTGCTGTCAAACGTCATATTTTTTGTTTTCTGTGAACTGGTTTCTTTCCTTATTTTCTTTATCTTTCATCATAACAATGAGTGTACAGATCTCTTACACAATTTTTAGACAGGTCTTATGTACAGCCCTTCTGTGAACATATTATTGTAATGTTCCTCTTCTGCAAATTGACGTGTCTATAATTTATCATTGCTGCCCAATAAAAAAGAGATTGACCAAAAATTAAAAAGACAAAAGGTACAATACATCTCAGACAATACAAAATGTGACAAACAAATACAGCTGTGTACAGGTTGTCACAAGAGTGTAGGGCCCTATTCCCATGGGAAATTTAACCTAGACATAGGATCAAAAGCTTTCTTTATAACGCCCATGAAGCTCAGCCATGCTGTTGGGCCTGCATTATACTATGTAAAGGTCTATTCATTGAACGGAAGGATGTGATAAGTTCAGCACCAATCTGCAAAAATATTTGGCCACGGCCTCCAAATCTCAGCTGAGACCATCAATCTCGAGTATTTCTACCAAGACAGTGCTTTCCCACTGCGCCAAACTGCAGCTCCAATCATATGCTCTCTATAAGCAGTCTGACTTATTATTCCGCAGAAGAGCAAAATCCTCTCGTGGTTTTCAGGAAGGCAGCTAATAAAGGTGTGTTAGGTCGTTTGAGCAGGGTCTTCTTCAACATATCGTTCCTGTAAGTTATCGTGTAATTGTCCTATTTATAATTAAATCCCCCCTCTCATAATATTGTAAAGCGCTACAGAATCTGTTGGCGCTATATAAATAGCGGTAATAATAATGATAACCCAGCGAAGAAAACATTGGCATAAATACAAAACATTAAATTTCAGGACCAACAGGACCACTGCAAGCAGAGAGTATGGGAACAAAAGTTTGGGACAGAAATTATGGAGTTTTGTCAAAACAGAGACTTCGTCATTTGTCCCAAACGTTTCTCAATGAGCTTAAGTGAGGAGTCCATCAGTTTGCATTCTGAGTCTTGAGTTTTCCCGTGGAAACCTGGACACCATAACACTTGTGGGTAAGTAGCTACACTCAGCTATTGCTGTCAGTTTGATGCTGGGGAAGTGTGTCATTTCAATAAAGACACAGTTCAACACAAGTGACACAGATGTGTTAATTGTCCAAAAAGCGTGTTGCACCAAATTATATTTATATTTAGGGATATATTCACTAGGAGAATTTTAGACCAAAATATCTGAGCTCAAAGAATAGCGGAGACCAGGCAGTAATATTGACTCATAATTTGCCAAGGCTGAGGATCTAAAATATCGTAGGCCGCCTAACTATCTGATTTCCTGAGTTTGATCCCAGGTATACAGCTTTTGGAATTGTCAAGCCTGACATTTGCAGGATTGTTCACCAATTTGTGAGTTTCTGGAAAAACAAAATTCATTGAAAGTGAATTTAAAAATGAAGTCCAAAATCGCCAAAGGTTACCATAGTGGTTTTGGTTATGTAGGTCTAAAATGTAAAGTTTACTCTAAATTCACATTGAATTGCCGATAATAAACATTTCAGTGAAATTCCCTAAAAGCATTGGTGTAGAGAAGAAATGTGGAGTGATTTTCTTGAAGTCAATACTGCAATTGTTTTTATATTGAAGGTGTTACTGGTTCCCATGAAAATAAGAACATGGGTAGTATGGGACACTGTCAAAGCAGACACTTCGTCATATGTCCCAAACGCATCTTAATGAGCTCAAGTGAGAAGTTCATCAGATTGCATTCTGGGCCTTGAGATTTCCAATGAAAATAGGACACCAGAACATTTGGAGGTAAGCAGCTACACTCACTTTTTGATCCTGGGAAAGTGTGTCGTTTAATAAAGACACACTTCAACACAGGTGACATAGATGTGTTAATTATCTGAAGGGGCGTGTTGTACCTTAGTGCATTCTGAGGTCACCAGTTGGTGACCACAATCTACCACAATGATAAAACCATTTGTTTTATCAATTTTCCTTTACTAAAAAGTTTTTTTTAAATGAAGTATATGTAAAAAAAATTAGATCTCATCCATTCCTTTATTATTTGATATGATCCTTCAGCCATATACATGTACCTTGGCTCACACAGCCTCTATGGTATTCCCTGCTTCACTCCCTGCACAGAAGGAGGCAAGATATATGGCTGAAGGATCCCCTCATATACTAAATGTAAATTTAACTTTTTCTTGTTTTTTTTTTTTTTTTACTTATACTTTTACATTTAAAAAAAATCTCTTTCCTTTCAAAACTTGCTGAATAGACTATTAAAAAAAGGTTTTGTGATGTCAATTGTCGTTTAAGGACACAGAAGTCTAGAATGCTGAACACTAATGGCCATATGCAGTGGTGTTTCCTGGTTTTGTGCTGCCCTAGGCAGGACAAAACTCAGGCGCCCCTCTCCTTACCTTT
Source organism: Pelobates fuscus (assembly GCF_036172605.1). Lineage (NCBI taxonomy): Eukaryota > Metazoa > Chordata > Amphibia > Anura > Pelobatidae > Pelobates > Pelobates fuscus. The sequence continues at coordinate 151,319,591 of NC_086324.1, read as the reverse complement.
GGGAATGCTGGGGGGGTCTCTTTCTCCCTGGTGGTCCAGTGGCTGCCGGCCGGGCGTGCAGGCTGCTGTGCGCTGGCGAGGGAGCTCTTCCTCTGAGCGCTCTGCTCAGCTCCCTCGCGCGCCGCAGAGTGAGGCTGGGAGCCGGAAGATGACGTCATATTCCGGCTCCCAGTCTCACTCTGCGGCGCGCGAGGGAGCTGAGCAGAGCGCTCAGAGGAAGTGCTCCCTCGCCAGCCGCCCGCCCAGCCCATCAGCCCGACCGGCAGCCTTGTTAGCCGCAAGGCTAACAAGGCATTTGCCCTGGGCATTTGGGGGCGGCATTTTTTGCCGCCCCCTGGAAAATTCCGTCCAAGGAAAAAGTCTTGTTTGCCTTGCGGCTAAAACGCCCCTGGCCATATGTACACTCTATTATTAGCAACCTTTTTCTGTGGATTTATAAACAGAACAGTGCATCTCTCTGCCACACAATAGGGCTTTTTATTATATATAAAATTGTAGTGACCTGAAATCTAAACTTCAAAATGTAGGCTAACATAGTGAAACTGTGGGTACAAGTGAATTGGATAATTTTTACAAATTCACTATTTTGGCTTACGTTTGGAATTTGATTTCAATTCATTTCAATTCTGTATTTAGTAAAATAATCAAAAAAAGGTGAGAACAGCTGTGCGTTTGATACAAAAGCCCATACAATTTCCCGCAGAAAATGGCAGAAGTAGCAGTGGAGTGTTAACTCCTAAGTTTCACCTTTACCTATGGTTTCATGAGTTCCTTTGATGAAAGGCACACTTCCTCATCTGTTCCATCTTAACATGGCACCTTAGTGCATTTGGGGCCTTGCAGTTTCCCACAGAATAAGGTGACAAGCTAGCATTGGGAGGTAATAGATGCCCTTACTGTATTATTTTGTTTCTTTTCTTTCCCATGCCGGGAAAGTGTGTCATTGTCAGAGAGAGACACACTTTCTCAAATGTGACATAGTCATGTTAATTTTTAAAGGCCTGGGGTGTTTTGTGGCACCATTTTACATTCCTGTGTCATTATCTGAGGTGACAAGGCACACTAGTTCATCCTTAGAACCTGAGATGAAAGGAAAATCTATTGCTGGATTCCACAAGAAGGCCATTGTCTAACTATCCATTATCAGTTCTGTAGTTCACAATAACTGGACCGCTAAAGGTTCCTTGACCACATTGGTGCTTTATTCATAATAAAAATGAGTAATGTTGAGTTTACTCTAGTGTTTATAACTGTTTCCTTTTTGAGTATCAGTTTGACAAAAAACAGACTATTTGTCCGAAATATTTGTACTGTGTGAACATGCATTGGGTGCTGGCCCCATGTAATCAAATGCTCTAATTCTCGAGTTATAGGTGGATTGATCAGCACAGAATAACCATAATGTGTTTTCATGCCACTGAATTACCATTAGTTCTTTCGGCACCTTAAATTAACACAGGCTTGGAAGCAATTTGGACTCCACCACAACCACTACATTAAGCTGCAGAAAGCGATACATTACTGCTGACCAGGGATTCCCCAGCATTATCTAGGTCCCATAGATACACTAGCGCATCCCAAGTGCTTGCTGCTGTGCAGACTACACTGGCGCGAGTGGCCAGCTCTGTAAGTAATGCAGCCATTGGCCCCAGTTGCAGGCCACAGCACCGCAGGGATCATTGTCAGCGGCACTAGTTACCCAGACAGACCAAAATATTATCATAATTCAATAGGGATTGGAACCAAGTATACAAACACCCTCAAAATGGGGCATGTTAGGGAACTAACAAAAAAAACAAAAAAACGAACAATGAGGGGTGTGGAAAAGGAGTATATGGTTAAAGATATAAACCTCAGAAAGACTACTAGAACCTAAATATTTGCTAAATACATCCAAAGAGTAAATTAAACTTTTATTGGTATAGATAAAAACTATTGGCATAGATAAAAACTAAGTCATTATATACAAGCAAAAAACAAAAAAAATTATATACATACAGAACCAATAACATAATGTAAAATAATCTCCTTGATGTTGCTGCAAATGTGATATACACTGCCTGTATAATGGAATAATAAACAATGTAGGAAAGTGTGAAACAGAGCAGTGATAAGGTGAAGGAAAGTTTCATTTCATTAATTTGCAAGAGTAGCAACAGGCTAGTATACAAGGTACAAACTCACAGTCTAGCCTTACACTCTGACAGCTGCAACTCAACGATCTAGGATCAGGGATAGGCAACCTTCGGCACTGCAGATGTTGTGGACTACATACCCCATAATGCTCTTACACCTATAATGCTGGCAAAGAATCATGGGAGGTGTAGTCCAAAACATCTGGAGTGCCGAAGGTTGCCTATGCCTGATAGGTAAACTAAACTAATTTGGTACTGTACCTATATGAGGGAATGGAGAAGATACCTATACTGGCCACTTGGGCCTTTAAAGGCACCCCCAGTCTATTACCCTCCCCTTCTCAAATAAAGTGGCCAGTAGTCTTAAAAGGTACCTAGCAGCTGTAGAGAGAAACAACCTGAATCGGCAGAAACATGAAAAATCTGAAGTATAATACAAAAAAATCTACTTCCCAATCTATCAGATTAAAGAAACAGAATGGATAGCTGGTCTGATAACCATTGAAGCTACACCAGATTTAGGAAGATAGTTAGCCAGTGGTGGCTCATCTTGGGGTATTGGTAATATACTTTGTATCAGTCCCCAGGACCTCTGTTAAGCATGGGTCATGCTTCTAGTTGATATAGAGACCAGTAAGTGGAGATATGATGGGACTTTTTTTTTATTTTTTTTAAACTTATTGTTGGAAGTGGTTGAAGAATAAATTGCTGAGCAATAAATTGCTGAGCAAAATTAAAGTTCTGGCCAATTTAGAAACGCTCCACTAGGAGCTAAATCAGAGTTTGGGTTGCTTAATGTTTAGATGGGTTGTGAATTTCATTGGCATATGACATGATTATTTACTAGAGTGAGAATTCAAACTGAATACTTAGAATATTTTAAATTTAAGTAGCCAAACTAAAACTAAAAAATTATTATTTCAGATCTATTTTGACCTTAAATTTGAAATGAACTTTGAATTCACTTTGAATTTTCATGTTAGCAAATAACCATAACTTTATTTTTGCTGAAATAGTTGTTTATACAAATGTGTTCTTTTTTTTTTTAGTAGTTTATTTTGTGATTGTTTCTTTTTACTAAAGTTCTATTTAATTGTGAAAAGCAGTGCAAATCTTTTTTTTTTTGTGGGTTTAAAAAATAAAATAAAAAATAAAATAATAAAAAAATAATAATAATAAAATAATTAATAATTCAAATAAAAAAATGCTTGCTTTTACACGGCAGAAAGTATATTTTCAACTGTGCTATAGCAATTCTACTGAAACCTTAAAACAAGGAACACGAAAGCCGTGTGCTAGATTTTAATCTACACGCAGTTGCCAGATATGTTACCTCCCCACTATTCTTTGTAAAATTAAAATGAGTCATTCGAAAAGCGGAATAAAAGGCATTGGTTCTCTGGAAATACATATCTACTCATGGATATCACATTTTGTTGGTTAAAAAAAAAAAGTCATTTAACCCCTTAAGGACACATGACATGTGTGACATGTAATGATTCCCTTTTATTCCAGAAGTTTGGTCCTTAAGGGGTTAAATGCATGCCGTTTATACGTTTTAAAGGGCAACTGTCATCTCAAAACATTTTTATTATAATAAACCTTTCATCAAGTTTTGAAGGAAATAGATTTGTTTTTAAATTATGTATATGTATATGAGTACTCATCTCCACCTTTAGTTTATGACAGGATCCGTCTGCCATATACATGCACCTCGAGTCAGACAGTGTCTGAAAAGTGACAGTTCTCCTATGCAGATAGTGAAGCTGGGAAGACCATAGAGATTACCAGTTTTCAAACACTGTCTGACCCAGGATGTATGTAAATGGCTGAAGCATTCTGTCGTATACTAAAGGTAGAGATGAGTTTTTCTCATTTTTTTTTACATATACGTAATTAAAGAAAATCTATATATTTTGATTTTAAAACTTGTTGGAAGGATTATGATATTAAAAAATAGTTTTGAGGTGACAGTTGTCCTTTAAGCAGGGAAGTACACCAGTATTGAATAGGATTGTCATCTGTCTGGTATTTTACATAATATCCACCTCTGTTAAAGGAGGCATGTACACAGATTGCTGTATACACATAATGAGAGCCTCTCCCGTCTTCCCCTCACACACAAGGACAGCAAAATAATAATAAAAAGATGTACTTGCGCACTATACCAGATCTCTATGCACATTTAAATAACTCTAGTTTTTTCATAATATCACTCCAATAGCCATTAAAGTGTTAGCTCACCTGCTACATCAAGGCAAAACCTTTTAGGATAACCTTGTGTGTCCTACAGGAATATTGTGACATGATATTGTCAGGAATATCTCTATAACTGAGAACTTTAACAAACTATGGCACCCACGGGACTGATACTCATCTTTACAATTAAAATAATTTGGTAAAACCCCTCAAAACATGAACTGTGAAATGCAGGGTGCTAACATTTCCCGCAGAATAAAGGCCACAGCAACAGCAGGATTGTTACATTAATGGTCACCTTTACTTCACGTTACCGGGGAGACTGTGTTACTTTGAAGACAAAGCACATGTGTTCACATGGACATGTGAGGTTTACAGTTTCCCGAAGAACAAAGTGGAAAACTGGCTTTTGGGGGTGGGAAGAAAAAACCCAAATAACCACCAGTGTTGTTTTATTGCTGCTGATAAAGTGTGCCATTGGAAGCCAGACACACTTCTTCACATACAACACAGACACCCCAATTAACTGATGGAGTGTGCATTGTGACACCTTACTGCATTCCTTAGTCTGGAGCTCAGGTGGTGAATACCAGTTGTTCAGAGACCTGAGCTAAAATAGTAAAAATGCCATTTCCTTAGAGACTATTCTGTATGACTTCATTTTCCAAGTGATATGATGTATAAAAAATAGTTAGTTAACTGTGGATCATAGGTGTTGAAGTTCAAAAGCTGGAGGAAGCGTTTCCATGTTTTACCTTAAAGGCACACTATAGTCACCAAAACAACTTTAGGTTAATGAAGCAGATTTGGTGTATAGATCATGCCCCTGCAGTCTCACTGCTCAATTCACTGCCATTTAGGAGTTAAATCTTGACTTGCACAGCCTTCCTAAACACTTCCTGTAATCTAATGTTTAGACTTCCTTTATTGCAAATTCTGGTTATTGTAGAACTACAAGTCATATTCGTGCATCATCTATTCGTATTCAATTCATATTCGTGCATCATCTGATATTTTGCCACCTATTTTTTCAGTTAACATAGGCTGAAGGGGCATTGAGCACTGAGAATGGAGGTGTTGGGAGGCAGGAATGGTGTGTATTATTATTAAAGGACACACTTTGCCATTTCTGTCTTAGACATCCCAGACATTAAGTGTGATTATATCACTTTATTGGATTCTGGGCCTTGAAGCTTCCCATGTAAGTCTGGACAAGACAATACTCACTTTGATGTACCTTATTTTGTTACTTTACAGTTGAGGAAGTGTGTCTTTTGAAGATGGACACACTTCCTCTCTTGTAACACAGATCTGTTAATTTTCTGAAGGGGTGTGTCTTTCAGCTACCTTATTGCCTCCCAGGTGATTAGCTAGGTAGGTGAAATACAAAACTTAAAACATCTAGGACGGTAATCATTTTGCATGAATTGTCATTTTGTATCCAGACGCAGTGGAGCTTTGAGATTTATCAGTTGTCATGGCTTGAGCAATTCATTTCGACTTGGGACCGTTTAATCCTGGATTATTTCTTTTATGTCACATTTTTCTCGGCCACTGGAGACATTTTGATGGAATTATAAAAAAAAGGGAAAGTTGGATGTTCTTGCTTGACATGCAATATTCTACAGAGCTCTGTGTCTGTGCACAGCTGGTTCACTGGATGGCAACTTGCTTGTCTCAATTCACATGCAGACAAACTGGCCATGACACACAATTTGCCAGTCTTTTTTCTTGGTTGAGAGGATTAGGAAATCTTTCAATGTGCAAATACCTTTCAATATTTATATTCTCATCAACTCTAGTGTTGGCTAAAGAAAACATGGGCTACCTAGGTAAGTTCAGATTCATGTCTATGAGTCCAGCTATTCAACATCCAAAAGTTAGCTCAACAGGTAGGGGCATGTCAACTGGCAGTCTCTTCAGATTTTTATCAATTCTGATGGATCTTAGTATACCTTCATATGGAGAATATTTTATGTATATATTTTTAGATGGTTAATAAAATAGAGGACACCATGGGTTTTGGATATAGCGTTGGATTTATGGCACGGTGAGTTATCATTGGTAGATTGTGCGTGTCAATTTACCTTTAAAAATAATGTATGTGTCCTAGCTAGTTAACTGTGAATCATGGGAGTTGAAAGTCAAAAGTTGGAGTGTTGAAGAAAGCTTGTCCATGTTTTACAGTAAAATGTCCAAAAGTAGATCCACAGCTGCTGTACAACCAAAAGTCGTATTTCCGATTATCTGGGTATCTAACACTTTGCCACCCATGTTTCACCGTTTTTTCACTTAACATAGTCCAAAGGGGCATAATAGCAGTGAGCATCGAGGTGTTGGGAGGCAATAATGGGTTGTGATTTTATTAAGGACACACTTTGCCATCCCTTTATAGAAATCTCACACATCATGTGTGATATATATCATTTTATTGGATTCTGGGCCTTGAAGATTCTTATATATGTTTGTAGGAAGCAAAGGGGACTGGGGAGAGGTAAATACAAAATGCCCACTTTCAGGAGCACTTCCTTTGTTTCTTTACTGTTGTGTTTCCTTTGAAGATGGACACACTTCCTCTCTAACACAAATCTGTTAAATTTTCTGAAAGGGTGTGTCTTTCAGCTACCTTATTGCCTCTTAGGTGATCAGCTAGGTAGGTGAGATACAAAACTTAAAAAATGTAGGTTGGCAATCATTTGCATGAATTGGCATTTTGCATCCAGACGCTGTGGAGTTTTGAGAATTTATCAGCTGTCATGGACTGGGCATTTCATTTGGACCTCAACCTTTTAATCAAGGATTATTTTTATGATGTCACTTTTTTTTTTTTGGCACCACACTGGAAACATTTTGATGGAATAAAAAAAAAATGGAAAATTGCATGTTTTTGCTTGGCATGCACTATCTACAGAGCTCTATGCCTGTGCACGGCTAGTTGCCTCGATGGCAACTTGCTTGTCTCCAATCACATGCAGACACACTGGCCATTTTTGGATTTAGCTTTGGATTTATGGCACGGTGAGTTATCATTGGAGATGGTGAGTGTCAATTTACTTTTTATAAATAATTTATGCCGACCTACTTACAGCACGTTTTCAGATGAAAATTTAAGATTTCTTGGTAATTTGTGACGTGTAACCACTGGATATTTCCCCATTTTAACTGCTTGGACAAATGACAATATAAATCATAACAATACATTTTTTAAAGATCTCTTTCCTCGCTTGTTAACTGTAAATCATGGGAGTTGGAATTCAAAAGCTGGAGTGCTGAAGAAAGCCTGTCCATGTTTTACAGTAAGATGGTCAAAAGTAGATCCACATCTGTTGTAGAACTACAAGCCGTATTCCAACATCAACTGGATATCTAACACGTTACCATCCACGTTTTACAGGTTTTGTTTCCCCTTAACAAAGACAAAAAGGGCTTAATAGCAGTGAGAATGGAGGTGTTTGGAGGCAGGAATGGGATGTGATTTTATTAAAGGGCACACTTTGTCATCTCTGTCCCAGACATCGCAGTGAGATTATGTGTGATATATATCACTTTATTGAATTCTGGTCTTTGAAGCTTCCCATGTACGTCTGGACAAAGCAATACTCACTTTGATGTACCTTCTTTTTTTATTTTACAGTTGTGGAAGTGTGTCCTTTGAAGATGGACACACTTCCTCTCTTGTAACACAGATCTGTTAATTTTCTGAATAGGTGTGTCTTTCAGCTACCTTATTGCCCCCCAGGTAATTAGTTAGGTAGGTGAGTTACAAAACTTAACAAAATCTAGGTTGTAATCATTTTGCATGAATTGGCATTTTGTATCCAGATGCAGTTGTGTTTTGGAGATTGATCAACTGTCATGGATCGGCATTTCAATTTGACTTTGGACCTCAAACCTTTATTGATGGATTATTTTTCTGATGTTATATTTTTCTGGGACACTGAAGAAATTTTGATGGAATTATAAAAACAGTTCAAGTTGGATGTTCTTGCTTGGCATGCAATATTCTACAGAGCTCCGTCCTGTGCACTGCTGGTTGGCAGGATGGCAACTTGCTTGCCTCCAATCAAATGCAGACAAACTGGCCATGACACACAATTTGACAGTCATTTTTCATGGCGTCCTGAAAAGGTATTTACCAATCTTGAGTGTATTGCGAAATCTTGCAATGTGCAAATACCTTTCAATATTTACATTCTCATCAACTCTAGTGTTGGCCAAAGAAAATGTGGGCTACCCCAGGTAAGTTCAGAGTCATTTCTATGAGTTCAGTTATGCAACATCCAAAAGTTAGCTCAACGGGTAGGTGCATGTCAACTGGCAATCTCTTCTGATTTTTTATCAGTTCTGATGGGCCTTAGTGTACCTTCATCTGGAGAATATAATTGATGTATATATATTTTTAGATGGTTAATAAAATAGAAGGCACCATGGATTTTGGATAAAGCTTTGGATTTCTTGCATGGTGCGTTATCATTGGTAGATGGTGAGTATCAATTTATCTTTAAAAATAATTTATGCTGTCCTACTGTCCTGCCCTACAGTAGTCTTCTGAGATGCAAATTTAAGCTTTCTTGGTAATCTGTGACATATAACCACTGGATATTTCCCCCTTTTAACCTGCTAAGGACAAATGACAATATAAGTTCCACCTCATTTCCTCAGGTGAGACCATTAATATTGAAAATCTCAGTCAATACAGTGCTTCCCTACAGTGGAAGCTTTTCGCACATATGTGGTAAATCGTCGAGCAGCGCCAAACTGCAACTCCATTCAAATGCACTCTATAAGCAGCATTTGATTGAATAATCAAGTCTGACTTTCAGTAGGGCAGGCACCTAAAGGTGTGTTAACCCAGCAATGAGAGCATTGGCGTATTTACAAAACAGCAATGTTTTACATTGCAGGGCTACAAGGAGAGGACCACTGCAAGCAGACAGTATGGGAACTAAAGTATGGGACAGAAAGCATGGGATTTTGTCAAAGCTGACACTTCGTCATATGTCCCAAACACTTCTTAATGAGCCCAAGTGAGGAGTTCATCAGTTTGCATTCTGAGCCTTTCCTTTCCCATGGAAACGTGGACACCATAACACTTGGGGGTAAGTAGCAAAGCTCAGCTTATGCTGTCAGTTTGATGCTGGGAAATAAAGACACACTTCAACATAGGTGACATAGATGAGTTAATTGCCCGAAGAGGCATGTGCATTCTCAGGTCACCAGCTGTTGACCATGATCTACTCAGTTCTGAAGCCCTCCAGGTATCTTCACTAAACAATTTGTTGATAACTTAAGCAACAAAAGTGAAGTATATGTAGAAAAATTAGAAGATCTCATCCCTTCCTTTAGTACATGATAAGATCCTTCAGCCATATACATGCACCTTGGGTCAGACAGTCTCTATGGTCTTCCCTGATTCACTTCCTGCAGAGAAGCAGACAAAATCATAGAGACTAACTGTCGGTTTTCTAATACTGTCTGACCCAAGGTACATGTATAAGGATACTGTCATAAACTAATCCTAGAGTTGAATTTTCCTAATTTTTTTATTTCAAAACTTTTATTAAAAAATAGCTTTCAGGTGACAATGATCCTTTAAGGACACAGACGTCTAGAATGGGGAAGACTAATAGAGCCATATGTACGCTCATAGGCCTGCGCACGGGGTGTGCTGGGTGTGCCTGGGCACACCCTAATCCCCGCTCCCCGCCTTGTGGATTGAGACCGGCAGGGGAATCTCAGGATCTCCCCTGTCGGCTCATGCAGAGCCGGCGCTATCCGAGCGCTGGCTCTGCTCTAAGCCTCCATGGGCCAGTGGGGAGATCACAGGCAGGGAGGGAGACAGGAGAGGACCAGGGGAGCTCTAGCCAGCAGCTCTGCCGGGTTCCTCTCGTGAGGTTGGAGCGTTGCCGCGGCAGCGCTCAGATCTCGTGAGAGTGAACTCTAGCCCCACAGGCTACCAGGGATGGCAGCAGCACAGTCCCCCCTCCCTACAAAAGGTAAGAAGGGAGGGGGGGATATCAACTAAACAGCCCACCCACCCCACACAATACACACAAATAGCACACACACACATACATCAATCACCCTTACACACACAGCACCCACAACCTAACATCACCCACACACATACATCACCCTTACACACACATACAGCACCCTTACACACACAGCTCCCTTACACACACAGCACCCTTACAAATACAGCACCCTCGCAATACACAGCACCCTCACACAGACAGCGGCTTCACACACACAGCGCCCTCACACACACGCAGCGCCTTCACACACACACACACAGCGCCTGCACACACACACACACACCGCCTGCACACACACACAGCGCCTTCACACACACACAGCGCCTTCACACACACAGTGCCTTCACACACACAGCGCCTTCACACACAGCGCCCTTATACACACACAGCGCCTGCACACACTCACAGCGCCTACACACACACAGCGCTTACACACACACACAGCGCCTTCACACACACACAGCGCCTTCACACACACACACACAGCAGTATGTGTGTGTGTGTGTGTGTGTGTGTGCATGTATGTATATATATATATATATATATAAATATATAAATATATATATATACATGCAGCGTGTGTATTTGTGCTTTAGGGTGCACACCCTTATGCTGCGCACGCCTATGTGTACGCTGTACACTCTTTATTAGCATCTTTTTACTTTTGATTTATAAACAGTGAGCAGTGTATCTCCCTGCCACACAACAGGGCTTATTTATTATTTATAAAATTATATATTATATATAAACTTCAAAATGTAGACTAACATAGCCAAGCTGAATAGGATCATTTTTACAAATCCATTATTTTGGCTTATGTTTTGCAATTTGGTTTCAATTTACTACAATTCTGTATTCAGTGAAATAATCCCAAAGGGTAAGAACAGCTGTATGTTGGATACAAAAGCCCATAAAATTTCCCGCAGAAAATGGCCGAAGTAGCAGTGGAGTGTTAACTCCTAAGTTTCGCCTTTACCTATGGTTTCATGAGTTCCTTTGATGAAAGGCACACTTCCTCATCTGTTCCATCTTAACATGGCACCTTAGTGCATTTGGGGCCTTGCAGTTTCCCACAGAAGAAGGTGACAAGCTAGCATTGGGAGGTAATAGATGCCCTTACTGTATTATTTTGTTTCTTTGCTTTCCCATGCCGGGAAAGTGTGTCATTGTCAGAGAGAGACACACTTTCTCAAATGTGACATAGTCATGTTAATTTTTAAAAGCCTGGGGTGTTTTGTGGCACCATTTTACATTCCTGTGTCATTATCTGAGGTGGCAAGGCACACTAGCTCAGCCTTAGAACCTCAGATGAAAGGAAAATCTATTGTTGGGTTCCACAGGATGGTCATTGTCTCAGTGTGAACATCCCTATCTTTGTAGCTATCCATTGTTAGTTCTGTAGTTCACAATAACTGGACTATTAAAGGTTCCCTGGCCGTGTTTTAATGGTTTATTCACTAATAATTAGTAATGCTAAGTGTACTCTAGTGTACAGTTAGCACAACAGCCCATGCTAGGCCTGCCTTGCTACTAAGAAGCAGTGGTGACTCTAGGAACAATGCATATGGGAGTGGGTCCAATAAGATACCCCAGTCAAATACACAAACATGCATTTATTTCATTTTACATCATGTTTATTATACCAATATGCCACACTGCCTACATTTATTTCAGCTTGCATTTATTAAGTCCACATCATGGCACATTGCCAACATTTCAGTTTGCCTCCTTTTATTAGTCCCACATAGGGCCGGCCCTGTCAGAGTACCGCCTGGAGTCATGGTCCCACTGGGACCTATGGACAAGCCGATCCTGTGCCCACATGCCACATTGCCTACATTTATTTCAATTTGCCTCTTTTTTGGGCTCACATCTATGCCAGATGCCACTATGACCACATGCCACTGTTGCCCATCCAAACACAGGGGTAATAGTCACTTACAGTGCAGCCCTGGAAGCAGTCTCTTAATTAATAGTGGTGGCTCCTGCCTGCCAAGGCTCCTTGTCTGGCTCTGACTGACTATACGCTGCGGCCTCCGATCACTGCTGCCCCCACTTCAGCCCCCTGCGCCCCTGGCCGCTGCCTTCTGTAGTTCCTCCCACCTCCCACTGTTCATATAGAGACCAATGAGTAGGGCTATGGGGGGACTAACTTCTCCATGCCCACTACCAAGTCCATCTACCCAGGGATGTATTTACTACAAGCCAAAAAATGCCACCCCAAGCTCAAAGACAAATGTTTTGTTTGCCTCGTGTTCTGGGGCTGTCCACCTTACTGTGAGTGATTGAGTGTAGATGTCAGTGTGCGTCTATGAGTGAGTGAAAGTGTGTGTCTTTCAGTGAGAATGGGTGAGCCTGTGAGTGTGTGTCAGTGTGTGTGTGTGTCTGTGAGTGAGGAGTGAAAGTGTGTGTGTGTCTTTCAGTGAGAATGGGTGTGTCAGTGTGTGTGTGCCAATGACTGTATCTGTCAGTGAGTGTATATCAGTGCATGTATCAATGAGGGCATGTGTCTGTCAGTCAAAAAAGTGTCCTTGACATGAATTGGGGGAGGGGGGTGCAAATTTAGATTTTGGGGGTGCCCGAATTTAGTCGTGCCTAGGGCAGCACAAATCCAAAATACACCACTGCATCTACCCCCAATTTTGCCTGGCCATTCCCTGCCACTGTGACTGAACAGGTAAATAGTCTAACTACCCTAGGGAGGGTGGGAGGGACAACTGACAGGTAAGTGTAAGCTTCAAATTAAAATGGCCACTTCATAAAATGGCCTCAATATATAACCCCATAGAAGCCCCACACCCGCATTTGTCACTTACAACCACTTAACACCCACTAGACTGCAAGCTCGTTTGAGCAAGGTCCTCAACTACCTACTGTTCCTGTTACATTTTGTTATTCTCATTTGGTAAATTCCCCTTTTATTGTAAAGCGTTGTGGAATAAACTGGCGCTATATAAATAATAACCAATAATAATAATAATAATAATAATAATAATAACTTAAAGCAAAAATGCTATGCCCACCTCCTGGCCATGTCAAGGCCTATTCCCCTGGCTGTGCTGCTCCATGGGCTATAGTCAACTCAAAATGTTTTCAAGACAATAATCCATTTATCAAGTTTTGAAGGGAAATATATTTTTTTAATGACTTATAAATATATATATTTCCTCATTTTTTTTTTACATGATTATTATATTAAAACATTTTTGATAGTTGACATTTTAGCAGGGAAGTATTGCCATCTGGCTGGGATCTTATAAAATATTCTCCTCTACTATCCGAGGCAGGTACACACATTGTTATTTTTATATACATTAAACCCTCGCCCGCCCACTTCCACTCACACACAGGTTACACACAATGAAAAAAAGAATTACTTGCGCATTATCCCAAAACCCTATGCACATTTAAATTACTGTAGTTTTTTTAATATCATTCCAACAGCCATTCAAGTGTTAGCTCATCTGCTTCATCAAGGCAAAAAACCTTGTGTGTCCTACAGAGAAATTATTATTATTATTATTATTATTATTATTATTGGTATTTATATAGCGCCAACTAATTCTGCAGCACCTTACAATATTATGAAAGGGGGGGAAATTTACAATACATGAGACAATGACACAGTGACACAGGAATAATATGTAGATGAGGACCCTGCTCAAATTAGCTTACAGTCTTACATGATATTGTCAGGAATATCTCTAAAACTGAGAACTTTAACAAACTATGGCACCCACGGGACTGATACTCAGCCCTATGATAAAAAATATTTTGCTAAAACATCTCAAGACATGAACTGTGAAATGCAGGGTGCTAACATTTCCCGTAGAATGAAGGCCACAGTAACAGCAGGATTGTTACATTAATGGCCACCTTTACTTCATGTTACCGGGGAGACTGTGTTACTTTGAAGACAAAGCACATGTGTTCACATGGACATGTGAGGTTTACAGTTTCCCGCAGAACAAAGTGGAAAACTGGCTTTTGGGGGTGGGAAGTAAAAAACCCAAATAACCACCAGTGTTGTTTTATTGATGCTGATAAAGTGTGCCATCGGAAGCCAGACACACTTCTTCACATATAACACAGACACCCCAATCAACTGATGGAGTGTGCATTGTGACACCTTACTGCATTCCTTAGTCTGGAGCTCAGGTGGTGAATACCAGTTGTTCAGAGACCTGAGCTAAAATAGTAAAAATGCCATTTCCTTGGAGACTTTCTGTATGACCTAATTTAATATAAAATCCTTGTTTTGTTTCTTTACTGCTGTACTGCAGTGGAAGTGTGTCCTTTGAAGATGGTCACACTTCCTCTCTGGTAACACAGACCTGTTAATCTGCTGAAGAGATGTGTCTTTCAGGTACCTTATTGCCTCCCAGGTGATTAGCTAGGTAGGTGAGATACAAAACTTTTTTTGGTAATCATTTTGCATGAATTGGCATTTTGTATCCAGATGCAGTGGTGTTTTGGGGATTTATCATCTGTCATGGATCGGGCAATTCATTTCGACTTTGGATCTCAACCCTTTAATGATGGATTATTTTTCTGATTTCAGATTTTTCTGGGACACTGGATACATTTTGATGGAATAAATATATATATTTTTAAAAAAGTGCAAAGCTGGATGTTCTTGCATGGCATGCAAAATGCTAAAGAGCTCCGTGCCTATGCAGGGCTGGTTGACGGGATGGTAACTTACTTGTCTCCAATCACATGCAGACAAACTGACCATGACACACAATATGACAGTCATTTTTCTTGGTGTCCTGGAAAGGTATTGAGAGGATTGTGAAATCTTGCAATGTGCAAATACCTTTCAATATTTACATTCTCATCAACTCTAGTGTTGGCTAAAGACAATTTGGGCTACCCCAGGTAAGTTCTAAGGCCAGAGTCATGTCTATGAGTCCAACTGTTCAGCATACAGAAGTTAGTGCTATGGGTAGGAGCATGTCAACTGGCAGTCTCTTATGATTCCGATCAATTCTGATGGGCCTTAGTGTTCCATCATGTGGAGGATATTATTTATCTATATATTTTTAGATGGTTAATAAAATAGAGGACATTTGGAAAAAGCTTTGGATTTCCTGCATGGTGAGTTATCATTGGTAGATGGTGAGTATCAATTTACTTTTTACAAATAATTTATGCAGACCTGACCTACTTACAGCAAGTTTTGGTATTTCCCCTTTTAACTGCTAAGGACAAATGACAATGTAAGTCATAACAACAGGTTTTAAAGTTCTCTTTCCAAGCATGTTAACTGTAAATCATTAGGATTGAAATTCAAAGGCTGGAGTGCTGAAGAAAGCCTGTCCATGTTTTACAGTAAGATAATCAAAAGTAGATCCACATCTGTTGTTGAACTGCAAGTCGTATTCCCACATCATCTGGATATCTAACACTTTGCCACCCCTGTCTTACTGGTTTTAATTTCACTTAACATAGACAAGAGGGGCATAATAGCAGTGAAAATGGAGGTGTTTGGAGGCAGGAATGGGGTGTGCTTTTATTAACGGCCACACTTTGTCACCTCTGTCCCAGACATCCCAAACAGTATGTGTGATATATCACTTTATTGGATTCTGGGCCTTGAAGCTTCCCATGTACGTCTGGACAAGGCAATACTCACTTTGATGTTCCTTGTTTTGTTTCTTTACAGTTGAGGAAGTGTGTCCTTTGAAGATGGACACACTTCCTGTCTTATAACACAGATCTGGTAATTTTTTGAAGAGGTGTGTCTTTCAGCTACTTTAATGTGTCCCAGGTGATTAGCTAGGTAGGTGAGATACAAAACTTAAAAATTCCAAGTTGTAATCATTTTGCACGAATTGGCTTTTCTTGTATCCAGATGCAGTGGAGTTTGGGGGATTTATCAACTGTCATGGATTTTCAATTTCTTTTTTACTTTGGACCTCAACCTTTTAATCCTGGATTTTATTCTGATGTCACATTCTTCTGGGACACTGGAGACATTTAATGGAATTATAAAAAAAAGAAAACGCATGTTCTTGCTTGGCATGCAATATTCAACAGAGCTCTCTGTGGCTGTGCACGGCTGGTTGCCTGGATGGCAACTTGTTTGTCTCCAATCAAATGCAGACAAACTGGCCATCACCGACAGTATCCCAGTCATTTTTCCTATCATCCTGGAGAGGCATTTTCCAATGTTGAGAGGATTATGAAATCTTGCACCTTTTTACACTCTCATCAACTCTAGTGTTGGCTTAAGAAAACGTGTGCTACCTTTTCATCAATTCTGATGGGCCTAAGTGTACCTTCATATAAAGAATATCATATATATATATATTTTTTTTCAGATGTTAACAAAACAGAGGGCTTAATGACTTTTAGATATAGCTTTGGATTTCTTGCATGGTGAGTTATCATTGGTAGATGGTGAGTATCAATTTACCTTTAAAAATAATTGATGTCGTCCCATTACAGCATGCGTTAAGACCCAAATGGAAGCTTTTTCGGTAATCTGTGATGTGTATCCACAGAGTATCACCCCCTTTTAACCTGCCAAGAACAAACGACAATATGGACGTAACAACAGATTTGGACAAAATGGACAAACCTATGTGATTAATACCAGATCTTTATAGCGATGCAAATGGCAGCATGAATGTCATGCTGAAGTTATAAAGAGACAAGTCAAACACAAAGCTCATCAGGTTGTTGAAGTGCTTTTTGTGTGAAGTGTGTCTCATTTTTGTAATTTGATAAAAGTGCCAATTTCATTAGAAATCTTCCCTTTTATCATGAAATCTTTTTACAACTTCCCAGTTGTCAGTGAGACAGCCAGGAGAGGTATTTCTTCCTGCTAGTCTAACTCACTGGAGTAAACTCAGGAGACATGTTTGCCAAGAGCACCTGCCTTTAACCCCTTAAGGACACATGACATGTGTGACATGTCATGATTCCCTTTTATTCCAGACGTTTGGTCCTTAAGGGGTTAAAACAATGCGGCTCATTGAGAAAGTTGGGATTTATGTGACTGATTCATAAGGCTTCCCAATGTGGAGTTTTTGTGGCGTCTGAATGCCCCCTCCCTCCCATCAAGGTAACAATTGGAGGGGGGTATGAAGGTGCTTTTAAAATTATTGTGATTTGGTTATAAAATGATTAAAGGGACATTATAGTCAACAGAACAACTACAGCTTAATGTAAGAGAAATGACACAACACCCAGTGAAAGACAAAAAAGCCCTACACTGGAGTTGGTTGAGTTGCAGGGTACAAGGACATAACACTATGATATAATATGAAGAAAGAGAGAGAGACTGAACAGGGATTATAAAGAAATCCTCCCAATTCTCAGTCCCTATACCCCAAATGCAAATTGTTCATAATTTTATGGCAGCAAATTGCCAGTATAGAACTTAAATGAAATATATTGAAAATAATAAATTTGTATTAATCCCTATAATATATTAGGACTTAGGATCTCTAGTTTGCTGGCTACATATTAGGACTTAGGATCTTCAGTCTGCTCCTCTTTAGGCTCTCTCTTTCGTTATCTTAAGCCATCACAGTATCTCATGGTTACATTTAGAAATGGGGTCTATTTATTAGGGCAGTAACTATTTTACTACACTCTAAGCATCTTTCAGTATCTTCAATTACTAAGCCTCTCTGGTAAGATCTATAGAAGTCCTTCTATCATCCCCAATTTCCACTCGTCATCACTTGATTATGGGATGACGATTGTCCTGTACTTATACCCTATTATTTGTAATATGGGTGACATAGATTATACCCAATAGATCTTCTATTACTTATATATATTCACAGAGGGGTCTTTTTGGTACTATAGCATTACGGGCTATTTATTCTGACAAATTTGGCCGCAGACAAGTGCATACTACCGTTTTCATTTCTGTCTATACCCCCAGTTTTCTTTCGATCTCGATAGCTATTTTACCTACTTAGTTATTGATTATAATGGGTGATATATATTCATATTCACCATTGAGGTGATTTTGGTACAGTGATTTAGCTCCTCTCTCTCTCTAATACACCAACAGCTACTTTGGTTCACTGAGACATTGTTACAAATTATATGATTACATTTTATATGATCTATCTCAGAAACCAACATAGAAGCTTTATTGCAAAGGTGTACTGAACATATAGCACATAACAGATGATTCCTATATAAATATGTTTTTTTATTTCACTGTTTATACACATTCTCACAGTTTTTTCATTTATTTATTTATTTATTTTCCTAATAGGGATTAATAAAAATGTATTATTTTCAATATATTTCCTTTAAGTTCTATACTGGCAATTTGCTGCCATAAAATTATGAACAATTTGCATTTGGGGTATAGGGACTGAAAATTGGGAGGATTTCGTTATAATCCCTGTTCAGTCTCTCTCTCTTTCTTCATACAGCTAAATGTAGTGGTTCTGGTGTGTATAGTCTGTCCCTGCAGGTATTTTAATGTAAATACTGCCTTTTCTGAGAAAAGGCAGTGTTTGCATTGTTGTTTAGGAACACCTCTAGTGGCAGTTCAGATGGCATTCAGATGGCCACTAGAGGTGCTTCCTGGGGCAGTGCACTGATGTTCAGCATCTCCAAGCTCGGCTTGGAGCTGCTAAACATCCCTAATAGAGATGCATTGATTTAAAGCATTTCTATGAGAAAATGGTGATTGGTGCAGCACGCCGGGGCCAACCATGGCGAACCCATTTTTTGTCCCAGTCTGGTCCTTCCTTTGTTGATCAGCATTATGTATTATATTTGTAGAGCATTGTGTGTGTATGCTAAGAAATGTCCTTAGTGATTAGTATGTTCCTGTATGCCATGCTCCCTACAGTCATCAAACCACACGTGTTAGTTAATTCATTTTGTACCCTTTATACTCGAGGTTACAAGCCTTCAGAGACGAAATCGAAAGGTCAAAACAGAAAACAAAGAAAAAAAGAGAGGAGGCAGAAGTTTCATAAGTTGACATTATATTACTATTTTTAATGACACATAGAGTGGTTTTCAGATCCTCCTTAGCAGGACACATAAATTAGTGTTATCCATTTCACACCCCAGCCATAATTTTATAACTCAAATATATCCAATTCAGCTATTCATTTCTTTATTTTACTATTATCTTTTAAATTCCCGACAACACATGGTTTTGTAAAGTACTCTTGCATATTGTAAATAATTCAACGGACACTCTGGGCACCAGAACCACTACAGCTTAGTATAGTGTTTTTGGGCCATACAGACTTTCACTACTGCTGCCTTCGCAGTGTAAATACTGCCTTTTCTGAGAAATGGCAATATGTACATTGCTGCCTAATGCCACCTCTAGTGGCTGTCACTCATTGTGCATTAAATAATTACGCCAAACGCTGATAATCAATCTGCTTTTGTATATAAAAAGGAGTATTGAATCACATGATCTAAATATAATTTTGCTTCTTTACAAATAATAAATCAGACCTCACTTTGAATAAGTGGTGCAATTTTGGGCACCAGTTTCAAAGAATTATATTGCAGAACAAGAAAAAGTGCAGAGGCAGGATGTAAAGTAAGGAGAATGGAAAAATTAGGTATGAGGAAAGGTTACAAAAACTGGAATTGTTTTCTTTATAAAAAGGGCACCTTGGAGTGGTTATGATAGCATTGTACAAATATATCCAGGGTCAGTACAAACTCTTATGTGCTAACCTGTTCATTAACAGGAATACAGACACTCCACACTTAATGACAGAGTTTCGTTCCAACGACTAGGTCGTTAAGCGAATTGGTCGATAAACGAGGATTCATTTGACCATGGCGAAATTGGCCGAAATGAAAATTGCATTTGCATTTCTGCACTTCGAAGATGCAAAGTACAGTTTTACTGTACACATAAACCAAGTGTCGCGTCCCTGTCATACAGGGACTCAGATTTGGGGGAGTCCCTGCAAAGGAGAGAAATCCTCTGACGGGAATTCCCAGTGTATGCCCGTCGTATGTCCGAGTGATTGTTAAGCAGGGATGTTGTTAAGTGAGGAGTACCTGTATACAACAGACAAGAGGCCACCCATTGAGAATAGAAGAAAGGCAATTTCACTTTCAGCACAGGAAAGAGTAAGAACAATAAAGATGTGGAATTCTCTGCCTACAGAGGTTATCAGATGCTATGGAAAATATATATAGTTTTAAAAGGCGTGGATGCTTTTTTGCATAAACAGAATATTCAAGGATATAACTGACACGTATGCAAACAGGTTGTTGATCCAAGGAGAAATATGATTGCCATTATGGAGTCAGGAATTAATTTCTTTTAATTCATGAATTAAGTTCTTTGGAATTTTCCCACGCTGTGTAAAATGACAAAGAGCACTCTGATTGGTGGGCTTGGAATCTAACCAATCAGAGTGCTCTGTGTAATTTTACACAGCGTTGGAAAGTTCTTTGGAATTTTCCCACGTTGTGTAAAATGACAAAGAGCACTCTGATTGGTTAGCTTGGAATCTGACCAATCAGAGTGCTCTGTGTCATTTTACACAGCGTGGGAAAGTTCTTTGGAATTTTCCCACGTTGTGTAAAATGACAAAGAGCACTCTGATTGGTTAGCTTGGAATCTAACCAATCAGAGTGCTCTGTGTAATTTTACACAGCATGGGAAAGTTCTTTAGAATTTTCCCACGCTGTGTAAAATGACAAAGAGCACTCTGATTGGCTTAAACCAGCCAATTAGAGTGATCTTAGCCTAATTGCAGGGCGTGGCAAGGCTTAATAAGCCTTCCCCCGCCCTGCAGAGCTCAGTCTGCGCGGAGCCCTCCATGGGTGAAGATGGATTATTTTTTTTGGCGCTAATTTTTTTGGTTTGTTTTTTAAATTGCGTTGGTTCTTATGGCTTTTTATTTGACCCTTTTTGGGGCTGAAAAAATAAGATTTTAGAAAAAAGAAGACGTCAAATGGTAAGTTGAATTTTTCTTTACAGGTTAGTTATTTTATTCCCCCCTCACTATTTTTTAGGGTGAGGGGGGTAGGTAGGGGGTTACTTCTTTTGGGGTGGGGGGGTGGGTGACTAGGGGCTTGGGGACCCCTAGTCACCTTTGATTGGGGGGGGATTTTTGTTTAGTGCCCCCACCCACCACTCAGGGGTGGGGGCTGGGGGGACAGTAGGTCCCCCCCATATTGTTTTTTTTAGGGCCCCCACCCACCGCTCAGGGGTGAGGGCCAGGGGGAGGACAGTAGGTCCCCCCCTCATTTTTATGGCCCCCACCCACTGCACAGGGGTGGGGGCCAGGTGGGGAGGACAGTAGGTCCCCCCCCCTCATTATTTTTATGGCTCCCACCCACCGCACAGGGGTAGGGGCCGGGGGGAGGAAAGTAGGTCCCCCCCCTCATTATTTTCATGGCCCCCACCCACCGCGTAGGTCCCCCCCCCAGTGTGTATCAGGGATCCTTAGGATAGGTGTCAATCCATATCTGCCAAGTGACCCTATGTAGGGGGAACAGTCCCTATTCTGCTCTGTGTCAGTGTGTATCAGGGATCCTTAGGATAGGTGTCAATCCATATCTGCCATGTGACCCTATGTAGGGGGAACAGTCCCTATTCTGCTCTGTGTCAGTGTGTATCAGGGATCCTTAGGATAGGTGTCAATCCATATCTGCCAAGTGACCCTATGTAGGGGGAACAGTCTCTATTCTGCTCTGTGTCAGTGTGTATCAGGGATCCTTAGGATAGGTGTCAATCCATATCTGCCAAGTGACCCTATGTAGGGGGAACAGTCCCTATTCTGCTCGGTGTCAGTGTGTATCAGGGTCTCTGAGGACAGGTGTCAATCCATATGTCAAGATGTCAATATGTCATATGTCTGGTGTCAATCCATATCCATTGTGATTTAGGAATGTTAGGTGATTTATGCCCTTTATGGATTAAAACCAGACTCTGCATCAACTGTGTAATTTTCCATGGGAGTTTTGCCATGGATCCTCCTCCGGCATGCCACAGTCCAGGTGTTAGTCCCCTTGAAACAACTTTTCCATCACTATTGTGGCCAGAAAGAGTCCCTGTGGGTTTTAAAATTCGCCTGCCCATTGAAGTCTATGGCGGTTCGCCCGGTTCGCGAACGTTTGCGGAAGTTCATGTTCGCCGTTCGCGAACCGAAAATTTTATGTTCGCGACATCACTACTGGGCATGTGCCATAAGTGTTGAATCATCACTGATAAACGACAGCAGGTGGAGAGGCTGCCACAACAAGACCCAAAGAATTAAATTGATTTATTATTATCTTTTAATTGTTTAGGGGGGGGGGGGGCAGAGAATCTAATAGTTTAAAAGGAGCATTTTAACATTAATACAAATATTTATTCATAAATTGAGTGTCCCTTTAATCATTGCTTGTTGTATTTAAATCCTTTTATCATTTTCCACGTTACACCTACGTATAAAAATATGACCTTTTTTTTAACACATTTTATGTAAATTATGGTAAGTTTAAACACAGAATAGCAGGGCTCTGTGTCATGTTTTTAAGAGTGCTCTGCTGAAGACAAGGTTTTTTTGTAGACAACCTGGAACCACATCTTGCATGGTAGAGATTCCCGTTACGGTTAGCTAGCTACGCATCACATAAACTCCAGAAACAGACATAAACTATGGCACCCAACATT
The DNA here is from genome assembly GCF_036172605.1 of Pelobates fuscus. NCBI lineage: Eukaryota > Metazoa > Chordata > Amphibia > Anura > Pelobatidae > Pelobates > Pelobates fuscus. Next base: position 151,296,588 of record NC_086324.1, on the reverse strand, counting down.
TCAGATTATCTGAATGTACTGTTACAGCATCCTTATTTAATTCTGTATCACCTGTTAACCTACAATACATGAACATAGCTTGAGGGTGTGTCTATTAAAAATTCTCAAGAAACCTAGTAACAGCGTAAGCTCATTCTCCACCAGAACCAGAACATATCAGTCGTAGCTGGAGGGCTTAGCTACCTGTTGCCTCTACATTAACCACATCATCTGCAGTGCTTCCTATAACTTTTTGATCTCCAGCCGGACAGCATGCACAACAGAAATGGGAATAAAAATTGCCCCTGGTGTTAAGAGCCAGGAATTGTACAAGGGTTCATTCTCGACCTATTATTCTCTATTAGCTCTTGTACAAAGCTCTTTTTACAAGTATAGTTACATTAGGGAAAAGAGGGCAGACAGACCCCAAACAATGGCTGGGGAGCAGTGATACTGTAGACCTTCAGATCAGGTGTCCTCCTAGGCAGGTAGAGTCTCAGGTATTCAGCGTTCCTTTCTGTGACAAGCTTTTTACATGTTTGATAGCTCTCGGATAGTTTTAGGTCCCGAGAGAGACGTGTTGTGTCTCCGATTGTAAGGGAACTCTGTGGGAATAAAACTTTCAGCCTTTGTTGGACTTGTCACAATAGCAAGAAACAAAATTATCCGTGAACCTGCCAAATGGCAGCCTATTTTGCTTATCTCTGGTCTTTTTTTGTGTCTCTACTTCTTTCTTTATCGCAGACCTATTTTCTCTCGCTGTGTTTCTGCACTTAAATGTCTGAAATTTATTTAAATGCACACAGACCCCTGCCTGCCAAATAGCCACGAATGCCAGCTCTTTTTAGGTTATTAAATGCATATAGTGATCCAGCGAAGCTGGTGCCTCGTTTTGTATTATATATTTAAAGTAAGTTTCTCCATTTGACCTTGTTTAACACACTCTGAACTACCTGTGCAAATAAATACACTAAATAAATGAATAACAAAATACTAATTTCAAAGTAAAATGACACATCCAAGTGTCAGTTGTTAGTATTTCAAAGTGAATTCATCATTGATGCTTTGCACGTCTTTAGAATGCCAATGACAAAGCATCATAGAAGTTGTAGTTTTAAAACATCTCGGGATGTACCTTTTGGGCAACCCCTGATCTACGGCCACATTTCCCTTAATGCTACTTGATTGGCAGTTTTCTCCATTGCCCATTTTTCGACTCATTGGAGCTGTCATATAAACAATTCATGTTATAATATTGATTCTAGAACCAAGGTGCAAAGTTCTTAGTTACTCCACTTGCTTGTGCTGTTATGAGGTCCATGATGGCAGAGAAATTCAGATTTATTTATTTTTTCACTCCAATCTAAAGGCTGTGGATTATTTTTAATGTTTAATAGGTTCATCACAATATTTTACATTTTTTCTTTGAATATATTAAAAGTAGCACACGCTATACAGCTGTGCCATTTTATGGGGAATATACCCGTAGTGCCTGCAGGATAAAACAGCCATAGAGCTTCGACGGACGGACTAATGAACCGTTGAAATAGGGAAGGGTTGTTTAGGAAGTGGAGAAACAATGCGTGTATTGATAATGGGAGAGATGGCTTGCTGCCTGCTATTACACTAGTTAAGTGCCTTATATGTGCTGATATCAGCACTAGCAACATCTTATCTGATGATGGAACATTAAAGGCCACCATTGAAGGTTCTCCTGTAGGCAGACACTAAGTGCTACCTTGGGGACCTCTAAGGGCTGGAACTGCTGTAGGTTCATAATTATTAGAACACAGCTTTTCACGAAGAAAGACAAAAGGCTAAAACGAACGTCTATATATATTTGTTTTGTGCATCACATGCTTAAAAGTCAGGTTTAAATGAACAGGTTTGCACATTCATTGGCATGTCTTGCTTAGAACCACTAAAGTGCATTGCATTTTTTTTTCATTGAGTGGGGTGGGGAGACACACAATGGGAACATGGGCATTGGCATTTAAATGGGTGCGGAAGGGGTTCAGTAGAGGTTCACTGACGTAAACACAGAAGGAGGTCATGTAGATGAGCACACAATTCAGGCATGCGTTTGGCCCACAAGGTGGGCATGGAGAGGGGCACACAAGGGGGGACACGGAAAAGAAAAGGTTCCAGGGAGAGAAAGACAAACAAGGTTAGACAAGGAAATGAAGATACACAAAGTCGTCAGGGAGAGGGAGACACACAAGGTGGGGCATGGAAAGGAAGATACGCAAAGGCGTCAGGGAGAGGGAGACACACAAGGTGGGGCATGGAAAGGAAGATACGCAAAGGCGTCAGGGAGAGGGAGACACACAAGGTGGGTCATGGAAAGGAAGAGACACACAAGGAGGTAAGAAAGAGATACAAAGGGCAGGATGGAGAGAGCTATATGGAAGGATGGAGAGAGCTATATGGAAGGATGGAGAGAGCTATATGGAAGGATGGAGAGAGTTATATGGAAGGATGGAGAGAGTTATATGGAAGGATGGAGAGAGTTATATGGAAGGATGGAGAGAGCTATATGGGAGGATGGAGAGAGCTATATGGGAGGATGGAGAGAGACAAACAAGGAGGTGACTTCACGAGCTGCAGAATTTCTTGGTGCTATATAAATAATAATAATAATAATAATAATAATAATGTGTCAATTCCCTAGTGAATTCAGTGCTGTTGAATGCTCCTATACCCCAGTTCTCACAGCCTCTCGTTGTATACAAACAAATGGGTACCATGGGTTTTGTTTTATGTGAAATCACTTGCCGCTGCTTGTAGATTCCAATTAGAATGTGCGAATACCGTGTTTTCCCAAAAATAAGACCAGGTCTTATTTTAATTCCCCCCCCCCCCAAAAAAAAACAAAAACGCACCTGGGCTTATTTTCAGGAGAAGCCTTATTTCAGGGAAAAACGGTAGTAAGCATGTGCTAGAAAGTAGGCCTCTGTTCGGGGGAATTCCCTGAACGTAGACCAGTTCACTAGGGCATGTAATCTTATCTCTCAAATCTGTGTTTGGTAAAACTTTCCTGAACATAGATTAGTTTACTCGCGAACAGAATCACGCAAATCTATGTTCGGTGAAACTTTCCTGAACATAGATTAGTTTACTCACGAATAGAATCAAGAAAATCTATGTTTGGGGAAAATTCCCTGAACATAGATTAGCAAACAAGCGACTAGGGCTTATTTTTGGGTAGGTCTTATATTATTTTCAGGGAAACAGGGTACGATGAAGGGAAAGAGAGTCCTATTCTGTCTCCATCTCTAGATCCCGAAGCAAATTGTGTTTTAATTTTAATTTCTTTTAAAATACTAATCAAAGCATTTAACCAGGAAAGGTTGTTTTGCTTGTGATTTTAGTTTCCTGTAGTCAGGACCGGTGCTAGGATTTTTGACTACACAGGCGAAGACGCCCCCTCCCCTCCCCCCCCCCAAAAAAAACCTGCATATTCACCTCTGTGTCTCGTAGCCCCCCTTTTGAATTTCTTACCCCCATTAGTGTTGCATATCCATGGACGCGCCGGCCCTGCCTGTAGTTTAAATCAGTTTATTACCAAACCTAATGGTAGTGACATTATTGACTTTGGAATCATGGAATGCTGAATTTAACTTATGGATAGAACCTTTGCCTGTGTGATACTACACGTATACAACTACAACTATCCACCACAACAATATCCATACAAGTTTTGCTATTTCACCTAATTAAACCCCTTGATCACTTCAGCTTGTTACAAAAAGTGCATATTTAAATAGAAATTGTCACTTTAATAAATTAACTTTGTTACACCCTCCCCCAGCTGTTAGTCAGACAACCAGTCTTCCTACTTCCTGGTTTGGTTAGCTCAGTGTGTTCCCCAGAGCACATGCCTTGCAAAAACTTCTTATTGAGCTGCGTTTGGAAGTCTGTGATTGGACAGCCGTAGAAGGTCTGGGTGGAGTTAGAAGGGGTGGACTTGCAAAAGCTGATGATAAGAGGTCATCATCTTTTGAAAACTGTTTTAGATGTACCCCCAATGAAAACAAATATATAATTAAATGCAGGTATGTTTTTCACTGGAGGTATATCTACTAAACAATATTTTTTATTTATTTAATCAATTTAGCAGTGGAGTGTTCCTTTAATACCCTTTTCCTTATTTCACAGGTTCATTAGTTCCACAGTGTGGGTCTTCATAATTTATTCCTTTTGATAGCTACAACTTAAAAACATATTAAATACAATCAGAAATGTCAAGCTGGTCCGTGGTCTTCAATCTTCTTTTCTCTAAATCAGTACAGTGCTTACTATAACGGGTTACACATCCCTTGGGTCCTTCAGACAGGTGGGAGTCTTTTTGGACCATGTAAATGATCTGATATCAGACCCTCTGAGCGAGAAACATTAAATAGCTCCTAATTACTTAAACTATGTTTGGAGTGGGAGGAGTAAAGACATGGTAATTATCACGAAGACCTACAAATCATAGATTTTGATCATCCATTCTCCAGACACATTATTACGACAAGCTCTTTGTTCCCACATAATCTTGGAATATTTTGTAAAAAAAAATTTTTTTTTAAATCGAAAATGATTCATGTTACTGGGAATTAAGCATTTTCCGCAGATAAATCGAAAACCACAGTGTAAGTGCAAATACCACTTCAGACAAAAACTACTGTATGATACGAACACAATACACCAACACATACAGTATAGAAAGAGTTTAAACAAGTGGCACTAATGGAGATTTCCCAGTAATTCTGTAATATTTTAGCTAAGGGCTTTTCACATGAGGGCAATGAAGGTTTAACGAAAATTTTGCAGATAGAAATAGTAGCACAATATGATTATTTGACAGTTATAATTTAAGGGAGCATTCAAAAACCAATATTTTTTTCATGGATCGAAGTAAATCTAGCTGCCAGTAGCCGTAGCGGCATCTGCAGTTAATTTACTCCCGATGGATCCATACGCCTTCTAGGTTTTGCATTGTTTTAATTAGTATTTAGAATTCGCTGTCATATTCTGAAGTATGGTTATAGTGTATAGCCACGTGTCCTTCCTGTCAGTAAGTAATATCGACAAACTTTACAGCAAGTTTACAGAGCAGATGTAATTTATGGGAAACAACCTAAACTCACTTTTATTAATGTTGCAAACAGTGGTATAGAGCAAGATCATATAAGGGTTTATTAATTGAACGCTTAATTTTTTGGACTAAAAACCAGTTGAAAACATTTTACTAAAATAGATGATATGAAAAATTCTCCAACACAGCTTTAGGAACAGATTCACTTTTGTTTTGCCAGAATTTTGCCATTCGGGATTCAATTCTCTACAATTCACTATTTAGAGAATAATTCCCTTAATTGGTTAGTCCAAGCCAGTTGTTAACCCGTGTTCATTTTTCTCTACCTAGGTAACAACTATTGGTTCTTACCTCCCACCATCCTTTTAAAAAAAAAAAAAAATGTATGAAAAAACTTCACTGAAAGCCAGCATCAGGACAAGGAGTTCTCCCTCAGGCGCTCACCGCCAACTTATTCATCATGCCGTATGGTCCATTGTCATTTTCTCATGGAAATGCATTGCTGGACATTGGATGCATGCGCGGGAAGTGCCATGACAGGAGTGGAAGCAATGATGGAGGGATGGACAGTGGGATGTATGACGGGCTAAACTATAGATACTGGAGGCGGTGCCAAAAGGGGGGGAGTGATAATTCAATGTTAGAAGGCAGAGACGGCTGGACAGAGGAAGTTGTGGAAATAGGGACAAACTGAAAAGAGGCAAAGAACAGACTATTGGACACTGCAGGCACACTCACCGTTATGCCCATCACTAGCGCACAGTGGATGCTGACAACAGACATATTTTTTGCACAGAACTTACATTAGGCAGTCTGGAACAAAATCAGAAATGTCTCTGTATAGGAAAAGCTGAAACGCTACACATACAGATTGGGTTTCTCTCTTAACACCATAACCGCTACATTGAACTGTAGTGGTTATGGTGCTTGGAATGTTCCTTTATATTTTAGGCCAAAATAGTGTAACAGAAAACATCGCTAATTTGAAGAATTTCCAATTTAGCTATTATGACCTGAAATTCCCAAAACATTCACAGATAAGTGAAAAATTCTACTGGTATTATCAGGGTCTAAAGTGAGAATTCAAAGTAAATGTTGAATGCTAGGAAAAGTAATCAAACTGGAAGCACAGCTTTTGCAGCTTAGCTATTTTAGCCTTAAATGACCACTCTAGGCACCCAGACCACTTCAGCTTAATGAAGTGGTCTGGGTGCCAGGTCCAGCTAGGGTTAACCCATTTTTTTTTATAAACATAGCAGTTTCAGAGAAACTGCTATGTTTATAAATGGGTTAATCCAGCCCTCAAAGCCTCTAGTGGCTGTCTCATTGACAGCCGCTAGAGGCGCTTGCATGATTCTCACTGTGAAAATCACAGTGAGAGCACGCAAGCGTCCATAGGAAAGCATTGATAATGCTATGAGACCGGCTGAATGCGTGCGCAGCTCTTGCCGTGAGTGCGCATTCAGCCGAATGGGAGGAGAGGAGGAGGATCGGAGGAGAAGAGCTCCCCGCCCGGCGCTGGAGAAAGGTAAGTTTTAACCCCTTTCCTCTCCCCAGAGCCCGGCGGGAGGGGGTCCCTGAGGGTGGGGGCACCCTCAGAGCACTATAGTGCCAGGAAAATTAGTATGTTTTCCTGGCACAATAGTGGTCCTTTAAATTTGAAATTCACTTTGAATTCACTATGAATTCTCAGTTTAGTAAATAACCCTGTAAGAAATGGTAAAACTCCAAAATAGGTCATGCTTATAGTAAAGTAAGTTCTAACAGTAAAATAATCACTATGGAAACCAGAGTAATTAGCTGGAACATTCCATTGGTTTCCATAGTAACTGCTCCACTGTTATTTTTCTCCTCTTTTCTATTAGCCATATGTTCATAAATATCACGTGTAGTGCATAGAATGTGAGTACTTTGCTAAAATCACCATTGTATAAAGGAACACTATAGATGGCCAGCCCCCTTACCACCCTTAAATAGGATGAAAACTCACCTCTATGCCTGTGCTGGCCCCACCCCCAATCCACCTCCTTGGCTGAGAATATCAGAATTGACAATGTCAGCCAATCACAATGCTTTCCCATAGCAAAGCATTGGATTGCCTGAGATTGTCAATTCTGCTGATCTCAGCCAAGGAGGCAGGGAGCGGAGCCAAACACTGACCTGGTCAATTAGCATCTCCTCATGAATCAATGCATCTCTATGGGAAAAGTTCAGCATCTCCATGCAGAATGTGGAGACACTGAACATCTGTGCTGCACCCAGGAAGCACTTCTAGTGGCCATCTGAGTGACTGCCACTGGAGGTGTCCCAAGGCAGCAATGTAAACACTGCCTTTTCCTTGAAAAGGCAGCATTTACATGAAAATGCCAGCAGGGACAAGCTATAGACACCAGAACAACTACATTTAAGGAATACTATAGGGTCAGGAATACAAAAGTGTATAGTCTATAGTTTAAAAAACACTATTTAGATACATAGGAAAGCATTGGATTGGCTGACATTGTCAACTGCCAAGGAGGCGGGGCAGGACAGGGGGTGGGGCCAAGCGCTGCGCTGGCCAATCAGCATCTCCTCATAGAGATGCACTGAATTAATCAATCTCTATGGGGAAATTTCAGCACCTCCATGCAGAGTGTGCAGCACTGAGTGACTGCCACTGGAGGTGTCCCTAGCAAGCAATGTAAACGCTGCCTTTTCTATGACAAGGCAATGTTTACATTAAATGCCTGCAGGGAATGATTATACTCACCAGAACAACTACATCAAGCTGTAGTTGTTCTGGTGACTATAGTGTCCCTGTAAGCTCTAGTGGTTCTGGTGAGTATAGTGTCACTTTAAAACTACCTCAATCTGTCTTTTAATAAGGCCATTATATTACTAATAATATAGAGTTTTGCATATTATACCAAAACCACTAAAACATACTATTTTTTTCCATTCCATGTGTTCATGACAACACTCGAAAACTATGTACAATTAAAGAGAGAGAACAGTCCATAGATCAAGACAACAAATGACGACAGAATACAAAAAATGGTTGTACCTCGGTGGTTTGGCTCACAAACTGGTTGAGTCACCATACAACTACATAACAGCAACAAGGGATCAAGCTTAGGGCAAGTTTGTACCTTTTTGTTTTCATCTCCCCCTTCCACCGATGTTAAATTCCTGTCCTGGAATTCTCGGTTTCCCCTAATTCTAAAACTTTTTGGCATGTTAATAAGAGAGAAAACCTTTGCTCTGGAGTTACACTGCTCTCTTTGTCTTTGAATGCTTTTGTAGAACTGTAGAACAACTGCCTGGAATGTTCTAACAATAGGACTGTCCAAAACTAGGCCTGTCTCCCAATTAAACCGGGTTCTTAAAAGTCCCCGGTTTGCAAGCAATACAAGTCCCCATTCTGTCAGAGAAGGTACTAGATAAAAGGAATGAATCCTGGGAACGCTTTCTTAAACCAGGATGAGCCAGAGACATAGACATGCATACTAATGAGCAGATAGTGCCCAAGCTTTTGTCCAACATTCTCTTTCCATAGAAACACGATTAACTTGTTTTAGACCATAATATTCTCTGAAATACACTGCTGAATTTCTAGCAACATAGTCAAAAGCATATTCATTAAATTTCATTGGGCAATGAAGATTCAGTCTGTAGATGCCAACTGGGTAGATGCCAGCGCAGATCTTTTGTGTGGTGTGGGAAAAGGAAGTAGCCAGGCACCTTGTTACTCTCTAATGTTTCCGCTGTTCAGACACTGTGATTTCATCATTCAGTTTGGGATAATGCAACCAAGCTTAGAAAATGATCTTCCTTGGATTGAACATGACCTCTTAAAAAGCAGTCATTGAGCAAGATCTTAAAATGGGGAAAGATTGAATGGACACTGTGTTAACGATACGAGAAAATAAACTGAATAATTACAAAGTTCTAGTGCTTTATTATGGCCAACGCACATAAAGTCACCCTTTTGCCAACATGAAAGTATCCCTTTGAAAGGATGCCTGGGTACATAATTTACCTTGGAGCCTCTGGGTTTTGTTACCTCAACTGGTTAGTAATCAGCTCAGCTTGGTAGTGCTTGCTATTAATTCTGTCCAATCTCTTCCCAGCCTCTCAAACAGAAAATTTGTGCTTACTTTCAAGCAGTTATTGAGAAAGAAGTTAAAATGGAGGGAAGATTGAATGGACACTGTGTAAAAGCTACGAGCCAATGAAGTCAATCATTATAAACATCAACGTTTGGGTTTGTATTACCCAAAGTCTTGGCCATAATAGCTGAGCTCCCTTGTTTTTCACACCCAGCTGTTATGTTTGGTCTTTTGATTGTGCTATACTTCTTCAGGGCAATTTTGTTATGCATGGTTGAGCATCGCACTGCACTTTAGTCCAATTCTCAAAAATAGGGCCAATAGCTTGGTAATACTGGAGTGTATGTGTAGTGAGACCTACTGCTGCTTTCTTTCAGAGAAGTAAGCATTCCAGGGTAAGAGCGGGAAATCGTCTGCTGAAAAACCTTACGGGTGGTGGCCACAAAAGGACCATGCCAAAAAATCAAACCCATAACAGAACTTCCTCAAAAGTGGACCCAGTTAGCTGAGCTAAATAACTCTCTCTATGCATCGGAACACATGTTTGCTCTGGTTGTTAGACCTGGAGTCTACAAGTTTAGAACAGCAATGGGAGTACGCAGAAGATGAATTGGACTGACATTATTTTCTCTACACAAAGTAATTACTATGTGACTATGTAACAATATCCACGGTTTAGTGCTTTAATGCATTTGGGAGCACTTTGGATGGATGACACCTAACCATGTACATTCAACCACGAAAAAACATATATTGCAAAGTTTGCCTTTTACTGCACATAAAGCTGTTTGTTTTTTAGTTTTTTTGTTTCCGGCGTCATCCCTACACAGCAAATCAGTACTTTAAATCTGCCAAAAAGATTTCCTGGAATTGACAGTTATGCTTATCGGGCACAAAATCTATTGCACAAGATGCCAGATAACTGTGACATTCAGCACAATTTCTAAAAGACATTTTAACACTTTCCTGCAAATGAAAAGTCAGTTAACTCTATTGCTATAAATAAAAAAAGATGGTTGGTGTTTAGATATGTTTTATTATAATTATCTCAATATAACAAACACATTTATTTTTTTGTCTGTTATATACTCCATATACACCTTGTGTCTCACTTGCCCCTTTTACATATTTGATCTGATGTCGATGGTTAATATTTCATCTGATGTCAAATATCATTTATACCCCCTTAAAACCTATAAATCTTACCAACCATTAACTCACCCGTTAAGAAAGAGGATACAATGCCAAGTGGATAGGGCAATAGCCACGTCTTATTTTAAACACATTGAGTGGGCTTGCCAACATAGCCGAAAAAACTGTCAGTTGATAGTGTGACTACCTGTCAGATAGTTTCATTGCCACTGATCATCAAGGGTCCTCGCTGACAACTTTTCTGTCATCACCTCGTCACAAACAACACCCCCCAAGGCCGGATTGGGCATTGCTTGCTTTTCCTCGAGCTAGCTAGGATAACTGCCAAGCTGTCAAGAGAAAAGAAAACCCATAAACATAACCCAACAAAAAAAAGAAGTGGTGGGTGGGTTGCCACCTTCACTCTTGGATGAAGAATAGGTAGACAGAGATCGATCCAACTATCTATCTGTCCGTCTGTCTGTCTTCTTGCCTCCTCCTTAATCTACAAGCATACAAGAGTTCTTCAGCTGCAACCTTACACCACAATTCTCTTTATTAAACAAGACATAAGATGTGCAGGGCTGTCTGTTGGCATAGTACTACGGGATAGAGGAGGCAAATACAGATGCAGCCTGGGACAGAGAAAGAGGTGGATGGGATGAGTTTGTCAGAAAAAGGAACAAGCTGGCAGGATGATGCTGGACTGTTAGAGAGATAGAAGCAGCAAAAGCATTTGCACAGTGACCCAATCTTCAATTGTCAAATTAGCTCAGTGTCCTATTTCAATTGTAATTTAATATGTAGTAAAGCAAATTAACACTTTTAATGGGCTCCGTTGACCTCGTGGCTGTCCCATCTTGTGGAGATTATTGAAAATAGTACGAGGACCCCATTTTTATGGCTTTGGTGAAAAACAAGCACATTTGTAACCATAAAGAACTGTAGAGGTTCCGTGTCTCAGAATTGCTGACAGACAGGTGAGCAGCCCAAAGATGAGCATAACTTTGAATTTTGATGTGGTTTGCAGGCAGGAAACAGATGGAGCAAGGAGCCACGCAGAAAAGGAGAAATACAATGAAATTATGGCGGCGTGATGTCTTATAGACAAGGAAGCATTTTATAGTAAAAGGGTGTTATGGTATGGAGATGTAGAGGGGAGAGCATCATATACAGTCTAACACATTTTAGGGGACTGAGACAGAGGAAAGGAAAAGGAAAACACACACAAAATTCAGGGACTCTAATGTAGCCATTGGATAATAAAATAACAAAGGATGATGTGGGGAAAGAGATAATAAAAGTAAGTCTGGGCACGTTCAGTTCAGCAATATAATTTCTTCACTTTCTGAGGTTAATGGGAGTTTTTATAGAACATTTTGCAACACAGTCTGTCTATACTTTAATTCAGTCTGTGGGTTTCTACACCATTCCCTCTGGGAATTCTTCTAGATGTGTCAAAGAAAAAAAAATACATATCTATGCGGACACACACTAAAACATATTCACGAGAACAAAAAATAGAATGTTTTTTTTATCACCTTTCTTGTTTTCTGAGATGCCTGTTAAAATTACACCTTTTAATTTCAACATTGTTGTTAAGTGAGATCCTTCTTGCAAAAAAAAAAAAAAAAAGATATTACCAGCTGGGCCTTTTAACTAATTTTAAAGGTAAACCGTCCTAATTAATACACTGCATGGCACTTAGAGCACTGGACGTGCAACTGGGCTGAGACGTGAACCTTTCTTCCATGCTTTTCTCAGCCACTTCCAGCGAGTGAGGACCAGCTGCTGCTGGGAGCTGCTGGGAGACGCAGGGAGATCCATGCCTTTGTTTAACAGAAGTGCACTTGGCACCATATGCTTTGATCAGCTGTAGGAATAGAGTCTGCTCACGGACAGGCACACCTGCTAACCCTTTAAGCGCAGGAGTAGGTGGTGATGAAATTCAATAAATTGGGATACTTCCTAGTCCGTTCATTGTGTTACTTATTGCCTCCAGCACTGAAAATGTTAAATAGTCAGCTCATAGCAATCAAGGATTTTTTTGTTTTTTTAAGGCACTTTTTTTTTAATATTCAGTTTTTTATTTATTTTACTGCATTCCTACAAAACATAACAAGACGTGTACAGTGTATAACAATGCTGAGCTTAGAGTATAGCAAATCGACTGCCAATGTTAAAGTAAAATATTTGCATTGTAAAATATTTTATATCACTTTTTAGAATATTCCATAATATTCAGAATGCAATATTATAAATACATCCATAAGAAAAATACAATAAAGATAAAAATTTTAAATGATCGGGAAATTGTAGTAATATTACCAAATATTTTGTGCAATTTTGTGCACATATTAATATGGATTTGGACAGGATCCTATAAGAAAAAAAAACCCAATAAATAATTGAATTAAATTAATGAATTTAAAAAAATCCATCCTTTGTTCTGAGCATGACATTGCTTCCTTCATAAGAATTAATATATTATTGGTTGTATAGTTTATCTTTCTTTCTTTTTCTTTTTTTAATTTTGTATCATTAACAAGATATTCCATCACACTGTATCCCAAGTGATCCCTAATTAATTCAGAAGCCATTAATTTAAATTATTCCTCTCTGTTATCCAGCCTTATTTCCAACACTCTGTTAGGCTGACCAGATGGCTCTATTGAGCAGAGACGCCTTTAATAAATGCATACTAGAGTCATGTGTAGACACGTCTATAACTGAATAACGTGGCTACCTATAAATTAAGGTGTGATAAAGGCTTGAGCTTCAAATTTATCCCATTTCACACGTCCATGTTGCAGTCGTTTACCCCAAAAGAAAGTCAGACAAAACCGCCAAGTCCCCTAGCCCAATAAATATCAATGAATATGGTCACTCCCTGATATAAATATTCATAGGACCACGGAGTACCCAATCAATGTGACTCTATTTAAAAAATAACCCTTCAGTACCCAACATAGGACTACGGAATGCCCAGTCGTACAGGTCCGAAAAAAATTAAACCTGTGAAATAAATATTTAAATTATTTCCTGTCAATGTCTTCATTACGTAACTAAAAGTAATTTTCTTTAGCAAAAATAAATTGTACCATAAAGGAAACATAATAACCTTGTACATTTAGAGTAAATAAAAAAGTTAAAAAAGAGTTGCAAGCAAACCAATCACTGTGCAGAGAAGGCTCATCAAGCAGGCAACAGTGTTTTATTGATTATAGATTGCTTTCCAATCAGTTTCTTTATCACCGATCTATTTTGGCAGAAGAAACTAGCTTAAATATCCAAAGATCCTTCAATCCAAATAACAGCAAGTATGTCTTTTATAGGTATCATTATTATTTTTTTTAAATCATGCCATCCCTCCCCAATGCTTATTAGATGGAAAGGGTGGGTAAAAATACTACAATTTATAGGAGGTGGGGGTTGTTTTGGGGGATTAGTGACTAGTGGGTTACTGAACTCTAGCCAACAGAGGGGAGGGAGGAGTGTAGTAGGCTATTGTTTATAACAAGGAGATAGGATAGCCCTGGGCATATCTTGGGTGGGAGGCTAAGGTAGGCTGTTTTTATTAATAGAGCCACACCAGATTGGGCATATGCTTTTTCATTTCACCCAGAACACAGGTAAAGGAAGAAGGTGGACATTTACAGTCCCCATATCAACTTTTCTAATATTTTTTATATTTTTAATATTTTTTTATCGCCTGTGCCTAATTAAGATAATTGCTTGTTTCCCCTCAAGTTAAGTGTTTGGGTCACACAGGAAGGCCCAAAAAGGTTCATTATAAGTTCTGTAAATAGGTGGCCCCTACAGCACAGGTGCCTAATGTGAAATCCTTTTCCTGGGCCCTTATTTTAATTACTCTCCACCCTGCATCTAATAAGATGGAGAAAAAGGAGAGGCCACTTGCCGGCACTCCCTTGTTGTTCAGGGGAGTAGTTAGAGACCCCACTTTTTAATTGCATTTATTTATTGTCTCTTAGAGCTACGCAGGAGAGCAGCTGAAAAGAGGCATACAAAACTATTTTGTCTGACCGTGCAGGTTATACCTGATTGTAAATTGCATTTTGGTGTAAAATACAACATCGCCAGAAAAAAAAAGGTGACTGTTTATTTTCACTGTTATCTTGCAATGCTAACCAGCTCATAAACAGACAATAATTGGGTTATCCAGCTGCAGGTGACTATAGGTCCCATGAAACTGGCAGTTTTCTTTTTTTTATTTAGCTAAGGATCCTGTGAGTTGCAATCCATATAAGTCAGAATGTCAAGGGTTGTCTGTCCTTGCTCTTTTTAATATTAAGCTCCTGCTCTCAAACATTTTCCCATAATATGAGTCCTTTGGGTCACATGGGCTTTTTCTGGGCAGCTCAGTCAGATCTGAATCGGATTAGTGCGTTGTGGAGCCTCGTAGCGCCTGATGATCTGGAGCCAGAGGTGAGGCCTTCTACTGGCAAGCTGTTCCCACCATCCAACAGCATGTAGTGAATGCGAGGGAAATGGTCCATAGCTAAATGGGAGGTGATAGCAGCACTAATCTCATACTCTATGTGCAGTATACGGTGGGCTTGTTAGCAGCGAGCGGGATTTTAGAAAATCACATGGCACTTATTCAACGTAAAACAATGGGAGCATTTATCATTAAGGCCTCTGCCCACCAAGTAATGTACAGAGCTAAAAAAATGCACAGCTGCAATCGTGCAAGATAGGGATGGGTGAAATAGGGTCACTAAAAAGACATCCAATTCCATATTCACATTATACGAGCGCTTCCGGAAGCATACTTTAGGTGCAATATGTTGTGATAAGTTGTAAGAGTGATTTTTGTTTTTTTAATAATAATAATAATAATAATAATAATAATGATGATGATAATAAAAGGGGGGAAGAAGAGCAGAACAGATGCTTGATGGGGGGAAAAAGGGGGGAAACAAGTGAGGGGTGGAAATAAAGAATAGTGTTACACGTTAGGGAAGGAAGGGGACAAGAATAGGCTTACAAGTGAGGGATAGGAAAAGAAGAGAGGAACAAGTGGGGGCTGGGAATAAAGAATATGAGTACACATGAGGATACGGGTGAAAACGAAGAGGGGTGCAAGTGTGAGATGGGGTAAGAAGAGAGGAACAAATGAAGAAAGAGAGGATTATGGGGGAAAGGGCAAAAATTGTGGAAAACGAGAGAGGAACACGTGTAAGGGAGAAAGAAATTAATAGAGGCGGATGAAGAAGGATAGGGGCAGGTGGGAATAGGAACAACTGTACACAAACACAACCACACATGCACACTGGAACTGCACACAAATATGTTTCTGCATACATCCACTGGCACTCTCTAAAAACACACCACATAATTCACACACTAGCACTCTACACCATTATACCTGTCATTTATATACAGTCACTAACACTTCACACAACTATGCTCCTACATACACACAACCATCTAACCAGCCACATACTCCGAACGGGTCATATTCCACTATTCATCCAGTCAGATAGTCCCATCTCAACCTGTCACATTCACACAATTGGCCACATAAGATGTCACCTACCCCAGCCACCCAGTCATATTCATTATACAGTCATACCCCAAACCACTGACATTCACCCATCCAATCACATACATCAAGCTTCATATATGCGACGGGCTGGGCCGCATTGAGGAAACTGGCCTTGGGGCAGCAGAGAAAGTAATTCTGTCCCTGGTGTCATCATGCACACATTGCATCTAAAGAGGAGAAATAGAAACATTGTTGCTGTTTCTCCTGCTCTCTATGCTCTCTGGATCCTGAGAAGTGTAAAGGATGGAGCTTACAACAGCGACAAAAAGGGACACAAGTAAGTAGGTGCGATATGCGTCTGGTGGTTCTTTTGCGGCCCCTGATATGTCCTAGCCACATGTCCTTTTCTTTTGAATGAAGGTCATTTATCGTGATTTTTGGATTGAGGTGTCTTCCTTCTTTCATATGGAGATCATCTAGCAATTCAGCATTTTTTTAAAAAATATTTTATTTTTTTTGGGAGCCAACATGGTTTCATGATTTATTAAATACAGTGTTGTGGGTTTCTATATTTAATGTTATTTTTTTTTTTTTTTAATACATTAAAAAATGTAGTATATGGAATGGTGTTGTTTCTTACATTATATGAATATAAATATGCAACAAATATGCATTTACACAAATGTTTACCAAGAACTAAAATCATTTCATTAGATGCACTATGGTGGACTAAAATTCTTATCAGGCTCAGCCAACCACCGGATGAGATTAACTATATGTAAGCTGTTTAGTAAGTTTACATCCGATACATATTTTATCTCTCTTTCTATTTTAACTCTCTATTTTAACTCCCGCCAGCCTCAACCAGAATCACACTGAGCATGATAGGAGTTGTAATTCATCAGGGAAAGGTATAGTTTTGCATTCAAAACTCATCTTGTGGGAAGGCGGGGGGGGGGGTTTCCAGTGACCTCAGATAAACAGAGGTCAAAATCCATAACCCGATTGATGTGTTTCTTTATCGGGGAATCACAGAGTTAAATTGCCTGAGAGCTGGGCAGTAGGAGCTTTGACACTGTCTGATAGGCTCCTGCCAAAGGCATCTAGAGCTATCATGCTGTGTGGATGATTACACCCTAATTATGGAGTAAAATCCACATCTATCTATTGATCTGATCTTCTGGACAACCCCTGGGTCAGCTTGGCTTCCCTCCATCTGCAGAACACCTCTGAGAAAGCGTCAGTCTTAAAGGAGAACGGTGACTTCCCAGGATTTTGAATATTATGTTTACTTATCCCCTATAGCTAACAAATGTGTATTTTTGAAGTGTGAAAATTAAAATTACATTTAGAAATCCACACATTATTATCCTTAAATGGGTGCCTCCATCTTAGCTCCCTGTAATCATTTTTAAAAACTCTGTTTTTTGCACCTGTCATTCACATAGAGAAAACAGAGGAGAAATTAAACAATGACTCTTTTTCCTCTTCTCATTTGCAATGTGTGCCCTCTCTGTGCTTTGTCTTACTCAATTGTAATGTAATTAGCTAAATCTTTAAAGGATCACTATAGTGTCAGGAAAACAGACACTATAGCATCCTTAGGACCCCGCCCCCCCCGCCCACACACACTAAGGGTCCCCCTCCCGTGGCGCTGAAGGGGTTAAACCCCCGCCAACGTCAGCTCCCGAGTGGAGCAGAACGCGCACATTCAAACAGTCCATAGGAAGGCATTTCTCAATGCTTTACTATGGACGTTCTGCACGCTGAATGCGAATTTCGCATCCAGCGTCGCAGAAGCACCTCTAGCGGCTGTATGGAAGACAGTCACTAGAGGCTGGATTAACCCTGCAATGTAAACATAGCAATTTCTCTGAAACTGCTATGTTTACATCTGAAGGGTTAAGACCTGTGGGACCTGGCACCCAGACCACTTCATTGAGCTGAGTTGGTCTGGGTGACTATAGTGTCCCTTTAATATAAATTTAATTCTGTAGATAATGTAGCCTCACATGAAAAAAAAAAATTTTATGCAGTGGTGTAATTTTTAGTATATCTCAAATTAATTTTGCTTTGATACTGGGATTATAAATGTGTTTACTGTCCAAGTTCTGAGCAGCATTATACTGGGAAAATAATGCTAGTGTACTCACTGCTTTGCCTCCCATGACATCACCAGCTGTTTGGGTGAGCAAACTGTTTTAAGAAAATCTGCTCAATCCTCACAAAGTTAATACAACTAGCTATATATAGAAAATGGAAGTGCACTCAGCCCTTCGTCATGGAATCCAGGGTGCTCCAATGGACAAGTCCCAGTACCAATAAGGACCAAATATGAAATTTAAATGTAGAAAATAATCCAGGCACTCCAACGAATTCCAAAGCAAAGGCAATTTTACTAGAACCAGGAACCAAAAGGCAACGTTTCGACCCCTTAGGGCCTTTGTCAAGCTTGACAAAGGCCCTAAGGGGTCGAAACGTTGCCTTTTGGTTCCTGGTTCTAATAAAATTGCCTTTGCTTTGGAATTCATTGGAGTGCCTGGATTATTTTCTACATTTAAAGTTAATACAACTATCACGCTTGTGTTTAATAAAATGGACCCGTAGTTCTTTTCTAATCAGTTGTGAACATGCATGGACTAAATTCTCATCTGAAAGGAACACTATAGTGTCAGAAACACAAACATGTTTAGGTCACCGGCCCCCTAGGATCGCTTAGGAAAAGTGAGTTTACACCCCTTTTTTACAATGTCGCGTCGGTCTTGGCACAGCTGGCCCCGCCTCCATGTCTGGGATTATCAATGTGGATGATCTCAGCCAATCCAATACTTTCCCATAGGAAAGCATTCAGAGGCTATTGCACATGCATGGTAAAACTCTGTGCTACTCCAATCAGCATCTCTACATAGAGATACATTAAATCAAAGAATCACTATGGGAAACTTTCAGCATCTCCATGCAGTGCGTGGAGACCCTGAACGTAGGAGCTGTACACTGTGCAGCACTCACACAGGAAGCACCTCTAGTGTCCGTCTGAGTGACTGCCACTAGAGGTGTTACTAGGCACCAATGTAAACACTGTTTTTTCTCTGAAAAGAGAAAGTTTACATTTAAAACCGCCTGTAGGGACAGGCTATAGACACCAGAACCACTACTTTAAGCTGTATTTGTTCTGGTTACCATCGTGTCCCCATAAGCATCCTAACCAGTGTTCCATCTAAGCATCTTTGAAAAGTTCACCACTGACAATAGTTTCTAGGTGCATCTTCAAAAGAATAACATCTACAGAGGGCACAAAATAACAATTTTTTCTATTCAAAATTCAGTGTATGGTTTATCTTAATATTGCTTTCTTAATAGTTTCTTTACTGAACCACTCAGAAAAAGATGTCAACAGAGAACATTTGTTGAGTTCAGAATTTAGCACTTGGGAACTTTATCCTGCTAGATAAGCTAGTCTTGAATGCTCAAGGTATTGATAAATAAGAGCCAGGTATTATATGGTAAGCTTAAGCTAGTTTGAGCAAGTCCCTAAGGATCTTCTGTACATGTACGTCCAACTTCTCTTGTTTCAACCATTTGTTTGTTATCTTCTCGATTGTACCGTGCTACAGGATTTGTTTGTGCCTTATAAATAAGAATATAATATAGTGGAACCTTAAAAAATATAAAAGAATGGCGCTAAGATCTTGATTGTGGGTAGGCTACAATGAACTAATTAAAAATATTCGGAACGTTATTGAACCATATTGAAAAATGTAACCAAAAATATATCACAGCGAGAACCCCACAAAAAATCTTGGAGTGCCATGTTTAGCGGAAAAAAAGGCATGCCATCTTTCTTATTACCTGTATCATGAAAACAAGTACTCACAGTGAGATTTAAAGGGTCATTCCAAACACCATTATCACTGCGGGGTCCTTCTGAGCTTCTAGCTGAAGTGAGGCCTGGGAGTGGCACCGTGGAGACCCAGGTATGCTCTAAAAGGGTTTGACTACTTACATTTGGGGTGTGGGGTGCATGACACAGTGTACAGTAGTGGGTATGGTGCTTGGAGTATTCCTCTAATTAATAAAATGTATATTGCATTATTAACTCCTTTAGAACCAAGCGGGTATATACACAGGATTTAGATTGAAGTTTTTTTTGTGTTCCATTTTTCTTTGGCAAGAAAACCATGTATCTTAAACGCCACCGTACTTTTGTTATGATTTTACCAGACCCATAAATATTTAATATTATGATTTGAGTTTTAACAAAAGAAGCTGTTGCAGGACAGATCTCAGTAGCACAAGGTTTAGTTTCCTAATTGTACCCCTTTCAGTACTAAAGGAGCACTGGGGGTTAACACTTAACGAATCGGCACATTAGGTAGGTTATCGGCTCACACAGCTGTATTTGAAGACACAATAATCGTGGCCTTTTTGCCCTGTGAGGGCTGCGGCTTGTCTGTGTCATCCTGTGTAACTTGCTTTGTCTCAATCCCTTCCTGTGGTTCGGTCTTCTTCCTACACTTGCTTTAATGTACTGATCCGCACTAAAGAATTGCAAAGGTCGAGAGGATTATAACCTCTCAGCTCAACTGTACTGAGTTTTCTTACCATGACGTATATTTCATATATCTTTGACAAGTGGAAAATTCACCAGACAGTCAATGTTAGTTTATCCTCTTACATGGTTGTTGACTAAGTTACAATTTGGAGAATTGCTTTGAATGAGCACCAAATTGCAGCCTTTTCAAAATGGATGGAATTGGTCCCAGATTCCTTGAAAAGAGGCAAACTGCCGCTGGAACTATCTCTTCTGTATACAAGAACTACTTTTTCTGTAAAATTTCTGGACAACATAGTGTTAATTAGACATACAATGAAACACGGGACCCCTATTTGTTAAAGGAGGGCTAATGGAGTCCCCCCACCCCACAATTAATTCATTTAATGGGCACATTTCTGAACAGTTAGTTTCCCATCTTAATTATGAAATTAGCCACACATTTGTTTTAACACAAATATTGTATTATTTTTAACGAGCTGTTAATATGCAACAAGGCTAGTAAACCATTTGATTTTAGTAAGCAGCTTACAAAGTTTGGCCCAGTTATAAGTGACAATAGTGAAATTTCAGGAATGTATTTGGCATTGAGGCAGAGAAGCTTGGGATTATGGAGGACAAAGACTGACTTCTTCTGTGACAACCCAGTCTAATGAGCGTCCTTGGGCTTGTCTGCTAGGTATTGTGTCTAGTTAAAACACAACATGATGAAAATGGCAAGTGCTTGTCTAACGCAGGGCTGGGACTGGCGTTGGGCAGCTGTTTACACAATACTGCTTCTATGCAGATGAGATGACCATGTTCGTAAGGAAGAGTCTTAATTTTCAACGCTCTATGCTGACACTAGGAACTGGTTAATGTAAATGAAGGAATCACACAGAGATTTCCTATAACTTTTAATACTTTATTATAATAAATGCAATCTAAAATAATGTTTAACTTTATGTTTATTTACTTTGTATCAAGTTATGAGTATGGTATGCATGCTAAAGTTCTAACAAAACTAACAGGGTTTATTTACATTAAAAGAACACTATAGTGTTAGGAATACAAAACTGTATTTCTAGCACCATAATGTCCCTCTGCCCCGGCAGCTCCCCCTGGCAACAAAAAAGGTCCCTCGTCGCTGGATTGATCTCTGCCTCCTCCGCTTTCAGCAATTGGGGAAACCTAACACAGGCACCCATAGGAAAGCATGTACTCAATGCTTTCCTATGGGTAGTTTCAGTTAAACTCCATGAAATGTCAGTTAGCGCCTCTAGTGGCTGTCGAGGAAACAGCAACTAGAGGCAGTCTTTGAAACTGCAATGTTTTTACTTGCAGGGTAAGGGGACAATAACACTGCACTCAGACTACTTAAACAACAACCAATCATATTGCAGTAGGTAGTATAATATCCACAGTAACTTAAGTTCCTCCTCTTTCTTTGCTGCTCCATCAGCAGAAAGGTCAGAGAACGGAACCTCGATGTCATCCATTTTAAACTTTCTGTCTTCCCTTTTTTATTCAGGTCAATCCTATCGATCGATTAATGTTGTGCGTTCTGCGTTTTTGCTGGCACAAGTCCCATTTCATACCTGCTGGTATATCGCTTACTGAGGGGAATCCGCCTTCAACAACACCCGGGTCCCAAATACTCACGTTTGTGGGACATTGACGTCGTCCTCTGTTTTTTACGGGATTGGCCTCCTAATGACAGGCTTTAACTTGGCCAACTTTCGGTCAAGTTCACGGTTTTGCTTTGCCTCGTCTCCTTCCGGTGGGTTTCCGGAAGTTACCTCTCCACTACGACCCTCTGCCTCTGGACAGTTGCTGGTGTCTTGATTTTGTTTTCTTTATGTAACTTTGTGTCTCCTGTGTTACTTACATGACTTTCTTTCCATTAATTCTTTCCTCTTCAGTGGTCTATTTCCCTGTCACTGTTTGTATTATGATTATATGTTTGCATGTGTAAGTTTTTGGTTTAATTGGGATGTTTCAGGGGTCAAGTCCTGGGGAAAAAAGTGTGGGAACTCACCCAAGATTCACCTCCCCCCACAAAAAAAATGATACCCTTGAATGCATATATATAGCTGGGTGAAGGGGTGACAGTGTGTGGGGGCTGAAAGTGATTGGGGATGGTGATATTGTATGGAGGGGGTGTCAGTGTGTGTATGGGGATGATAGAGTGTGTGTGTATGGGGGAGTGACAGGGTGTGTGTGTGGAGAGGTGTCAGGGTGTGTGAGGGGGCGGCAGTGACGGTGTGTGGGGAGACAGGGTGGGGATGGCTGTGACAAGGTGTGGGTAGGAAGGCTGTAAGAGGGTAGGGGAGCTGTGAGAAGGTAGATGGGCTGTCAAAAGGTAGGTAGAAAAGCTGTGAGAAGGTAGGGGGTCTGTAAGTGAGTAGGAGGTCTGTAACTGGGAAGGGGCTGTATGGCGTGTAGGAGCTATGAGTGAGTTGTGAGTAGGTAGGGGTTCTGTAAGATGGTAGGGGTGCTGCAAAGTGGGTAGGGGGCTGTGAGTGGGTAGGGAGACTGTGAGTGGGTAGGGGGGCTGTGAGTGAGTAGGGGGCTGTGAATGGGTAGGGGGCTGTGAAGTGGGTAGGGGTTCTGTAAGGTGGATGGGGGGTGTATGGTGGGTAGGGAGACTGTGAGTGGGTAGGGGGACTCACTGACTCACTGGCAGGCAGACACACACACTCATAGACACATACTGACAGATATACACATACAGACACACACTGACAGACAGACGCACACACACCCTCACACATTCCCCCCACAACACTCACCTTTTTATTTTAATTTAAATCCACCCAGCCTCCCTACCTTTGGGAGAGCTGGGTGGATTTTTTACCTGGGGTCCAGTGGGGCTGCTGGCCAGGCTGTTTGGGCAGGAAGGCGGACAGGAAGGCAGGCGGGCGGTGTGTCGAGGGAGCGCTGATTTATGAGCTCTCCCTGCTCAGCTCCCTTGCGCGCCGCAGAGTGATGCAGAGATATGGCATCACATTCAGGCTCCCGGCATCACTCTGCAGCGCGCGAGACTTCAACCGGCCTCTTGCCCTGAGGCTTACAAGACAAATGCCTTGTTTGCCTGGCGGGCAAAGAAGTCCTGCAGGACTACTAACGGGAACGGCATTCCTGCTGCGGAAAAAGTGCAGGAACGCCGTTCCCACGAGTTCCTGCAGGACTCAAGCCCTGGAATGTTTCCATTTATACCTAGTTAGATTCGGACATGTATTTTAATATCTTCAATCAATTTATGGGTTGCTTCTTTGGTTTTCATCATCTTCGGACTAGTGTCTAACCTATTTCACGTTCTCTTTTCAGTTTAATTCGTTTCGGGACTCTGGTTCGTCTTCAGTCCTGGTTTATTTGGATTATCGTCCTTTTGGTGGTTGATACCTGATGTTCCTATTACTGTTATGAACTTTATCCGTCTGTGATGTTGCTTTCTGAAAGAGGAGGAGCTTAAGTCACTGTGGATATTATACTACGTACTGCAATTTGATTGGTTCTTTTTTATGTTTTATCTTTGCTGCTGTGAAATTACTAAAGAGTTTATGCAAAATACTCGCCTCTTGTCATTACTAAAATTAAAATTATAAGTACACTAAAGCTAGCATAATCTTCAGTTTTATATAACTCACCATTGGGTTCTTTAACAATATGTGTTTAGTACATAACACTGCCAGGGTGCAAACTGTTTGGATTTTGTTTTAATCCGAGCCTGGATTTGAAGCCTGGCGGTTTTCAGTGTGGGTTAAAGCTGATCTGTTCATTTCTGGTGTCTCCTTAAAAAACCTGCAAACTCAGAGCTGGTTCTATAGGCTCTGGTATATGTGAGTTTTTTCCATGCGGGCAGGGGAGGTGTTGTCTACTAATGGACATATAGTTGTCTACTAATGGACATAGAGTTCATAATATTTGGATACATTTTTTATTTTAGAATAAATCCTGGGATTTCTACAAAACCTTGTCTAAATGATCACTATAGTGTCAGGAAAACATAGCAGTTAAAACCCCCGCCGACGTCTGCTCCTTCTGCCAACGTCAGTGGAGCCGAATGCGCATGTGCGACAAGTGCCGCGCGTGCCTTCAAGCTGTCAATAGGAAAGCATTTTTCAATGCTTTCCTATGGACGCTCTGCGTGATGGAGGCATAATATGCCTCCAGCGTCGCAGATGCGCCTCTAGTGGCTGTCCTGAAGACAGCCACTAGAGGCTGGCTTATCCCCAAATGTAAACATAGCAATTTCTCTGAAACTGCTATGTTTGCATCTGAAGGGTTAAAACCTGAGGGACATTGCACCCAGGCCACTTCATTGGGCTGAAGTGGTCTGGGTGCCTATAGTGTCCCTTTAAGTATACTATTTGTATTATTTGAAGCGCAGCAATATTTGTGTTTTTCTTTATAGTCGCAGCTTGCCTAGTTTAGCTTAAATGTTGCCTTTCTGATTTCAATTTGCTTCACTTCGGAGTTTAGAGAATAACCCCGAAACACCATTTAGTCCGTGAACTATCTGTAAAT
Organism: Pelobates fuscus; assembly: GCF_036172605.1. Lineage (NCBI taxonomy): Eukaryota > Metazoa > Chordata > Amphibia > Anura > Pelobatidae > Pelobates > Pelobates fuscus. Next base: position 151,271,737 of record NC_086324.1, on the reverse strand, counting down.
ACGGACTGAAATAAGGCAGTGTTTAAGGCAACTCTGTAGGTCTCAAGCAGTCATGTGAGGGTGAAAGGATTTCTTCCCAGAAGGCTAGAACGTCTGGTCAATTATCTTTTGCTTTCTTAACATGTCCTTTGTTTTTGGAAGGGACCAGTAACTGAGAAAATGACATCTATGGAAGAGTGTCCCTGCTATAACCCCAGCCCAGACCTGACCTGTGCATAAGAGACAGAACGTGGCTTTATTTGGAGACACTGGTTGTTATTAATTCATACTTGTGACCTCTCTTGCTCTGGGAAATCACTATCCTCTGCCTTGCATTTCTGAAGCTTCTTAAAGGAACACTCTAATATTAAAGAATAAACACATTAGGTTAGACGTGTTCATTGCTACGTTTAGATTCAGGGTCCTCCTTCTCTCTGCAAGCACTCCTCCAACTGTGAGATCATCAAGTCTGAAAAGTATCTTGTCCATTCCAACGCTTGTCACAGAAAAGCATTGCAGACGTACAGAGTTTGCGCGGCCATCACTGCGGTCTGAATTAAATGCTTTACTTGGAGCAGCATTAACTGCATTAATCAAGGTCTTCGAGAGGAAGTGCAAGATTGACAGTCACTAGAGGTGTGTTCCCAGCCAAATGTGTACATTGTCAGAGAAAAGGGACAGCGTCTACACACCAAAACCACTACATTAAGCGGTTTCGGTTCTTAGTGTGTCCCTTTAAGATGCCAGTTAGGTACAGTGATTGCTTTAAAAATTAATTTACAATATATGAGCCTTGAGAATATATGAGCCTGAACAAAAAATGATAAACAATCTTAAACAATTTGTTAGCTATGCCAGTAAATAGTTTTGTGAAGTTTGGATACACTTAGCATGCCACTTAAAAGCATGCGTCACACTTACAATTTAAGCCCATATTAAAGGGATATTATCACTCACGGTCTGTCTTCCATATGGGAGTCACGGAAACACATGTAATTCAAACCAGCAATAGGAACTGAAAAACAGTCTATGGGACAAAACCTTGCTGATAAACTGTGCGTCATTCGGAGATCAAAGAGGAACATGTAGCAGGGGGCATGCTACCTCTTCTGCCCATAAAAATAAATTTAAAAAAAACCCAGTTACTTCTCTAAACATTAAAGGAACACTATAGGGTTAGGGACACAAACGTGTATTCCTGACCCTATAGTGTTAAACCCACCATTTAGGTGGCTTTCTCCCCCTTAATCCGAGTAGAAGGGGTTAAAACTTACCTTATTTCTAGCTCCCAGTGGGTCTGCCGGTGCTGGCCCCGCCCCCGATCGTTGGTGACATCATTAGCATTTACGATTTGAAGCCAATGCAATTGACTGAAATAGGCAAGGAGTAAAAAGACAGTGTTTGCCTGAAAATGCCTGAAGGGAGCTATTATACTCACCAGAACAACTACATTAAGCTGTTGTTCTTCTGGTGATTATAGTGTCCCTTTAAACTGTAGTGAATTGAAAGCCAAAATGCAAAATATAAGATACAAATCCAGAAATTAAACTGCATTTGCAATTGAGGTATTTTGGCTTACATTGGGATTAGCAAAAACCAAAAAGAATTATGGGGGCTCCTAAGATCCCTACTAACCAAGAGAGACCAGACACAGCCAACGAGGCTTGCTCGTGCAAAGAGCACTGTAGAATCAGACCTATACGGGTAAAAATATGACCACAAAACTTTTTTCAATCTCCAACATGTGAGACAGGGGAAAACTTGAGCTAGTTGGGAGGTATGAAGTAGGCTTGGACTTGATTTGATTTGGTTAGGAATTAATTTAAATTTGCCTAAAACACCCTCACACACAGAGTTATTCAGTAAAGTGAAAATGCTAAATTAATTCAAAGAGAATTTCAAATGTAGTTTCAAAATAGCCAAACTAGAAATATTTTCTAAGTCAACCACTTTGCCCTTGAATTTGAAATTGACGTTTAAATTCTCATTTTATTGAATAACTCTGACTTAACTGCAGCATGTCTTTGGCAATGAAATAGCAACGGCAATAATGACATAGCCAGTTCTTGACATCTCTCTATTTATTGCTTTTTTTTTTTTTTTTTTTTTTTATACTAAATCCCTGTGTTTGCACCCAAAAACATGAGTTATTATTATTTTTAAATGTTTATACTATATTTTATTATAATTTATTTTTATATAGCTCCAGCACGTTTTCCAGTGCTTTACAATGTAGGCTCATGAATAGACCGTTATATGAGAAACACTATATGAGAAATGCATTATGCCGAAGTTGGAAATTCTGGAGAATTTAATTGATGAGGAACAACAAATTTTAGACTTAAAAATAGAAAATGTAAAATTCACTTTGAATTCCCAACAATTTATATTTTAGTGAATGATCGTTGTATAGAACAATTCTGATCATATGAATAGATACAACAAAAGTCCTGCTCACGTGAGCTTACATTCTAAATTGTTGCAACGTTTCCATATTGGATCATTTTTGTTAGAAATGTAGCACCCATATTATTTAGCTCCAGAGAAAGTAATCAAAACCCTTTGTGTTTTTGATGTAATACCTTCAGTAATTCAGTCTTCGTTGACATGTCTGCACACATATTTAATCTACAACAGCTATTATATAATTTGGAATAAGAACACAGTGTATATACGAGACACTAATAAAATGTGTTGGAATGTGCAGTACTGAAAGGGGCCAGAGATTCTGACGGGCTACGCCGCACAAGAGATCAGCAATGTCTTTGATCTCGAGTTTGAATACAGTAAACTCTCATAAACAGATTGAGCCTCAAGTATATATTTGGGCAAGGGGGCCATCTTACTAAAATGGAGCAGCCGAAAAGTGATGTTTAGTAGTGTGGCATAAATATACATAGCGATCAAACTATCAACTACTTAACAATCCAAATATTGTCTCTCCTTTTGTTTTGCTCACGATGTTCGAATTACCCTTTCATGTGTTGTGTGCTTTGATCTGGCTCTGTTATTATGAAGAACCATTTTCAATTATAAAAAAAAATGCTTATGTTAGGGGAAAACGAATATATATTTATTATTAGATTGCTTGAATGCATCATATAAAGAATCTCCTTTAATTTACTGCAGACTCGTCAAGGGAAGCTTATCAAAGTATTCTGTTCTAAAATGTAGTACAAAAACATAAAGTCACCAATGGAATGGAATGGTCAGCTGGTTCCGATACATACAGAGTAGGGTCTACACTTGGCATCAGCTGTAAGAAGTCTCAGAACATGCCTTACGACAGTCCAGGGTAAAGACGTAAAGTCCCATGTTTGGGGTTCTGTCCACATCTCCTGAGTTTGCTATTTGTTGCAAAAGCAGTATTTTACCAGACTTGGTTCTGATGGGAGTATCTAAAACAGTAAAACATGAAACACAAAAACATAGAGTAATATTGTTATAGAAAGTGTAAAATTATTGCATGTGACTGGTAAAACTCTAGAAGAAAAAAAAAAAATCCTAACATATTTAAAGAAGATTTCGGAGATGAGAAGATTAGACCACTTGAGAAAGGCTGTGAGTGCCGAAACGCGTCATGGTACACTGCTTTTAAGGACTTTTTACCTGTATTGGATTAAGAATTATTTTAACCAAGTTATTTTATAATAAAGAAAAATTTTATTTTGGATCTTGCCTTCTGGAGTAATTGGAAGAAGTATTTCCTAGTGCAGACCCAATATTATCGATACAGGACGTCCAAAGCTGAAGATTTTTCATCTCCATACAAGCTTTAAGTCTGAGTCAGCTTGTTAAAGTGACTCAGAAATATGTGAGTTTTACCAGTCACATGCAATAATTTTACACTTTCTATAACAATATTACTCTATGTTTTTGTGTTTCATGTTTTACTGTTTTAGATACTCCCATCAGAACCAAGTCTGGTAAAATACTGCTTTTGCATGTTTTGAGTGCTCTCACCATAATTTTATCTTTCACTACATTGATTTCTTGAGTGTTGGAGTGGTTCACACTTGGTGATAGCAGCACCAAATTATACTTTGTATCCCAAATAACTTTTGACTTGTATATTGCTATTTGTTGCCCTGCTTCTGGGAACCTCAGAGACCACATCGCCAGTCATTTGAGCTCAGGGCATTCTGCCCATTGGTAGAGTAATTCAGAAGTGCTCTGTGCTTGTGCAGCCCTCAGGGCTGGTCAGCGTAACAGACAAACCGTCTAAAGTGCATTCACCAAAGGCTGACATTCTCCTTTATTGGATGAGAACTGCCATTTTTTGAGTGGGCCTGAATCTAATGCCATCACTAAAATAACCCCTAATGACTTGCCCATCTTAATCCCGATCTCATATCTCACAGTTTTGTGAGGTATGCCAGGATGCTTTGCCATACCTTACAACAATTCAAATAGACAAACAGGGAAACTTTAATTTAGGGGTGTGAGTGGGGGTGTGTGTAGTGACGGAGCTCTCCTGATGAATTGTAGGTGACTTACTAATAACAATTTGTGCAATTATAAAGAACAATGTATCTTATATACACAGACAAAACATGTTTATTATAGTTTAAAGATACGTTACTGTGAGTATTATTGCTGTGCAGCTCTGTCATACACTCAAACACACCAACAGTGGCGGCTGGTGAAGTTTTAATAGATGTTCAATACATTAAACCAAGCTAGGCACAAAGTAAAGATATATAAATACATAGAGTTGAGTACAATACAGATATAACCATTCAACAAACAGAGCTGATAGCAAAATAGAGATATAATACAAAAAGCTGGATAGACTACAGAGATACCCATACAGAGAAATAACATACAGAGCTGGACACAATAAGGAGATACTCATAACTATATCACACAGCCAAGATCACTGTGATGGATTACACATAGCTGCTGCTGTGCTCTCTCTGCTGCTGTGCTGTGTTATTTTCAAGATGGCTTGTTGCTAGGGCCAGCGCTACCATAAGGCGGCCCAGGCGGCCGCCTTAGGGCGCACCGGCCCTGAGGGGCGCAATGTCAGGTTGTCCGGCAGGAGGGAAGCGAATCCCGCTCCCCTCCAGCTGGTTACTTCTTGTAGCGTGGCAGAGCGCAGCCCAGAGCCTAGCCTCTTCCTGCCCACCCACCCAGCCAGCCTCCTACCCTGGTGTCTGCCGCAGGCTGTGTGGAGGGTGCAGGGATTTGAATTACATCATATCCCTGCTCCCTGTGTATCATACAGCGCGGCTGCCGCTCAGTGATAAGGCTGGGCTGCAAGACAGGACTTCACAGAGCCGGACAGCATGCACCCCAGGCAGGGCCGGACTGGCCCACCGGGATACCGGGAAATTTCCCGGTGGGCCGTCGGCACCTGGGGCCGGGCAAACAGCTGGGTGTGCTGAGGAACTTGTGCTGGATGCCGCTGGGGGACTTGGTCTGGCGGCCGTTGGGGGGACTTGATCTGGCGGCCGCTGGGGGGACTTGGTCTGGCGGCTGCTGGGGGAGCTGCACTGGCTGACGTCATATTCTGGCTGCGGTCTCATTCAGCAGCGCGCAAGGGCGGGAGAGCAGAGCCAGTGCAGCTCCCCCAGCAGCCGCCAGACCAAGTCCCCCAGCGGCCGCCAGACCAAGTCCCCCAGCGGCCGCCAGACCAAGTCCCCCAGCGGCCGCCAGACCAAGTCCCCCAGCGGCCGCCAGACCAAGTCCCCCAGCGGCCACCAGCACAGACAGCCTCCTGCACTGCACGACCCCCTGGCAGGTAGGAGTAATGTGTGTCAGTGTGAGTTTGTCTGTGTGTCATGGTGTGTGTCTGTCTGTGTCATGGTGTGTGTCTGTATGGTATGTGTGTGTGTGTGTCATGGTGTGTGTGTCTGTCTGTGTCATGGTGTGTATCTGTATGGTGTGTGTGTCTGTCTATCTGTGTCATGGTGTGTGTGTCTGTGTTATGGTGTCTGTCTGTATGGTGTGTGTGTCTGTCTTTCTGTGTCATGGTGTATGTGTCTGTGTCATGGGGTGTGTGTCTGTCTGTGTCATGGTGTGTGTGTCATGGTATATGTGTGTGTGTCTGTCTGTGTCATGGTGTCTGTCTGTATGGTGTGTGTGTGTGTCTGTCTGTCATGGTGTGTGTGTGTATGTCTGTGTCATGGTGTGTCTGTCCGTCATGGTGTGTGTGTCTGTGTCATGGGGTGCCTGTCTGTCTGTGTCAGGGTGTGTGTGTCATGGTATATGTGTGTGTGTCTGTATGTGTCATGGTGTCTGTCTGTATGGTGTGTGTGTGTGTCTGTCATGGTGTGTCCGTCATGGTGTGTGTGTGTCTGTCCGTCATGGTGTGTGTGTGTCTGTGTCATGGGGTGTGTGTGTCTGTCTGTGTCATGGTGTGTGTGTCATGGTATATGTGTGTCTGTCTGTGTCATGGTGTCTGTCTGTATGGTGTGTGTGTGTGTCTGTCTGTATGGTGTGTGTGTGTGTGTGTGTGTCTGTCTGTCATGGTGTGTGTGTGTGTATGTCTGTGTCATGGTGTGTCTGTCCGTCATGGTGTGTGTGTCTCTGTCATGAGGTGTGTGTCTGTCTGTGTCATGGTGTGTGTGTCAGGTATATGTGTGTATGTCTGTCTGTCTGTCATGGTGTGTGTGTGTGGGTCTGTCTGCGTCATGGTCTGTCTGTGTCATGGTCTGTCATGGGGTGTGTATCTGTCATGGTATATGTGTGTTTCTGTGTCTGTCATGGTGTATATGTGTGTTTAAAAATAGTGTTTTTGCTCAACTTTTTTTTCCCACGCAGCGAGCTGGTCTCCCCTCGACTGGCCCTGCCTCTATGGCTGAGATCATCAAGCTTGATGATCTCAGCCAATCCAATGCTTTGCCATTGGATTGGCTGCAAAACGTTACACCAATCAGCCTCTCCTCATAGAGATGCATTGAATCAATGTATCTCTATGGGGAACGTTCAGCACCTACAGAGTGTGGAGGCCCTGAATGTAGGTGCACTGACACAGGAAGCACCTCTAGTGACCGTCTGAGTGACTGTCACTAGCGGTGTCACTTTGAAGCAATGTAAACACTGCCTTTTCTCTGAAAAGTCAGTGTTCACGTTGAAAAGCCTGTAGGGACATGCATATATATATATTACTTAATCATCTGTCATGGCAAGACATAGTCTTACATGTTACACGCGGTGTCACTTTGAAGCAATGTAAACACTGCCTTTTCTCTGAAAAGTCAGTGTTCACGTTGAAAAGCCTGTAGGGACATGCATATATATATATTACTTAATCATCTGTCATGGCAAGACATAGTCTTACATGTTACACGCGACCTGATTGAACAGATGTAAGTATGTCATTGGGACTGTCTGTGTATGTATGTCTCTGTATATATGTAGTCTCTGCATGTATGCATGTATGTATGTATGTATGTCTCTGTATGCATGTATGTATGTCTCTGTATGTATGCATGCATGTATGTATTTCTCTTTATGTATGTATGTATGTCTCTATATGTATTTATGCATGTATCTAGCTGTATGAATGTATGTCTCTGCATGTATATATGTCTCTGTATGTATGTATGTCTCTGTATGCATGCATGTATATATGTCTATGTATGCATGTATGTCTCTGTATGTATGTATGTTTCTGTATGCATGTATCTATGTCTCTGTATGTATGTATAAAACAAAAAACTGTATGTATGTATAAAACAAAAATAGTCAGCACTCCCAGGGTTTGTAAAAAAATCAAATTTTACTCCAATAGTCAACGTTTCAGCTCCACTTGGGAGCTTTCATCAGGACAGCATACAGTATGCTGTCCTGATGAAAGCTCCCAAGTGGAGCTGAAACGTCGACTATTGGAGTAAAATTGGAATTTTTTACAAACCCTGGGAGTGCTGACTATTTTTGTTTTATGTCTACAAGTGCAGTCGAGCACCGGGTCCAATGTACACTGAGTAAGTAGGAGTGCAGGGTTTTTGTTTTTTTCTGTACATATGTATGTATGCCTCTGTATGCATGTATGTATGTCTCTGTATGTATGATTGTATGCAAATGTATGTATGTATGTATGTCTCTGTATGCATGCATCTATGTATAATAAAGGTAAAAGCTGCGCAAAACAAATCAATAAAAATAAAATAAAAATAAATAAAATAGTCCAAATAAGAAGAATCCAAATAAAATAAGATAAAAGTCAGTCTTAGCTGGATGTATCTTCTTTAAGATATGGGATACAATGCGGTTTCCGCATTGTATCCCATGAGCGGGGATTTGTACCGCTGTACGCTTTCTACGCTAGAGCTGGTTATAGCTCTACCAAATGTGAGTGCTATATCATTCTCTTCTTATATATTATATCTTAGAGAACATATTACACTATTTTGGATATCTGTTTTATCTTTTCATATTATTGGATTTACCTGAGGAAGGACTACGAGGATAACACCATTGTAGAAACTTATATTAAAGAAGATACATCCAGCTAAGACTGACTTTTATCTTATTTTATTTGGATTCTTCTTATTTGGACTATTTTATTTATTTTTATTTTATTTTTATTTTATTTTTATTGATTTGTTTGGCGCAGCTTTTACCTTTATTTGACCGATTTGTGTCTCAATGGTTTTGAGGGATTCCCTTTTATAAGTTGCTGCCTTGTTTTGTTCTGTTTTAAAGCGCTAACCCGCTTCATTCCTTTTATATGCATCTATGTATGTCTCTGTATGTATGTATGTCTCTGTATGCATGCATGTATGTATGTCTCTTTATGTATGTATGTATCTGTATGTCTCTATATACATACATGTAAGTATCTCTGTATCCATGCATGTTTTTCTTTGTATGCATGCATGTATGTATATACTTCTTTGTATGCATGTATGTATGTATGTATGTATGTATGTATGTCTCTGTATTTATGTATGTGTCTGTGTGTCTCTGTATGTCTGTATGTATGCCTCTGTATGCATGTATGTATGTCTCTGTATGTATGTATGTCTCTATATGTATGCATTTATGTATGTATACATCTGAATGTATGTATGTATGTCTCTGTAAGCATGCGTGTATGTATGTATGTATATATGTCCCTGTATGCATGTGTGTATGAATGTATGTATGTCTCTGTATGCATGCATGTAACTGTATTCCTTTATGTCTTTGTATGTATTTATGTATGTGTCTGTGTGTCTCTGTATGCCTGTATGTCTTTGTATGCATGTTTCTGTATGCCTGTATGTATGTATGTATGTGTCTGTATGATGATATGCCTCTGTATGTATGTATGTATGTCTCTGTATGCCTGTATGTAAGTTTCTGTGTGTCTGTATGTCTCTGTATGCCTGTATGTATGTGTCTGCATGACAGTATGCCTATGTATGCATGTATGTCTCTGTATGTATGCATGTATGTCTCTATATGCCTGTATGTATGTATGTATGTGTCTGTATGCCTTTATGTCTTTGTATGTATGTTTCTGTAAGCCTGCATGCATGCATATCTCTGTATGCCTCTATGTCTCTGTATGCATGTATGAGTCTGTATGCCTTTATGTCTCTGTATGTATGTCTCTGTGTGTATGTTTCTGTATGTATGTATGTATGTATGTCTCTGTATGCATGTATGTATGTATGTCTCTGTATGCATGCATGTATGTCTCCGTATGCATGTATGTAGGTCTCTGTATGTATGTATGTCTCTGTATGTATTTTTTCCCATTCCCCTCCGCTCTAGAAAAATCTTAGTGTTTATAAACTACTCTAAATAAATCCCTCCACACAGCGCCTAGACATTATGACATTATGATAGAAAAATAAATCAGAGGTATTTTGACTTGAAATAGGGACTGTCCCTCCTAAATAGGGACACTTGGGAGGCATTGCTTTGCCAAACTCTAATATGTTCTAGAAAATATATTACACTGAATCACCGAATCTTTGATTGAATTGAGAGTATTACATGAATCTGCTGTATTAGCTGTGTTAATGGTTCACCCTGCGGCATTACAATGCTGATCCCACAGGAATACCCCCACACTGTTCTGTATGGTGCATAAAAGTGGCACTGTCTCAATGTATTACAGTGGAGGTGTAACCGCTCTCAGAATTACAGTGGACTCTGGGCTAACCATGAAATTAAAGAAAAACATGTTACTTGCGCTCTATCCTTTATCCCTATGTATTTTTAAAACAAATGGAGGTCTTTTAGTTACCTCCAATGGCCATGAGAGGTTGAGCCCACCTGCCACATCAAGGCAGACCCCCCTAGGTGGGTCCTAACTCTAACCATTCACCTTGCTTCCTTGAGCCTCTGGCAAAAATCTCTAATGAGACAGAAAGGGGTATTTTTTATATACACCCCTATACATTATTAACCCTTAATAGGGAACACATGGGATGGGCGGCTGCATTGTAACAAGGCTGAGTAATACAAAAATTGGATACAAATGCAGAAAGAAAGTCCTGCGCCCAACTCCCATCACTACTGGGCGGCTGCAATGACTACAGTACACATCAGCCCCAATACATAGTAAAAACCAAAGAAAAACATGTTACTTGCGCTCTATCCTTTATCCCTATGTATTTTTCAAACAAATAACTAAAAGACCTCCATTTGTTTTAAAAATACATAGGGATAAAGGATAGAGCGCAAGTAACATGTTTTTCTTTGGTTTTTACTATGTATTGGGGCTGATGTGTACTGTAGTCATTGCAGCCGCCCAGTAGTGATGGGAGTTGAGCGCAGGACTTTTCTTTCTGCATTTGTAACCATGAAATTAGCCAAAATGAGACCCAGAACTTTTTCAGGACCCCATTCTGGGCTCCAGCCCTGTCAGCCCCTCCACATCAATGCCACTGAATTCACTGTTTAGGGAATAATCCAATTCATCGCTGTGGATTACAAGGCAAGATGCATTTAGATCTTTCCTCCTTTCATCTTTCACTATAGACTGTAGTGTTAGAAGTCACTAGTCATAGCACCTGGACACGACACATGTCGGAAATGTTCATCGAGTAACACGTCTCCAAAGATGGAAAAACATCTGAAAATGTAATCTGGGAAAACACATTCTCTTTGTGGAGTCTTGTGGGATCCTGAGAATGAGAATGACCTAATTCTGCATGTTTTGCTGAATGCTCCTGTCTGGCTGCTGGCTCCCCACAGAAAGTTAGTAATTATAACGAGAGCAGTCCAATTACTGAACGAATCAAAGAATCCTGTATCGGTATCTGTTTGTCCATCTATCTGTTTATATCTATTTGTCAACTGCTCTCTAATATATTTGTGTTCCTCATCAATTTTTTAAACAGCTATCCATAATTGTATTTCCACAGCGCTTCTCAGAATTCTATGCAAAATATGCAAATTATTATTATTATTATTATTTATATAGCGCCATCAGATTCAGTACCCTGTACATAGGGATGAGCACAAACATAATTTTCTCTTTTCATGGACATTTTTGTAAGTTTCCAAAGTAATAGTCAGTGCCGAAAAAGCACAGGTCCTAACCTTGTCACCTTGAGCTCAATGCTTTTCGGTGCTCACTCTTGTCAGTGCCCCATTCTGCCTCAGGTCCCTACCGCCTGGATACGATGCACCCCGTGCTCCCAGGCAGGATCGGCCTCACACCATAGCCACTCCTGGATGCTGTAGTGGTTATGGTGCCTAGAGTTTAATTTCAGGAAAATGTTCTAAAATGTTATGAGCTTAATTAACAAAGGCATTATAACCTTATATTTTTGCCTACAACAATTTAATTTACTTTGATGTTAATTGCTTTGATGCAGAAAATTAAAAACACGGATTATCATTTATTTATTTTTCTCAAAAACTGGGTTGTTCTACATTTTATTAATCTTTCTACATTTTAATTTCTTAGAAACTGAGTTGTTAGGTGCGAAAAGATAATTTTCTCACTTAAGATAAGATAAAAAAAATAGACATCTTGTCAAATCTAGAAAACCATCATTGATATTTTTCTCAGCTGGTTGACACTTACTAAAAGTTGTTAAGATTTAGGATTCCAGAGAGTAACAAAAGACAGAGCCGTGTCCTACTCATCTCTGCTCAGAGAATGTCTCCTATCGAGCGACATATGTCTTGACTTTGGCTGGAACCTTCAAAAATGTCTTGGTGGACACCCTTAGCATCTCTGGGACAATGCACTAAACTAACTCTAGTAACAGTTTGGCTTGGTCATTCAACCTCACATCGTTAACAACTGGCTCATAGACAATGGTGCACTAAATCTTGCAGAAAATGTCCACATAATGCAGCCTCTTGCATTATTCTAGAGAACATGTTAGACGAAACAAAAAAAAAAAGCAGTGGAAAGCAGAAGTTGCCAGAGAACATCTCTCCTCCCCCCTCCCCCCCATGCTTTTTAAAAATAAAGTGAAGCATAAGAGTGGAAGAATGGGGGGCGGACGCCTGTTAACAAACACCAAGCTAAACAGTCCGCTCAGAACGCTGTGTTCCAAGCTAAGATGACCATTGATATTGAAATTAGGCAATCCATCAGCAGTAGAAAGGATCCCATGATGGGTAGACTGAATGAGGGGCGGAGGACACCTGTCAGTGGTAAAGGACTGACCAAGGCATTTAGTGCATGGATTGTTCTTGAAAGAGGGGCATACTCATGTCATCCTTTCTAATAAGATACTTCTGTGCAAGGTGTTGGCACTGTCAAGGCTCTGACGTATGCCTTTTTGTGCATATCTAAGTGCCCCTTTCACTATTCTGCAACACTGCCTGCTGCCAGGAAACTGCATTGCATTTTCAAACTAATTGGAATTAAGCATTGCCATTTGCTGTGCGTGAACTCTGTAATAAAGGAAAGGCTTTTGTATGAGACTTTTTTTTTTAAATGATAAACAACTGTTATTTATTCAAAGGAACACTCCTGTCACCATAACAACTACTTCAAAATAAATTTGTTATGGTGCCAGGAGGCCCCCGTGCGCTCTCTTAATTGAAAGGGGTCAAACTATTCTCGAACATTTTAACCCCAATGGATTCCCTTAGTGCTGGATCTGCAGGAACCAGTGGTTGACATTGACTTTTAAGAGTTCTGACTGGCTGGGGGTCTGCTGATTGACTAGAGCGGTCTGCTGACGCTCTAGGCCAATCAGTAGCTCCCCATTCATAAAAAAAACATGTATATATATACCTTTTTTTTTATAAATGGGGAGCAACTGACATCAACAGACATAAACTGACATCAACATGTAACAACTACATAAAAATAAAATTGTTATGGTGCCAGGAGGCTCCCGTGCGCTCTCTTAATTGAAAGGGGTTAAACTATTCTCGAACATTTTAACCCCAATGGATTCCTATAGTGCTGGATCTGCAGGAACCAGTGGCATCATTGATTTTTAGGAGTTCTGATGGGCTGGGGGTCTGCTGATTGACTAGAGCGGTCTGCTGACGCTCTAGTCTAGGGCAATCAGTTGCTCCCCATTCATAAAGAACATGTATGTACCTTTTTATGACTGGCTTAGAACGTCAGCTGATCGCTCTTGCCAATCAGCAACAACCCTGCCCGGCGAAATCCACACTATTTGAAAGTCAATTTCAAAAGCCGGATACCACTGGCAGAACTGCAGATTTGGCACTGGTGGCAAACTGTCCAGGAATACATTGGAGGACAGCAATCAAATAAGCCGTTTACAGAAGCACTGGCCATGGCAACCAGTTTCATTAGTTTCGTCATGTAACTCTAGTCATATTTTTCTAGCCATTCCCATGTATAATAATTTATATTAGACCTAACTATTGCTTTTAATGCAGATTAAATCATCAAGCTACCAACACAACACCAACATTAAGCAAAGAAACAAACTTTACCCCACTTACAACTACAGATCAAGCAAACTGTGTATTAATGGTGTCTTATTGCCACAATTCCTCTAAAAGATCGAGATTTTAAGTTAGATTCTTTTGGATGACATTTTTACAATGAGAGCCACAGGAGGCCACAAACCAGGACTGTCCTACGAAAATCGGGACAACTGACACGTATGATGCTAGTTTTAATGTCTTAACGACTTGCCTTGTGTGAAACACAACATGGGAGAGAAGTATGCATAAATAAAGAAATTAAAGAATAAAGAAACTAATTACTTTATGGTGCCTTGGAGGTAAAGACAACCTGCATATAAGGCTGAAATTCAATAAGAAAATACTAAATTAGCCAATTTCTTAATTTACATTATATGTAAAAAATAATGTTTTTTCCTTTGTAGATACAAAACTATTATTAAAAAAAAGCAATGCATGGGTGAAAATGTAATTAAAATGATATAAAAGTGTGAAATAAATGACTTGATACCATACTGTTGTAAAGGTGGATATGTTATCCAGAGATTGAACGAGGTTTTGAAATGCTTGTACCTATATGTTGGATAGTGAAATTGTCAGAAAATATAAAATTTTATATTTAGCTGTAATTGAAATGCTGATCTCTGCTGTGTGCTAGGCATTGTGGGAAGCAGCGGTTCCAGTTATGACAATGGAGTTATATCGGCATGCACAATGCCCCCAAACTTGCAGTTTAGATATGAGTGTGCCTTTAAAAACATTATAATGTCTTAACCTAAATATAAGCGTGCATCTATACATTTGCTTCCCGTTTCAAATGAACAAAGTATAGCTGAAATGATATGTTTAATAAATTGCCAAATTTGCAAGACAGGTACCCTTTAAACAAAAATAACATCCATGGATACATGCCCCTGAACATTTTTATACTTCTGTATATAAAAAAACACAATATCTAATTACAGAATAACATTGTCACTAAAAATTTCCCCGTTGAGATCTAGAAGAACCAACTACTGATTGAAAACAGGAAGGACAAAGGCAAGAATGTGGTCAGAGGTGCTTTTGCAATGGTAAAAGGAAATTAAGAATGGAAAAAAAAAACCTCAAGGTTATGTTGGAGTTCAAAGAAAGGACGGTGCGACATTTAATTTTTTTCCATGAAATGATAATGTTCTATTAATCTTCTATCTACAAGGTGTCAGAGCGTAAGAGGTTCTGCATATATTTATTTCCAAGCGTAGTAGATGATGAGTTGAGAAGGTTGTGTCAAACATTGGCATCCACACTTTTTCCAGGACCACTCAGGTATTGCAGAGTACTTCCTCAGGTCCTACGTGTCTCAGTACTAGGAACCAGCTAGTAATTTGAGAACCAATCCTTGATCTACAATATAGTCATGTGATGTTTTGGGGGGATATTTTAGGATTAAGATAGCACCACATTTCCATTCTCAGTCTGTTTTTTTCACTGTTCATTTCCAAACCAAAAGCGGTGCCCCCAAAAAATGGGGAAGCAGGACACTAAGTCAGGACGGGGGGACAGGATACGAAAATCGTGACTTTCCCACCAAAATCGGGATAGTTGGGAGTCCTGTTTTAGGTCAAACATTCTCCAAACCTACTGCTTTTTCTGTTCAGCTGTTTGGCCCACAATTTGGATTTCTGTACAGTTTCCATTTTAATGATGTCTTAATCTTCTCACTGTAATAAAAAAGCAATATATTTTTATACATCTGGCTGGGATGTTGTCACTTCTGAGTCTACAGCTTGAGAAAATATCCATGTGAGTTGTCATTTGTGGCTGTTTTTGGAACAGGATAAGGAGTGTGAAGTGTATGCAATGAATGTTTGTTTTTTATCTGTAAATAGCTGACCGCAGATCGAATGGTTTCAACTTTCATTGAATTAAATCACCACAAAATAAAGCGTTAACCCTTTCATAGTGTTCCGCCCACCATTTAATGTTCACTGTCTGCTGTGGGTTCTTTTAAAAAAAAAAAAAAAATTAAAGGGATAATGAGGATTTACTTATAAACTATAATCTACACTTCGCCTACAATTCCTGGAAAGTTTAGCAGTTTTATAAATGCAAACGAATAGGGCCGAACAGGTCCTTAGGGGTGTGTGACCTGTGTGAATTCACAGGGTGCACTGAGAGTGTTCATTGCTGCAGTATCCATGGCGACAATAAATCGGCTGTCTAATTCTAACCTCTCAAACTGGCATACAAGTTGGCATCTCCCTGTCTCTTTGGGAGAGACAATAAGAAGGGCAAGCAAAAGACCTGTGTGAGATATGTGTGAGATACAATTCCCATGACGCTCAGCCAGTCGTCGTGAAAATTGCAGTTGACAAACATGGAGTGCCTGATGTTTAGCGATGTATGTGATCTGCAAATCCCTTCTCAAATGTAATGCAAATAAATAAAATATACATTCACCGTATAACCACTGCACTTACTGTACCTCCCTCTACTGTAACGTAATGTGCTAAATATACCTGTAGGTGCTAAATAAATAAAATATAAACATAATTTATAACTATTGCTCTTACTCTCATCGCATGTAACGTAACCTGTAAAGTGCTAAGTACACCTGTTAGCGCTACATGAATAATATATAATAATATGTATACCTACTGCATTTGCCATGTAGTGTACCTCCATACCTCACAAATGTTTTGATTTAGGTGGGACAGTTTTGAAGGGACATGCAACACGTGACAATTATTTTTCCAAACCATCAAGCAAACACTTTAAACAAATAAACAAATAAAAAAAATAAAAAAAAGTATGTAATAAAAATGTATAAACTTACTATAAACTTGTTTGGTTCCCATTGTTGACCACTGAGTAGTTGTCTCAAAGTGATGCATGTCCCTTTAACTTGATTTCATTTTTTCCTGTTTTGTGACCAAAATTCTCTTTGAGAGATCATCTTCCTCTTTGGGTCTATAGCTTTCTAGCACATGTAATTAGAGACCATTTTACCTGATGTGGGGGCTTTTGGTGTCGGCAGATGAGAATACCTTGGTAAAAGTATGGTTATACCCTCATAAACCCACCTCATTCAGTTTTCTTATAGCTCTTATAGTTTTCTTATAGCGGACATAACTTTTTTGTTCTTTTCTCACTCAAAATAGTTAACACATGATATTTTGGCTAAACACATCTGGAACAAACACATCCTATTATGTATTATAGCGAGAACATCTCTCTTTCCCACATTACATCATCTTGAGAAATCTGTAATAGTTTTGTAAACTGAATCTCTTCTTTTTTGTACTCTCCAGCTGTTTAACTTCAACCAAAGTCTAAGAGATATATAGCGCCCTATTTGCTTTACACGGACCTACCTCTGATGCTTCATCCTGGTACTGAAATAAAATCTCACGGAACAAACATACCTCCATGACTTCCTATCACTTGGTGACTGGTAACACGCTCACACGCACCTTGGGTATTAGGAATTAAAACATCGGTTCAGTTCACGTTTTTTTCCATGTTTTTCAGGGAAATAAGCTTTCTTCTACCTGATTTGAATATTTAAAGGGGAACCGGCACAACTCTGGAAATTACACAATTGAATAAAACAATAAAAAAAAAAAAAAATCCCCTAAAACTTGCATTGATCATTTTTTTCTTGTGATGCTTAGTTTTCTTTTAAATTTGTAAAGATTTAGCAAGTAACGTCTTGACTAAGTTCAGTCCAGGCACAGCCAAGGCACACAATGTAAATTAGATGGCAAAATAGAAACTTTGAAAAATAGAGTGATTTGCGCACACAGAAAAGACAAGTGTGAGTTTTACCTCTTACACAGGGTATTCTTGTGTGTTCACACTACATACAGTATGCATCACCTATATACAGGTAAATAAAATACACATAGTGTAAACTGTAAAAAACAAATAATGTTTTAAAAATGATGTATATCATCAAACTCACACTTTTCAGAGCCCATTTAAAGTTGGCTCTAGACTTATAGCGCTTTTCATCTC
The DNA here is from genome assembly GCF_036172605.1 of Pelobates fuscus. Classification (NCBI taxonomy): domain Eukaryota; kingdom Metazoa; phylum Chordata; class Amphibia; order Anura; family Pelobatidae; genus Pelobates; species Pelobates fuscus. Next base: position 151,253,959 of record NC_086324.1, on the reverse strand, counting down.
ACTCTTGAGATATCCAGTATTGGAAAGGTGTGTATATCCACAGGAACTTGGAACTGGTAGCTTGCAGTGATGCTCCAAAAAGTCCAAGGCAGGTGTGTAGTTAAAAGTGTTTTATTCCAAAAGTTATTTTAAAATACAAAATAAATATATATACACAGTAAAATATATATATATTAGAAGCACAACGCGTTTCAACCTTTCAATAGGTCTTTCTCAAGTGCATCTGATTTTCCAATGGGCTCTAAAGCCCTAATATATGCCAAACAATCAGTTAATTACCTTAATGATACTCCACATCTGTGGGTTAGTTCCCACCCATGTCCAAACATGGTCACAGCCGGAAGTGTTATGCCACACTCAATATGGCTACATTTCCGTCTGTGCACTCCTGTCCCCAGCCCCCCCCCAACATGTCCGATATTGCATTTATCTTTATCAGTCCGTGTTCCTTCAGTTTGCTGTTTATTCTTTCGGTCTCCATTTCGCCGCGTCACTTCCGTTGGTGACGTCGTGATGCAGTCCGATACGTCACTTCCGGTTGTAGTTTTTCCGGTCTCTCGTGATCTTCCAGACGGTTTTAGTGCACAATTGTCCATCATTGAGAAGGGCAAAAATGCCAATAGTTCATATTGCACATAGATAGGAAAACGTTTAAAAGGAAGGGAAAAAGACATATTAATGTTGGAAAAAAAAGGGAAGGTATTCATGTATGGACATTAGTGGAGCATTTTAAAAAATATAGATAATACACAATAGGATGAGAAAACATATCCCAGAATAATTCTTAATGTTAGGAAATGCCACCATTACATGGACACTACCCCCTCCATCCAAAAGTGCAATTTTGAAGACAAAAGATATGTAGGAAATGTATATAAAATATATGTGTACATATATTCCCTATTATAAAATACTATTAATCTCAAAGTCGATGTTGAGACCCAAGGGAGATAAGGTGCGTATTTCAAAGATCCACTTTACTTCTTGGGTGCTTAGTTTTTTAGGGAGATCCCCTCCTCTCCAGTGGGAATTAATTTTGTCTATAGCAAAAAAGGTTAAAAAACTAGGGTCTGAGCTGTGTTTTTCTAAAAAGTGCTTAGATACACTGTGGTTTATAAAACCTTTTTTGATATTCCTAACATGTTCACTTATCCGTACTTTTAGTGGCCTCGACGTTTTACCCACATATTGAAGGCCACATGTGCAGTTTAGTAGGTATATCACATTTTTTGAGTGACATGTGATCATAGGTTTAATTTTAAATTCTTTTTTTGTGTTAAAGGATTTAAAAGCTGTTACGTGCTTTTCTTTTTTGTCTGTGCTCTTACACGCATTGCACATCCCACAGTGATAGAAACCTTGTTGTGCTTTTGACCAATTATTTAAAAAAATATCATTTTGAGGTGTAGGTTCTAAAAAGCTTCTGGTTAAAATTTGCTTAAAATTCCTCGCTCCTCTAAAAATAAATCTTGGTTTTGGACCTAAAAACTCATGTATCTCCTCATCCTGGCATAGGATGTTCCAATTTTTGTTAATAATCTTTTTGATCATCCCAACATTGCTGGAGTAGTCAAAAATAAAAGGGATCTGTTCTTTCCTGTCAGTTGGCACATCACTTTTTCTCTTATACTTCAGAAGGGGGGACCTATTTAGTGCGGATATTTCCTGGATCTGAGTATCAAGGGCAGTCTTGTCATATCCCTTTTGTATAAACTGTTTCTTTAACAGGCAGGCCTGGTTTACAAAATCCTGTTGCTTTGTACAATTTCTGCGTAGCCTGAGGAATTGTCCCCTAGGGATATTTGACAGCCAGGGCTTGTGGTGGCAGCTGTCAACCTCAATATAACTGTTAATATCGACTTGTTTAAAAAAAGTGCGAGTGGCTAAAACACCGTCACAAACATAAATATTGAGATCTAAAAAGTCAATGCTTGTGTCACTCACACTTTTCGTTAAACGAATCCCCCAATCATTTTGATTGAGAGAATTAAAAAAAGTGCTAAAAAGGTCACCAGACCCCTTCCAAATAATAAAAATATCGTCAATATATCTTTTATATAGGACCAGGTTCGCACCAAAGCCATGCTCTTGGTAAATAAAAGTATGTTCCCAAAAAGTCTAGATGAATTAAAAGACGACCCACTGATAGTTATAAAACCGGCTGATAAAGGCGGTGGGGTGGTCATAATGGACACAATAAAATATTTAAAGGAAATAGAAAAGCAACTTGAGGACATTAATACATATAAAAAATTGAAAAAAGACCCTTCACAAGAGATAAAGAAAAAATACCAAATCTTTCTGGACCGAGGTGAAAAAGAAGGTATTTTAAATAAAGGGGAACTATCTTTCTTATCCCTAGATCACCCACGTATACCGGTAATCTATGTATTACCAAAACTGCATAAAGATCCCGTCAACCCACCAGGACGCCCCATAATATCGGGTATCAATTCCATCTTATCACCTTTGTCCCAGTACATAGACTTCCATCTTCAGCCTTTGGTGAAAAAATGCCCATCCTATCTTCAGGATTCAATGAGTTTGCTTAATACCCTCAACGATTTTAAATGGGAAGATGATTATCTCCTCATCACATGTGACGTAACAAGTCTCTACACCATTATTGAACATGAGAAGGGGTGTGAGGCCACTGATTTCTACCTACAGGAGTGTAACAAATACAATATCACCCAACGTAATTTGATTTTAGATGGCATACGGATGATTTTAAACAACAACTTTTTTTGGTTTAAAGATGATTTCTTTTTACAAATTAGAGGCACAGCCATGGGGACCAGGTTCGCACCGAGCTATGCCAACCTTTTTATGGCTTTTTGGGAACATACTTTTATTTACCAAGAGCATGGCTTTGGTGCGAACCTGGTCCTATATAAAAGATATATTGACGATATTTTTATTATTTGGAAGGGGTCTGGTGACCTTTTTAGCACTTTTTTTAATTCTCTCAATCAAAATGATTGGGGGATTCGTTTAACGAAAAGTGTGAGTGACACAAGCATTGACTTTTTAGATCTCAATATTTATGTTTGTGACGGTGTTTTAGCCACTCGCACTTTTTTTAAACAAGTCGATATTAACAGTTATATTGAGGTTGACAGCTGCCACCACAAGCCCTGGCTGTCAAATATCCCTAGGGGACAATTCCTCAGGCTACGCAGAAATTGTACAAAGCAACAGGATTTTGTAAACCAGGCCTGCCTGTTAAAGAAACAGTTTATACAAAAGGGATATGACAAGACTGCCCTTGATACTCAGATCCAGGAAATATCCGCACTAAATAGGTCCCCCCTTCTGAAGTATAAGAGAAAAAGTGATGTGGAAACAGGAAAGAACAGATCCCTTTTATTTTTGACTACTCCAGCAATGTTGGGATGATCAAAAAGATTATTAACAAAAATTGGAACATCCTATGCCAGGATGAGGAGATACATGAGTTTTTAGGTCCAAAACCAAGATTTATTTTTAGAGGAGCGAGGAATTTTAAGCAAATTTTAACCAGAAGCTTTTTAGAACCTACACCTCAAAATGATAATTTTTTAAATAATTGGTCAAAAGCACAACAAGGTTTCTATCACTGTGGGATGTGCAATGCGTGTAAGAGCACAGACAAAAAAGAAAAGCACGTAACAGCTTTTAAATCCTTTAACACAAAAAAAGAATTTAAAATTAAACCTATGATCACATGTCACTCAAAAAATGTGATATACCTACTAAACTGCACATGTGGCCTTCAATATGTGGGTAAAACGTCGAGGCCACTAAAAGTACGGATAAGTGAACATGTTAGGAATATCAAAAAAGGTTTTATAAACCACAGTGTATCTAAGCACTTTTTAGAAAAACACAGCTCAGACCCTAGTTTTTTTAACCTTTTTTGCTATAGACAAAATTAATTCCCACTGGAGAGGAGGGGATCTCCCTAAAAAACTAAGCACCCAAGAAGTAAAGTGGATCTTTGAAATACGCACCTTATCTCCCTTGGGTCTCAACATCGACTTTGAGATTAATAGTATTTTATAATAGGGAATATATGTACACATATATTTTATATACATTTCCTACATATCTTTTGTCTTCAAAATTGCACTTTTGGATGGAGGGGGTAGTGTCCATGTAATGGTGGCATTTCCTAACATTAAGAATTATTCTGGGATATGTTTTCTCATCCTATTGTGTATTATCTATATTTTTTAAAATGCTCCACTAATGTCCAGACATGAATACCTTCCCTTTTTTTTTCCAACATTAATATGTCTTTTTCCCTTCCTTTTAAACGTTTTCCTATCTATGTGCAATATGAACTATTGGCATTTTTGCCCTTCTCAATGATGGACAATTGTGCACTAAAACCGTCTGGAAGATCACGAGAGACCGGAAAAACTACAACCGGAAGTGACGTATCGGACTGCATCACGACGTCACCAACGGAAGTGACGCGGCGAAATGGAGACCGAAAGAATAAACAGCAAACTGAAGGAACACGGACTGATAAAGATAAATGCAATATCGGACATGTTGGGGGGGGCTGGGGACAGGAGTGCACAAACGGAAACGTAGCAATATAGAGTGTGGCATAACACTTCCGGCTGTGACCATGTTTGGACATGGGTGGGAACTAACCCACAGATGTGGAGTATCATTAAGGTAATTAACTGATTGTTTGGCATATATTAGGGCTTTAGAGCCCATTGGAAAATCAGATGCACTTGAGAAAGACCTATTGAAAGGTTGAAACGCGTTGTGCTGCTAATATATATATATTTTACTGTGTATATATATTTATTTTGTATTTTAAAATAACTTTTGGAATAAAACACTTTTAACTACACACCTGCCTTGGACTTTTTGGAGCATCACTGCAAGCTACCAGTTCCAAGTTCCTGTGGATATACACACCTTTCCAATACTGGATATCTCAAGAGTGAGATGAAAAGCGCTATAAGTCTAGAGCCAACTTTAAATGGGCTCTGAAAAGTGTGAGTTTGATGATATACATCATTTTTAAAACATTATTTGTTTTTTACAGTTTACACTATGTGTATTTTATTTACCTGTATATAGGTGATGCATACTGTATGTAGTGTGAACACACAAGAATACCCTGTGTAAGAGGTAAAACTCACACTTGTCTTTTCTGTGTGCGCAAATCACTCTATTTTTCAGAATTTATCACATTTTAGTGTAAGTGGTGACATTACACTTCGGTGGTTTTTGCTGCACCGGATCTTATTAATTTAGCGCCATTTGTGTCCTTTCTCTGTTTTAAATAAAATAGAAACTTTGTTTCATTTCCATTCTTCTCTATGTGTGTTCTTTTTTAGGCTAACTGACAAGTGCATAGGGCGGAACCTATAACAATGATTGACAGGAAGCTAAGATGGAGTTACCCAGTTGCAGGATAAAGATGTGTGTATTATTACATTTTATTTTTTGTACATCACAAATACATATTTGTTATACGGGTTACTCCAAGCACCATGACCACTTCAGTGATTTGAAGTGGTATTGGTGTTTGAATTCAGTACTGGAGATATGTGATTTTGCTGCAGCTGTACGTTCAACTCTGACAGCATATTTGCTAATGTTAAATCTAGACTTTTGTTTACAACAGGCTTGCAATTTGTGTGAATTTAGGCTGTTCGGCAAGTCATCCTAATTCAGTTAAAGTATAGCCAAACAAACAACTTGCACAATGTAAGAGCAAATTCACAGATCAAGTGGAACAGCCTGCCTACCACCATCAGACTCTCCCCTAGTCTTGAATCGTTTAAGAAGTGCCTTAAAACTCATCTCTATAGGAAAGCTTATGGCCTCCCAGACAGGGCCGGCGCTACCTGTAAGGCGGACAGGAGCGCTGGCCCCCCTCATGCTGCAGCCGCCCGAGCGCTCTGTAGAGAGCCTCAGGCGGCTGCAGCTTTGCCCGAGCTGGTGCGTCCATGAGGGCGCACCGCCCGGGCGCAGCCAGAGGAGAGGGGCTGACAGGAGGGAAGTGCTCAGCGCTCCCTCCTGTCACTCCCTCACTGTAGCGTGGCCGAGCCCTGTATGGTCCGGCCGGGGACAGGGAGCATCTGTCTCCTGTACCCGGCCAGACTAACAGGAAGTGAACACTGAGTGTGCACTTCCTGTTAGTCTGGCCGGGTACAGGAAACAAAAGCTCCCTGTACCCGGCGGGACCATACAGAGCTCGGCCACGCTACAACAGAGGTAGGGGAGGGGGGAGGAAGAAAGAAACAGGGAGGGAGGGAGGGGGAAGAAAGAAACAGGGAGGGAGGGAGGCGGAAGAAACGGAGGGAGGGAGGGAGGGGGAAGAAAGAAACAGGGAGGAAGGGGGAAGAAAGAAACAGGGAGAGAGGGGGAAGAAAGAAACAGGGAGGGAGGGGAAAGAAAGAAACAGGGAGGGAGGGGGAAGAAAGAAACAGGGAGGGAGGGGGGAGAAAGAAACAGGGAGGGAGGGGAAAGAAAGAAACAGGGAGGGAGGGGGAAGAAAGAAACAGGGAGGGAGGGAGGGGAAAGAAAGAAACAGGGAGGGAGGGAGGGAGGGGAAAGAAAGAAACAGGGAGGGAGGGGAAAGAAAGAAACTGACAGGGGGAGAAAGAAACTGACAGAGGGGGAGAAAGAAACTAACAGGGAGGGGGAAAGAAACTAACGGGGGGAGAAACTAACGGGGGGAAGAAACTAATGGGGGGAGAAACTAACATGGCGGTGGGGGGAAAGAAACTAACAGGGAGGGGGAAAAGAAACTAACAGGGAGAATCGGAAGACAATAGCCAAAACGTATAGCATATTACCAAATCCCTGAAGGGGATCAGGCGCTACCGAAACTAGGGACAAGCGTGTATGGGGGACGGTTGTCAATTATGATTGTTTTCCTCAGTTCGACCTCTTCCACTGAGGCTCCTAAACAGGACACATGATGGTACCGCTCCAGTTATGACACCCTCAGGCAAAAGTGAGGAATACTATTACTGTTGCTGTATAAACCATATAAAACCCTCAATGGGGGGCAAGTTGTATAGAATTTCTAAGGTGGCTTGTCCTATATGCTGTTGTTACATTTACAAAACTGTTCGTGTGTATTTCGGCTTCTGCGCAAGCCTTCAAGCTATATGATTCTTGCCTTAACCATCGTGTGCAAAAAAAAAGAATAAAAAAAAAAAAAAGAAACTAACAGGGAGGTCGGGGGAAGAAACTAACAGGGGGGGAACTAACAGGGAGGGGGAGAAAGAAATTGACAGGGGGGAGACTTTGACAGGGAGGGGAATTGACGGGGAGAGAGAAATTGACAGGGAGGGGGGAGTGACAGGGGAGGGAGAGGGAGTGGCAGGGGAGGGAGGGGTAATGAGAGTAACAAGGGAGGGGGGAGAAGAGAGTGACAAGGGAGGGGGGAGAGATTGACATCCATCACACACAATGCACCCCTTACACACAAAGACAATGAACCCCTTGCACACAGAAAAACACACAATGCATTACACACACACAATGCAACCCTTACACACAATGCATCCCTTACACACAGAGAAACACACAATGCATTCCTTACACACACTCAATGCACCCCTTACACACACTCAAAGCACCCCTTACAGACTCACACACTTCATCCCTTGCAACCCTTACACATACAAACACAGATTCAGACACTGCATTCCTTACACACAAATCAGGACATCCCCTACACACTCCACCCCCTGTGAACAAACTCATTGGTGGAACATGAATGTGGACCCTGGGACCCAGACCTTGAGCTGTGTAAAGGGCCCCAAAAAAATGGAGCTGCTTCCCGTTCTCCCAGAACATTGATTTTTGTGACCACAGTTACAAACAGCCTCCAGAGATCCTGTTCTACACCAGACCAGTGGAGCCAGACTGCAGCTGGAGCCCATCATCATCCTCATCTGGTTGTAAGTAGGCAATCTAGTATATTATTCATGGCACTAATCTCTAATTTACCTTACATTAAAGAAACACTGCAGCTTAATGTAGTGGTTCTGGTGTCTATAGCCTGTCCCTGCAGGCCTTTTAATGTAAACACGGCGGCACTGCAGCACTGCAGCACTAGCGTTAGTTAACATGGCAGGTCATATGGGTGGGGCATTGTGAAGTCACGGGCGGGGGGGCGGGGAGGGGGGGGCGGCAAACTTTACTTTTGCCTAGGGCGGCAAAAATCCTTGCACCGGCCCTGCTCCCAGAGTAACCTTTACCTCACATACCTTTCTGTTGCTCTCTCCTAAAGGGCAGCAGTTTACTCTCTCCTCCAGCTCTGCTTCACTCCCACTAAATTTGATTGCTATTTCCTGTCCTAATGTGTTTTATACCCCTTCTGCTATAGACTGTAAGCTCGTTTGAGCAGGGTCCTCTTCAACCTATCGTTCCTGTAAGTTCTCTTGTAATTGTCCTATTTATAGTTAAATCCCCCCTCTCATAATATTGTAAAGCGCTACGGAATCTGTTGGCGCTATATAAATGACAATAATAATAATAATAATGAGCTTTAATATAGCTCATAGTTAAAAATGTGATTCGACAGCAACAGAAGGTCTCTACTGGAAAACAAGAGAAGGGATGCAATAGCTGCAGATTCTAGATCTGTAGCTGTTGCAAATCAAAATTTCATATACCCCCAAAGAAAATAAGCAAAACAAATTGCATGCCAATTTTCTATAGCGGCACTTCAGCTACTCTGTTATTTTTATTGTCTTTTTTTGTTTCAGTTTTTTTGTGTTTTTTTGGAGTGTTTTATTTTTTAATGAAGTGTTCGTTTAACAAATCAAATATCAACACACTTGATCTCGTCTGAGGGTGGGGGTGGTGAGGCTGAGGGTGGTGGGGGTGGTGAGGCTGAGGGTGGTGGGGGCTGATGCTGAGGGTGGTGGGGGGTGGTGAGGCTGAGGGTGGTGGTGGGGGGTGATGCTGAGAGTGGTGGGGGATGGTGAGGCTGAGAGTGGTGGGGGATGGTGAGGCTGAGAGTGGTGGGGGATGGTGAGGCTGAGGGTGGTGGGGGGGGTGGTAAGGCTGAGGGTGGTGGGGGTGGTGATGCTGAGGGTGGTGGGGGGTGGTGAGGCTGAGGGAGGGGGGTGGTGAGGCTGAGGGTGGTGGGGGGTGGTGAGGCTGAGGGTGGTGGGGGTGATGCTGAGGGTGGTGGGGGTGGTGAGGCTAAGGGGGGTGGTGATGCTGAGGGTACTGGGGGGTGGTGAGGCTGAGGGTGGTGGGGTGGTGAGGCTGAGGGTGGTGGTGAGGCTGAGGGTGGTGGGGGTGATGCTGAGTGTGGTGGGGTGGTGAGGCTGAGGGTGGTGGGGGTGAGGCTGAGGGTGGTGGGGGTGATGCTGAGGGTGGTGGGGTGGTGAGGCTGAGGGTGGGGGGTGGTGGTGGTGGTGAGGCTGAGGGGAGTGGGGAGTGGTGAGGCTGAGGGTGGTGGGGGGTGGTGATGCTGAGGGTGGTGGGAGGGTGAGGCTGAGGGTGGTGTGGGGTGAGGCTGGGGGTGGGGGGGTGAGGCCGAGGGTGGTGGGGAGTGGTGAGGCTGATTGTGGTGGGGGTGGTGATGCTGAGGGTGGCAGGGAGTGGTGAGGCTGAGGGTGGTGGGGGGTGGTGATGCTGAGGGTGGTTGGGGGGTGGTGATGCTGAGGGTGGTCGGGGGGTGAGGCTGAGGGTGGTGGGGGGTGGTGAGGCTGAGTGTGGTGGTGAGGCTGAGGGTGGTGGGGGGGTGAAGCTGATGGTGGTGGGGGGTTAGTAAGGCTGTGGGTGGTGGGGGGGTGAGGCTGAGGGTGGTGTGGGGGTGGTGAGGCTGAGGGTGGTGGGGGGGTAGTGAGGCTGAGGGTGGTTGGGGTGGTGTTGCTGAGGGTGGTGTGGGGGTAGTGAGGCTGAAGGTGGTGGGGGTGAGGCTGAGGGTGGTGTGGGGGGGTAGTGAGGCTGAGGGTGGTGTTGGGGGTAGTGAGGCTGAGGGGGGTGAGAGAGAGCCTACCTTAGTTTCCCTGGTGGTCCAGTGGCCATTACTTCCTGTCTGCAGCTCATGTATGTCAGAGCGTTGCCGTGGTAACCCGCAGCAACGCTCTGATTGGCCGGTTTTCGCGAGACACATGGTCTGCAGCTCTGCTCACTGCGGAGCTGCAGACCGGTGGCTGCGGTGGCTGGCCGGGCAGCCAGGAGGGGCCTTGCACCCGGCGGCATACCGGGCCCCCTCCTGGTGTCTGGTCCTCGGTCAGTGACCGAGGACCTGACACAGTCTGCCCACAGGTGGTTTAGGCGGCCGCGAGACCACAGCCAGCGCGAGGCCTTAGGCGGCCGCCTAAACCGCCTAATTAGAGAGCCGCCTCTGAACATAGCAGTTTCTATGTTTACAGCAGAAAGGGTTAATCCTAGATGGACCTGGCACCCAGACTTCATTAAGCTGAAGTGGTCTGGGTGCCTATAGTGGTCCTTTAAGTTGTGGCAGGCTTTGTAAAGTGGGGGAAACAGGGAAGGAGGTACCAAACGGCAGAGGCGGCTCTCTAATTAGGCGGTTTAGGCGGCCGCCTAAGGCCTCGCGCTGGCTGGGGCCTCGCGGCCGCCTAAACCGCCTGTTGGCAGAGTGTGTCAGGTCCTCGGTCAGTGACCGAAGACCTGACACCAGGAGGGGGCCCGGCGGCTTGCCCGGTATGCCGCCGGGTGCGAGGCCCCTCCTTGCTGCCAGGCCGGCCACCGCAGACACTGGTCTGCAGCTCCGCAGTGTGCAGAGCTGCAGACCATGTGACTCGCGAGAATTGGCCAATCAGAGCGTTGCCGCAGGTTACCACGGCAACGCTCTGAATCTCGCGAGATTACACGGTCTGCAGCTCTGTGGAGCTGCAGACCGGGAGCAGGGACCACCGGACCACCAGGGAGCCCACTGGACCACCAGGGAAAGGTAGGCTCACCCACCACCATCACCCCCACCACCCTTAGTTTCACCCCCCACCACCATCACCCCCAACACCCTCAGCCTCACCCCCACCACCATCACCCCCACCACCCTCAGCTTCACCCCCCCACCACCACCATCACCCTCCACCACCCTCAGCTTCACCCCCCACCACCACCATCACCCCCCACCAACCTCAGCTTCAACCCCCACCACCATCAACCCCCACCACCATCACCCCCACCATCATCCCCACCACCCTCAGCCTCACCCCCACCACCATCACCCCCACCACCCTCAGCTTCACCCCCCACCACCATCAGCCTCACCCCCACCCTCAGCCTCACCCCCACCACCCTCAGCCTCACCCCCCCACCACCATCACCCCCACCACCCTCAGCTTCACCCCCCACCACCATCAGCCTCACCCCCACCCTCACCATCACCCCCCACCACCCTCAGCCTCACCCCCCACCACCATCACCCCCCACCACCCTCAGCTTCACCCCCCACCACCATCAACCCCACCACCCTCAGCCTCACCCCCACCACCATCACCCCCACCACCCTCAGGTACACCCACCACCACCATCAGCTTCACCCCCCACCACCATCACCCCCACCAACCTCAGCCTCATTCCCCACCACCATCACCCACCATCACCACCCTCAGCCTCACCCCCCACCACCCTCAGCCTCACCCCACCACCATCACCCCACCCTCAGCCTCACCCCCACCACCATCTCCCCACCCTCAGCCTCACCCCCCACCACCCTCAGCCTCACCACCCACCACCACCCCCACCACCCTCACCATCACCCCTCCCCACCATCACCCCCGCCACCCTCAGCCTCACCCCCACCACCCTCAGCTACACCCACCACCACCATCAGCTTCACCCCCCACCAACCTCAGCCTCATTCCCCCACCACCATCATCCACCATTACCACCCTCAGCCTCACCCCCCACCACCCACAGCTTAACCCCCACCACCATCACCCCCCACCACCATCACCCCCCACCACCATCACCCCTCACCATCACCCCCACCACCCTCAGCCTCACCCCCACCACCCTCAGCTACACCCACCACCACCGTCACCATCACCCCCCACCACCCTCAGCTTCACCCCCCACCACCCTCAGCTTCACCCCTGCCCACCCTCAGCTTCACCCCTGCCCACCCTCAGCCTCACCCCCACCACCCTCACCATTACCCCTTCACCCTCAGCCTCACCCCCCACCACCCTCAGCCTCACCCCACCCTCAGCTTCACCACCCCTCAGCATCACTCCCCCCACCACCTTCAGCATCACCCCCCTCAGCATCACCCCCCACCACCCTCAGCATCACCACCCTCAGCATCACCCCTCACCACCCTCAGCATTACCCCCACCACCCTCAGCATCACCACCCTCAGCATAACCCTCCGTCACCACCCTCAGCTTCCCCCCACTCACCATCACCCCCTCCTTCTCACATCACCCCCTTCTCACTCTCACATTACCCCCCCACTCTCACATTACTCCCCCCCACTCTCACATTACGCGCCCCACTCTCACATTACCCCCCTCTCACTCTCACATTACCCCCCTCTCACTCTCACATTACCCCCCTCTCACTCTCACATTAACCCCCCTCACTCTCACATTACTCCCTCTCACTCTCACATTACTCCCTCTCACTCTCACATTACTATCACCCCCTGCTCCCTCTCACATTACCATCAACCCCCCGCTCCCTTTCACCATCACCGTCCACTCCCTCTCACCATCACACCCCCGCTCCCTCTCACCATCAGCTACCCCATACACATAGGGTCTCAGACAAAAACACAAACATGCTCACAGAGACATACATTCGCACACACAAGGATACTCTCTGTCAGACACACTCTCAGGCACATACACAGGTAGACAGTGCGTCAATGTGTATATGTGACACTTTTTTGTTAGTGGGGCCTCATGTTTGCGTTTCGCCTAAGGCCTCATAAAGTCTAGAGCCGCCTCTGCCAAACGGCTAAAGTACAGTTGAGGGAACCTAACTTTTTTCCGCCTTCTCTCCCCTGGCTTTGGTTGTTTTTTGTGTTTGTTTTATCTCTACATATTTATTTCTATTTTGTCACAGCTTGTGGTACCCTGTCCAGTGCTGGCGTGCTCAGTCCAGGCTTTGGAGTGTTAGCTGTTTGAGAAGCCTGTTGGCAGAATGCAGACTGCTTGGGACTCTGGTTATGAAATATATTTTAGCTGTTGGCTGAGTACCTACTCCTGTCACTGACAAGTTGTTTAAGTAAAGTTAGCTGGCTCGGTACATTGTCGTCAATAAAACTGAGGCTGTTGTCTTGGTCTCTTTATTTGGGGATGGGGTTTGAGGTGAAACAGGTTGATATGTCAATGTTAGTTGGTTGTGGGTCTGCAGTCAATGAGTAAAAAACAAACGAACATTTATTTGCTGTATAAGGGAATTCAATTAATTAATTTTGGATCATTCGCAAAATAACTGCTTTAAAATGTAATTTGTTGTCCTCCGACAGCATTGAATTCTCTATACTGCAGGGCATCACCTTACATCTGCTGCCCAACCACCTTAGGACATCATATGAATCCAGGAACACTATGTGGAACTATCTAACCTAACACAAATGGTTTAGTAATAATGTGCTCACACATATTAATTAATAATTTAAAGCTGGTATAGGCATGGAAGGGGTGAGGAGAAATGGTGGCTTATGGCTATGTTGTTTTACATTTATCGAGCTTAGAGAATGAGCTTTCAAGCTCCGTACTGATTGACAGAAATTGTCTATGATTGGCAGTTAGTGTCAGTCGTGAACCTGATGAGCTGTCCAGCTTTGTGATAGTGTTACACTCGTGATGAGATTAGTGGATAGTCTATTTAGTTACGTTTGTATCACCACAATCAGTGACAGTTGTTGGCTGCTATCTGAGCCAACCATTTAACCTCAAGGTATAAGAATCCTGTGAACTAGAGTCTGTAAGCCTTGGTGGGAACCCTATCAATGTCCTTAACCCAGAGAAAGATGGATAGCCGAAGCCTCTCTCTAATAGCCACAAGCTGTAGGAAGCTCACCCATTTTAAAGTCAAACGCAAACACACATCCTTCTGGACTGAGTTGGTGAATGATGGGAGTTTAATAGGTCAAGATCTCCTTGTAGCTGCCATCTGCCACTACTAGGAAAGGGGCAAAATAAAAAAGCAGTGGAATTTGAGGTAGTGTAATGAGAAGACATCCTGCTGCCTTAAAATCCATGGGACGACCCTTAGGGCCTCTTTAAGAAATATGACACACTGTTTGTGAATGGGGAGGAGGGGGGCAGGATTAACCCATTGATGGCCAGAGGGGAGTACAAAGGATTCAGGAACTCAAAGGGTATAATACACCAACCAATCACACTTAGAAGAAAAAAAGTCATAAAAATAAACTTTTTATGGAAAAAAAGTCTGATGATGGTTCTGTCTTATTATTTCATTTTTTTCTTTTTTTTTTTTGTATTTACTACCAACAACCAAACAGCCTGATTTAATTGCACAGTGGTGAAAAGAACGTGCATAAAAAGCAAACAAAAAAATAGCACTCACAAAATTGGAGTGTTTAGAAAGGAGGGTTAGCATTTGCTTTTTTAAATTAAGAAATGATATGGAATCAAAACGGCTTAGGTAGTGGAATTGTCGAATTATATCTAACAATCCAGCCCAAAGCCTCTGGTGATATCTAGAAAACCAAAAAATGATATATCACTTCACTACAAAATAGCTTTAAGATGAATTATAATAAACATTTGGAGAAAAAAAAAAAAGAAAAATAAAGAAACGTAGGTCAAACCATGTAAATATAAACTATAAATAAGCAAACAAGATAGGGCAATAAAAAAATGAGCAAGAATGTAGGTTTGAAAAACAAACAAAAAAAAAACAAAAACATCTGGTTCAAAATCATTTATTTGCTACCTGATACATTTGAAAGCTTTGTAGATTTGACGTGGGAATATGGTGCACCCATCTGACAATTCCATCAGCAATATGTGGGCCCATACAACGGCCATCTGTGCATTTAGCGAATATTCTTCACTCCCTTCATATTCTGGGACACTGTGAACATAATGGGAATCCCAGGCACAAGTAGCTAGGCGGATCATATTCCACAAGGTGTGTTTTGTGACCTTTTATACACCCGTACCATTCAAGGAATCCCCTTTTGGAGAATTCTCAAAATTAGTTCTGCTTCAAGGATATTACAATCTAGAAGTCAGTGTTTCTTTTCAAACTTCTAAGGTTCGCGAAGGTAATATATATTAGCTGAACCTTGCATTCCCTGTATAGGTTTTGATTTGTATCAAATACTAATATGATGGGTTTTTTTGGGGGTTTTTTTGTGATTTAGTATCATAGAATATAAACCTTTTTTTGAAAGAAAGTGCCTGTGGCATTTTATCTTTTTAAATATTATATATTCTGATGTGTAGCTATTGTTATATATATATAATAATCTTGTATTTATTTTTAAGTTGTTTTGCTTGCATTTATTTTTGTGTGTGTTTATGTGTGTGGGCATCTCCCATCAAACTTTGTGCAAAATATTTAAAACAGGCAAAAATTTATTAAAGGAATACTCAAAGTACAATAACAACAACAGCTTGCTTGACAACTTACGTGAGTGCATCCTGCTTCTCCTACAGAACACGGATACTCTACTACGCTAAGCATCTTCAAGGAGACTCATCCCTGGTTTCCTTCCATCCACCAGACTGGGGGTTCTAAATAGATTTTTGTGTTCTTTTACATCAAGGATCTCAAACTCTGGCTCCCCAGATTTTGATTGCCCTTAACTCCCAGAATTCTTTGAAAGCAATATATGGCCATGTGAGTTGTAGTTCATTAACATCTAGGAGATTGAAGTTTTAGAGGCCTACTTTACACATCTTCACTTGATGATACCCAGAACCCATCCCCAGAGTCCTGATCCAATAGGGCTACCATACTGGCTCTCTCATTAGGGCTCTCTCATTGGCTGCCTATTCTACCAAGCATCCATTGGCAGGCAGGGAATATAAAAAAAAAACCCACATATACACATTCTGCCCCTTTCCCAATAGATAGAGCAGAGTATTGTTGCTTGTTCCTTTTTTCAACAGTGTGTTCCAGCATGGTGCAAAAATTCAAATCCCTTTAAGGTTCATCTCTCCATGCATAAGGAAAGTAATATAAAAATGACAAAAAAATAAGTTTCCTAAAAATTACAATACAGGCCGATATGATTAAAATACATTGGCATCTATCGACAAAGGGTGCGAAAAAACAGGACGGAACACACCATTGGACACTTCTTCAGCAGCTACTTTCTTACCCACTTTATATGTTTCATCATTGGAGTGTGTAACCATATTTTTTCCGAGGAATTTCAAATGGAAAATATCTAAACAATTCATAAAGAAATTGAATGACTCAATTATTTTTACCCATCATACTTCCAGTTTTGTTTTTAATACAAATTGTGTTTTAGTTTGTAATATTCATTGTTTGCTTTGTAACGTTACGAACCATCTTTGAGTTGATTTATTTTTTTACTTTTATCAATTATAAAGCATCGTTAGGGATTTGCATAAATTTCTGGTTTGGAAGAACTGCTTCTCCAGCATTCAGTGTATTTTTAATCGCCCCCAGGTCATCAGGCAGTCAGTCCCACAACGAGGGAGTCCAGACTGAGCCTTTAATCCAGTGTAAGTATATCGAGGACCGCTCTGCTCTGCTGGAAACTAACCAACTTACAAAAAACTATTTACAGGGATTTTGAGAATTGTTCGTTTGTGTAGCCAGCTATTGCCCTCAGGGCTTATACTAACACAGAGATTTATATATTCTCACTTAGAGCACATTCACAGGATATATTTAACCCGCATCAACTCAAGTCGAGTCCCCTGCCAAGGAGATGATTTATATTAAGCTTTTTTTTTTATCAGACTTGTCAGCTGAAATATAGCACCCCTTATCAGCTAGCACAGAGACACAGCATGAGTTCATAACTGCCAGTTGGCTAAGATCACTTCTAGGGATCTGTTCACTAAATGGTGAGTTGTGTTCGAGCAATCTCCTGAATTGCGTTCGAGCAATCTCCTGAATTGCGTTCGAGCAATCTCTTGCTAGCAAAAGAATCTCATCTCATACAGGGCAACATTGTTGACAAGAGAAATCTTTTCGAATTCAGCTGGAGATTTTTTTCCCCCAACGTTTTTTCTTTAACATTCCAACAAAGGCAATTCAGGAGATTGCTCGATTCATCTCACTACTTAGTAAACATATCTCTTAGACATTTATTGGCTCTATCCACAATAAATGCAATGGAATAATCCCTGTAGGGAAGTTCAGTATGGGAATGCGTAACAGATTGACATAATTAAAACTCCCTACATAAAACAACATTAAAAAAAGAAAATCCACAAATTAGTTCTAGTGGATCTTTGATATCCTTCTTCCATTAACTAAAACTACGTTAATGCTTTGCCAGTCTTAAAGGTACCTGTCTGCATGGACAGCTTATGCACTCTGGAAAGAGCATACAATTCCATGTATCCATTGTGCTAACAAGTTTGCTAGCAAATGCATATATTGGGAGAAAAATCCATTCAAAAATAAGTCTTTCTATCACCTGTCAGTTAATTTTTTGGCATAGACTCTATGCAAAAGAATTGGCTGACAACGGAGAGCAGAAAAGATCTCCCACAGGTGGTCCTTCTGCTGTCCATGTATAGAAACCAAAGCACATGGATTGTGGTTGCTATGGCACACTGCTAGTGCTAGTTAGGGAATAAAATAATAAAGTCAACTTGTTGGCGTCATAGAGGACCTTGTTGACCCTGATTGGGGACTCTTCGCAAAGCATGGCCAATGAAAGAAGACTGCGGAAGGAGCAAGAGCAGACCAGAGGTGGGTGTTAAAGAAAAGTAAAACCCACAAAACTGCGCTGGATTGGAGGCGAGTGAGTGTCTCTAAACTGCATATTGAATACATCATGTATCTCTGTGGTATAAGATGTATTCATTACATTTGAGGATGATTTATATTTAAGTGAAAGTGTTATGGCAGGTTCACTTTAATGTAATGTATTAATTAATGTGTTGTGTGACTGCTGGAGAAGTTGTACAACACTACAGATGCGGCACGACTGCTGGCTGCTTCTTCCTTAGACTTGCTCAAACCCAAATAATCCATCAATACCTAAGCTCTAAGACTGTTCTACAAATCCACTGTTGTTAAAGGGACACTCCAGGCACCAAAACAACTTCAACTAATTGTCGTTATGGTGCCAGGAGAATGCCCTCAGAGGTTTAGCCCCAGAGTTGCCTCCAGCAGCAATATCCACTCCCCCCAAGGCCGCATCCGGCTTCTGAATTTTTAGTTTCAGGAAGCACAGAGGGCCGACGAGCAGGGGTGCTGCTAACTGGCTGAGAGCAGTTAGCTGAATCTCTCAGCCAGTCAGTGACTCCCCATTCACTAAACTGGCTTGGAAAAAATATATATATCATTTCCAAGCCAGTTCAGTAAATTGGGATTCAATGATTGGCTGAGAGTGTCAGCTGACTGCTCTCAGCCAATCAGCGGTGCCCCTACCCATCAGCACTCCGCACTTCCTGAATCTAAAAGTTCAGAAGCCGGATGCCGCGTGGGGGTGTGGACATTGTCGCTGGAGGCAACTTTGGATTAAGTTGTTTTGGTGCCTGGAGTGTCAATTTAAAGTAGCACTCTAGACATCCAGACCACTTCATGTTAATGAAGTTTTCTGGGAGCCACATGCCCCCCTGTTTAAACCATGCAGCTGAAAACATTGTCGTTCTGCCGTTCAGTATAACAGTCACTCGATGAGCTTTTGTGAAATAGCGCAATAAAAGTCCACTATTTCAGTCAGATGGTCACATTTGTATTTCCTAACACTATAGTTTTCCTTTGACTCTTATTGACCCTTTATAGGGATTTTGAAGTGAATTCAAACTAAATTTAAATTTCTTTAAGCTAATATATTCAAACTAGAAACATAGTTGATTTGGAGATTATTTTTTTTCTAGTTTGGCTATTGCGACCCTACAATTTAAAATTTACTATAAATTTACACTTTAGTAAATAAGCCTATAAAACCATTTACATCTGTACTTATTGTTTTATGGGAAAAAAAACCCCGGTTACACTCGTTCCAGTATTTTTATGGATTAAAATTAATACCATTTACCCCGTTTTTACGACATAACTTAACGTTCCAAGATTAGTAACATATATGTTTACCGGTGAGCATTGATTGTTCCAAGTGTGAAAAATTAAGGAGTCAAGGAGATGAAAGACAAGTTGGGATTTACGGATTTTTTTTTTTTATGTCTTTGGCATAAATCAAACATTCGATATGTTTAATCAATTTGCTTCTGTGAAAGCCAGTCCCTTCAAAGTTAAGATTTGTTTTGTGTGTGTGCACCTTTTTAGAAGCATTTGTTTGTGACTAATTGAATTTTATGCCTTGCGTGATGGAAAATCAAGATGCTGAGTCAGAGCTGGGTAACCAAAGGTCTTGAGTCGAGAGGCTACATAACTTCAATGTGGCTAACATCTAAGCAGAACGATTCTCCTGATCTCAAGACCTTTCTCTGACCTGACATAAAGTTTATCCCAGACCTATGGGGTTATTAGAGAGAAGACAAAGTGGATTCTGAATTAATTCAAATTTAGGGAAAAATCGCTGAATTGGCATAAATCTGTTAAGTAAGCTACGCTTCAAGTTCGGTTATTTTTAATTCTCTTTGAATGACCCTGGTAGTGTTCCCTCTAAGGTGAGTAGCTCAGCATTAAACGGTTAAAAAAAAAAAAAACTCCTTAAGTAAAATGCTCAAGGCAAAGATTTTGTCCTGTGTAAAGTGCAGAGGTGTGTTTTTCTAATACTTAAAGGGACACTCCAAACATCTAAAGTGCTTTAGCTTGTGAAGTGCTTTCTGTGCTTGGCCTTTTTTGATATTTTTTGATATATTAATATATTTTTTTCATCATATCTATAAAACACAGGCCTCTAGGACTTCTAATTCCAGAAGAAAGCTCACCCACCCTTATATATGCACAGGGCCATCTTTAATAATGGTTGGACCCTGAGCAAGCATTTGCTTGGGACCTCTGGACCCTGCCTTCCCACTCCCTTGCATGCAATCACGCCCTCCACTGCAACGCAGTGGCAGAACTAAAGTAGAGAGGGCCCTGGTGCAAGGTTTTTTTTTGGGCCCTGCCATTGCAAGGGTGGCCAAAAGGTAGATCCCCATCTGACTCATGCAACTCCAACAATGCTTTGACAGCTGGGGCTCTACTATTTCCCCATTCTTGCAGGGCTGTATTTAGCACTGAGCAGTGTTTGTGTGTTTGAATGTAAGCTTGTTTTTGTATGGAGTATGTTTGTGTGAATGTAGGGGTGTGTTTGTATGTGGTGTTGGCATTTAAATGCAAGCATGCATTTATGTGTAGTGTTCGCTTTTGAATGCAGGGGTGTGTTTATATTTAATTTTAACACAGAGGTGTGTTTGTATGTAGTGTTGATGTAGCCCCCATGTAGCAAAAGCGCAGCCTAGCGAAAAAAGGGCATTGACAGGGGTTAGGAGGCGGGCTTAGGAGGAAGCAGCCTGGACTGGTGGGTTGTGGGAATAAGGGGTTTGGCTATTTAAATAGGTAGCCATTTTGTATTGTGCACTTTTAATTTCCTACCTGGTGGAGTTTGTCCCGCCCACCCTCCCTGGATTTGTTTATAGGGGGTTATCACGTTTTGTCACAGCGGCGGGATAGGGAGCTGAGAGAGAGGACATAGGCTCCCTATGAGGAACGTGAGGAACATGGAGAATTGTGGTCACTGGTGGTTGGTAGGTTTCGAGTCCTGGAGGTGGCTCAGAACCTGGTGGGGTAGGGGTATCCGGGTATACCCCTGCTGTGGTTACTTATGGTTGGCACTTAATTGGTTCAGGTTGGAGTAGGTTGAAAATTGTTATATATATATGTGTTAAGTATGTTGGGGTCATTGCCCTTTATTATAAAGAAGGATACGGATGCGAGGGGCGGAAGGTGGGGCAATGACCCATGTTTATATGTTAATTTATATGTTAATTTATTGCTATCATTATTATGATTTTTATTATTAAGCATTATTATCATTATCTTATTATATTTGTTTAATAAAGCTGTGGACAATTTTTCCCATATACCCTAATGTCAGCGTGTTATTGGGATAGGTATGTGGGGGGTTTTGTCCAAGGTTCCGACTGCCCATATGGCGACTATACACCGGTCATGTTTCAATGCAGGAATGTGTTTGTATGTAGTGTTGAAGTTTGAATGCAGGGGTGTATTTGTGTAGTGTTGGCGTTTGAATGCTGAGATGTATACACATACACTGCCACACACACTGTGATACACCCAC
This sequence comes from Pelobates fuscus, assembly GCF_036172605.1. Taxonomy (NCBI): domain Eukaryota; kingdom Metazoa; phylum Chordata; class Amphibia; order Anura; family Pelobatidae; genus Pelobates; species Pelobates fuscus. The sequence continues at coordinate 151,232,610 of NC_086324.1, read as the reverse complement.
ACACACTGATACAAATGCAGATATAGAGAAACACACCCTGACACAGAAATATCCACACAGACACACAGTGTGACACACGTGAAGATACACACTGATTACATATAGATACACAGATGCACACAATGACAAAATACAGATACACTGACACACATACAGACACACCGATACACAACCTGACACACATGCAGATACACAGATACAAACACTGACACGCATGTAGATAAACATGTAGATATACAGATACACATACTGACTATATACAGAAGCACAGATATACACACTGACACCTACACACACAGATACACACACACACTAGCATCTACACACACAGATTCACAGACAATGACAACATACAGATACACTGATACACACACTGACAACATACAGAGACACATACTGACATATATAGACACATATACTAGCAGACATACTGACACACACACACACACACACACACACACACATACACTGACAGATATACTGACAGACACACTGACAGACATACTGGCACACACACTCAGGCACACAAACACACAGACACATACACTGAAAGACATACTGACACACACTAAGACACACATACACTAACATACATACAGACACACACACTGACATGCACACTGACAGTTACACACAATGACAAATACTGACACATACACTGACAGACATAGTGACACACACTCAGACACACAGACACACTAACTCACAAACTCTGACAGGCATACTGACACACACACTCAGACACAATAACAGATATCCTGACACACATACTCAGACACACTGACACACACACAGACATTGGCAGGCATACTGACGCACACACTCAGACACACATGTAAATTCTACACTTTGATATCCACCATCCAGATTCTTACCTTTTTGCTGGAGGGTGGATACCCTGGGGTCCAGTGTGCTGGCTGGGGTGGCTGGAAGTTAGGGTTCTGGTCTCCTCCGCACTGCTTCCTCCCAGTTCTCTCTCCCGTGCGGCTTTGCTTTAGCTGGGAGGAAGTGACAGTCTGTCACTTCCTCCCATGCTGCCGAAAAGAGAGGGGTCGCGCTGTTAAAGGGCCAGAGCGCCTGACCGGGCCCCTGCCGATAAATGCTCACCGGGTGGCCCTAAGTGCAAGGGGCCATCCGATGGGCCCCCTTAGTGTACAGACCCGCTGCCCACAACAATTTATTTTAGGATCAGTGATTATAAAACAAATTGTTGTGAATAGAGAGCAAACGGGCAGCTGCTTTGGGCTCCCAGGAGTAACTGGGCCCAGGGCAGCTGCCCCGTTTGCCCCTCATTAAGGACTGCCCTGTATATGCAGATAGGCAGACATTAGTTCCGTGTTTGCTGAGGAAACCCACACGTCTTGTCAGATACCATGTTCTCAGCTGCAAATGCCATATTTACCAGCTTCCGTGTTCCTGGCTGTAGATTCAACATTGAACAAGTGCAATTCTTACAGCGTCAGCCACAGAATTTATCAACTGCTATGTTTCCACACGCAAGAAGGAACATTTACCAACCGCCATGCTTTCTGTTTCAATTGCAACTTTTAATTTACGCTGTTCCAGGTTGTAGAATTTACAAACTTTCATGTCCTCATCTACAACCACAGAATTCACCGACTACCATATTGACATGTACAGCCACAGGCAACTGCCATATTCAGTTGCTTAACATCATTTGTGCAGATTCCATATGATTTTCTGTGTATGTCATTTTCATTGCTATCTTTTTAGAATTACTAATTTTTGGAAAGTATTCTAATGATCAGGGTACTATATAAGAAATGTGTATTAATTCTAATTAATTACAACTGTTTCCAATGTATTACCATGATAGTCTTAAACAAACAAAAAAAAAAAGGATAAGAAAGAAAACGTGTTAAATCCTAACACACACACACACCACCTGCTTAACAAAAGCAAAGATTCCATCTTTTTGAGTTTTTGTCCTGCCTTGTAAAAAGGGTCAGAGGGAGGGATATATTTATTTGGCTTGTTTTTCTGTGTCCCTTGTGGGTCAGAGATCAACCCTTCCTCTCTTTATGTAGAACCAGCAGCTGACAGGTCGTGGAGCCTACAGTCTTATTCAAAGTCACATGTTTCGAGATCCTCCTTTTTCGTTCAATGTGCGAGGCCTATAGAGCTGGTCATTCTATAGAGATCAAGGGAATTCTGTATGAAAAAAAACACAAAGAATGCATTAATTCACACAAGACAGACCCGTAGATGTAGGCGAATTGTAGTGTTAGGGATGCTAATTCTGAGCAGTCAGAGATCCTGACAACCAAATATATATATACATATATATATATTATTACTGGTATTTATAAAGCGCCAACATATTCCTCAGCGCTGTACAATTTGGGGAGAACGTACAGTATACATAGACAAATACAAAAGGTAGAGAGGGGCCTGCCGGTAAGCTGAGATCTAGCCATTGAAACGTTTTTTTATACAAAGTGCTTAGCTAGATAGCACGTGAGCTTACAATCTAAAATATTGGGTATTATTTAATACATTACTCAAACAAAAATGGTCATTCAGTTTCAATTGTTAGTTTAATAAGCCATGAATTGTTGAGAACTGAAAAAAAAAGTCAGTTAAAGAGTTGGGGAATTTCTCTATTTAAATACTTTACCCTACAATTTCTAATTATCTGATCAATTCTCCACCGCTCATATCTCGACTCCAAACTGAAAAGAACAATTGATTTTTTTTTTTTTATGAAATCTGCCTTGCATTTCATAAAATATGTTGTCTAGTTGTTTATTAAAGACTCTGAGGTACAAACATGGATGCCTGCAATGATTGTTATGAATATTGAATACGGATTGAGTTTTGGAGTCACCCAAGGATTAGCAGCACTAGATTCTAAACCTTTTTTTTTTTTAAAACCTTTCCTTATAAAAAGTTGGGAGAAACAACATTTTAAAACATCTGTCTAACTGTGGCCAAGATCCCCATCCCCCAATAACCATTTATTTTGAACGTATAGAAGTACTATTAGCCACCATCATTGTTGCTGAGGGGTCCTGCTTCAAACAGAAACTCATATTAGCTTAGCTTAGCTAATAACCGGAGGGATTGCAATGATAATTTGCTTTCATGGAATTCTCTACCATTCAGTTATGCACAAATCAGTCTTTCTCCGCTCCCATGATGCATCTGTTCTGAAAGACCAAGCCATATGGCACGCTACCCTGGCATCTTATCAGTCTAGTCCCCTCTCCATCTGCCAAATGCCCTCTCTGTCTGCCAACTCTTCTGACCTGAGATCAACTCGAGCAATTTGCTAATTACATCTATTCTCACAGGGGGTACAGAATTCGCAGGACTGTAGATGGTATTTTCTGAAACTATTTGGATGCCATTAAGCTTACGTAAACTTTAGTTTAACCCCTTTATTGTTACTATGTCTTAGCACCCCTTCAACACTGCAGAAATTAATGGTTCAGTCTAAATACCATAACCACTACTGCCTACTTTAGAGGTTATGGTGCTAGACGGTGTTAGTAACTGGTTCTGCGTCAAATCATTATTGAGTGTTTTGACAAATACAATGGGTCTCCCGGCACCAGTGACCCGACCTCTCTCTTGCAAAGACTGACAATCTCAGTGTCTCACTACCATTTAAACATTTAGTGCTAAATAATAGGGAAGTCTAATTTCCCCTCTTGCAATACAGCAAGTGAGGGATTTGGGCCATGAGTGGCTGGAGACAGTGCCATAGCCTACTAGCAACATAACCACTACAATGGCTTTAGTGGTTATAGTTCTTAAACTCCTCCTCCCCCAGCCTAAAAAAAATGTGTCTGTCAAACTTCTACTGAGTAATAATTTCAACTGATGTATAACGGAGACAGTGCATTCTCCACTTGTTAAACCACGACTCTTTAAAAGATTGCACGGTTGTTATGTCTAATGTTATGATCGTCTGTCGTGTACCTTATGTCAAGTCTTAAATTGCATTTAACCTTGAACTAAAAAGCACTGACCTCCAGACCCACCTTCGATCTAATGGATAGACAAAGCACCATTAGGCAGCAGAATAAAAGGTAGTCTGGATGACCTTTGCTACTCATTCTAAATATTTTTACACACTTGTCTAGATTAGACAAGCTTTGATATTCTCTAAAAAATAGTGTGAGTCGAAGTCAGACTTTTTTTTCCTTTTCAAGCTACCTTTTACTGCCCAGTTACAAAGCACCAAATGGTCTGGGTGTGTATATCAACAATTTTTGTTTAAGTTGCAGAGGAGCTACTGCTTAAATTATGGGTAAGTCGTGAGCGTAATGTTAAAATTATGTGTATTCTTAAACATGCGTTTTTTTTTACATTTTTAATTTTTTATATGTAGTGTGTAAAATACTACAAAGTATTAAGTTGTAAATAAGTAACTATTACTAAAATAGTCCTAAAAAAAATATGTATCAACTAGCCAATCAGTGCAATATAACTGAGCCACCAAGTCTCTTCGAGCACCCATTGATTTTAAAAGGACCCAGCTCTTGAAGTAGTTTGTGCTCCAGTAAAAAAATTTAATTAACTTTTTCAGTATTTTTGATGCCCTGTTGCGTTTTCTCTCCCAGCTGTTCAGAGTGTCTGAAATCGTTCATCTCGTGATTTTGCTAAATTGGCACATTACGAATACGATACCTTGTAGAAATATAGATTGCAATGGCAAGTAACAACCAATTGGCCACAATAACATCTCAGCCACATTTTATACTTTTGTATGTGGCTACCGCATAAATTCAAACACTGTTTTCTTAATTGCATTAAGCTCTTCTACTGCCACTAGAAAATAGTAATCTTGGTATATGAAGTTGCTTGCTAAATAAAAATGTGCTACGTGATATTTCATATTAAAAAAAAAAAAGAACCAACATTTAAAAAAAATAAAAATAATTAATATCTGCCCTGAGACATTACAGCTGCCACTAGTTTTCAAACCCTAACCTTGGGACTATTTTAATTTTATTTTTTTTATCTGATTAATTTTTTCTTTATGTCCTGGCATCTTTGTGTCCCTTGGCTCAAATAAGGCAGCTGTAGGAAAGTCATACCTTAGAGCACAGGACCTTTATAGCTTGGAAATCCCAGGGTATGTATCCATCACAGTCGTCAAGTTTTCTTTTATTCCATTCCAACCGTTGGTTCCTCAGCCAACTCTGTATTCCTTTTTTGTTTTTTTGTTTTTAACCCAAAACTTCCTATTCTGTATTTTCTTAGTATTTTGAAGTCGAGCAACTTAAAATAGCTGCTACTTGTGTTATTTGATGATTTTATATATATATATGATTAAATTTTCTTATCTATATGTCAATTACTAGAAAACCATGGTGGCATTACAGATGCATTCTGATACACCACACGCAGTAGACTTGGAGATTCCGTTCGGAATAAATTGAAATTTGGCCGAATTTCAGCCGATTTGGTGCATTTCCAGATTTCTGAATTGCGAACCAAATTTTATCTATATACCAACAAACCAAATAGTGCAATAGCCGGATGATCTAGGATATTCAGAATTTGGAATTAGTTTTGTAGTGGCTACTGCTAGTAGCCACATCCACTTAACACCAGCTTTGAGTCCCTAATTTACAGTTTGAGAGATTTTTTTTTTTTTTATTAAAAAGAACACTAAAGGCACTTTTTTTTCTTAATTTTGGGGCTCCTCTGGAAATATTAGTTTTGATCCAAAAAAAATGTGAAATTTGGTATTGAAACTAAATATAAAAAAAAAAATTAAAATTATAATTTAAAAAGTTACTCACCTTTTAAAGTGCAAAAACAAAGAGTATGAGAATTCCTTTAACAAGCATCCGCTCAAAAACTCAACAGCTTGCCCTTCGGAATATTCCCTCCCAAGTCTCGAAAAAAGTTTTGCCCACTTGTACTATTACAGAGAGAACCTAGACCATTTGCATATCAGACAGATCCTGCCAATAAGGACAGTCCAGATCTGGAACAGTGGCAAGATCAGTCTGCATGAGGGATAGTTTCTTTCTTTTGAGACTTGCCAGCGAGATGTGGCTGGTACACCTCTGGGCACTGTGAGCACAGTGTCCATGTCTGGATTTTTTTTTAAATTTAGGGAAACTCTAAGCAAATCATTTAAGCAAAAACTTTCGAAATGCCACATCAGGAGTGTCTTGTTCTGGTATGTGTGATGTATTCTTATCCCATAATCCTCTGTGCAGCAGAGAATTATGGAAAAAGCAGTTCCTCCTCAAAGAGTCTATGTTAGGCAGCTCGACTTTCTCTCTTGGTGGAAAATAGAGAGAGAACCTTCCCTGTTGTGTTTGTGGTCTGAACATGCAGTTAACCCTGCTTGATTGACAGGAATGGGCATCATTGAGAGTATAGAAGGAATATGGGGGTGTAGGGTATATGCATTTGGGCCCAGGACATACTTGAAAATGAGAGAAATCTCAATGGATGCTAATTGATACTAACTAGATTACATAGTTGCATAGCTGAAAAGAGACTTGCGTCCATCAAGTTCAGCCTTCCTCACATTCTTTTTTTGCTGTTGATCCAAAATAAGGCAAAAAAACCCAGTTTGAAGCACTTCCAATTTTGCAACAAGCTAGGAAAAAAAAAATCCTTCTTGACCCCAGAATGGCAGTCAGATTTATCCTTGGATCAAGCAGCTATTACCCTACATTGCAAAATGATATCCTTGAATATTCTGTTTTTGCACGTATGCATCTAGTTGCTGTTTGAACACCTGTATGGTCTCTAATAAAACCACTTCTTCAGGCAGAGAATTCCACATCCTGATTGTTCTTACAGTAAAAAAGCCTTTCCTTTGCCTTAGACGAAATCTTCTTTCTTCCAGTCTTAATCCAGTCTAGATAAATTAATGAATTCATTTGCTCTCATTGTAAGCTATCATGAGCACAATACTCCAGTCCATTTCATTAAGTGATGCTCATTGTTTGACAATCTATTTTTGTAACCCTATCTGAAAGCATTAGCACTCATCACTTCATCTTAGTGATTTAGGGTCATATATGTTGCCCCAACAGCCTTCCAAATTAAATCAGTGTCTTTACTGAGAAAGGGCATTGCCTACTTTATGCAGGTTCTGCGTGTCTAGTGAGACACGTATTACATGCATGCAAGTCTTCATTTGGGGTAAACAGTGAATTTCATTTATTTTATATTTGGGCAGTGGAGTGTCCCTTTAAGGAACACATCCAATTAAAACATAGTTTGTTATTTTTTTTAAAAGTGTTCTTTTAATGATAAAAATAGTAATACTATTAATACAGATTTTTCAAAATACCACTTGAAGGAAATGAGCCATCAGGCCCTTATTTATGTAGATAATCCCAACCCATAATTCAATTTGATTTATCAAAAAATGACCAAATTTAACATGATTCATTTATATCATATGCTTTCTTTGATCATAGAGTGACTCTTGCAGTAAAATTGTATACAAAAGGATGCGGTGGAAATCATGACACATTTAGAGGTTTATTCCCTAAAAGTTTCTCTCCGCAGTCTAAACATTGATATTGGACACACTCCAGCCAGCTCTTTATTTTTAGAGAATTTAATCACTGAAATCCCATACTATGCTGAATTAGTGGCTTCTTGTTCTTTGTAAACAGGCACCCCAGAACGCTTTTACTGAAGCCCCGAGCAAGCATTCTTCAAACCTCCCCAAAGAGCTGTTAGTGTCTCTACTCCTACAGCCCATTAAATCCTGACTTTCCAATGATATATTGCATAGCAGCACTTATTCAGGCTTCATTAATAGCAAATTGTCCATTTCCTTAAAGGCCTGCAGATTTTTTCTTTAAAGTCTATCTGTTGGGTTTTTTAATTTTATATATTTGGCTTTCTACAAAATAAAAACTATTCTTCTAATTTTGCCTTCAGTTATTTTTTTTTATGTATTTTGTTTTCAGATCATTGTTGTGTCTATAAGGACTAATGGGCTTCTCTTTTGTAGCACCAATTTGTGACTATATTAACATTTTAACTAGTATGTCTTGCTTACGCCCCCATTTTTGCCATCACTATGAGTCACTTGAGTGTTGGTTGACCTCAGCATTAATCATGTTATGAAGCACGGGGAATCAATTAACATTCTAGTATCACAACCAGGAAGTGAAGTTCTTTAAAAGGTAATGTAACTTAACCATATTTACAATATAATTGCAAACATAGCTAGGGGCAGTGTTTTAATTTTTTTTTATTTTACATTTTATATTTAGCTAACCTAGCATGGCCAGTGCATCCAGTGCACTTTATAATATCGGAGCACACTAAGTAAGTTACAGGGGTAGTGATACAAGGAGTGCCCCTCTGTTTTGAATGGTGTGACTTCTCACATTGGGTAAAATTTAAAGAGCAATCTACTGACGATCTCAGCTAATGAGCAAGTCCTGCACTGCATAGCTTGGCACAGGAAAGCTAACGGGAGCTTCTGGCTCTCACTGAGAATGTAGTGGAGGTGGGGAGCACTGTCTTCCGACCCAAGTATGGTCTGACTCCTCACAATGAGGGAACGTAAGGACACTCCTAGAACCATAACCACTACAGCACTTTGGGACTCATTAAAAAAAGAAAACATGAAGAGGCAACATAAAAATGGAATTAGTCCCAAAGAGAGGTACCGTGGTAGCAGGTAAGGAGAAGGTCGGAGCTACCCAAAAAGGTGGTGTGATGGCAAAGCCAAAACGTAGAACATATGTATGATACATAACTAGTGGAAATTCTTTAAACATATCTTTCAAATAATTTTAATTCAAAAACTACATACAGAATAAGTAGGAATATTAAGAATTGAACGTGGCATGACAGACCTTCCACATGCTGTATTTGCAAATTTCATAGATCCAAGATGCTCCTGATTGTTGGCGTTTTTTCGTGGTCTGTGAAAGGCTCTCTGCTGGTACTTGCCCGTGGACGAGCTACAGCATTAGGAACGTTAAAGCAGAGTATCTTTTTTATTTTTTTTATATATATGTTAGTGCTCTTATTTTTTCAGTCTATAAACGTATGTATGTTTTACTTTGCTACATTGTAGTCAGTGACATGTTTAATGCAAGGTGATAGGAGAATCAGACCAGGTTCCAAATCGTTCATCAAGGAAGCCATGAGAAGGGCAGCGCAGATACATTCCTGTTACAAACCTTTTCAATGGAGCTCCAATCTACACCTGAGCTGTAAGGAAAATGGCACTTGTACAACTTTACCATCTTAAGCAAACTTAGAGTCAAATGATTTAATTCATGATGGAAATGAGAAAAATCCTCATGGAAAATAAAAATTACAAGTGGCAGGGCATAATAAGAGACAAACAACGTTCACATTTCTCACTGTAGAAACACTTGACCAAAGGCTTCAGGCCCTCACACCAGTAAAGTTTTGCGCATGAAGTATCCAGAAATTAACTAAATTATATCAGTTCACATGACAAATGACAATGTTGTTTTAGACAACCTTAGGAAGGATTATTCAAGGTTGTTTCTCTAACACAGATTGGACTACACTTCCCATAATTCTCTGCCAGCTCACAGCTGTTTGGCATGGTAGCCTGACACTGCTAGGTGGGTCACCTTTAGTCACCTCAAAATATAGCATTTGTAAATATTTTCAGATATCCCAGCATTCCTTTTTTCTCCAGAGTGTGTTTATGTTTTAAAACGGCTTATGTTTCAAAGTGTTCTATTAGCTGGAACTGTAGCCTTCAGCCGGAGAACGAAAAGCAACAAACAGAACTGGATTTATAATAAGGAGAATAAAAAAATTGAATTCAGCTAAATGTTAATATTTGGGCAGGGGTTTGTTTGGATTCCTTATGGAGCGACTAATCAGGAATAGTTGTATTTAAACACACAGAATGGCCGGATACTAAGAACAAAGGGTTAACAACATGCTGTGAATTTGATGATGTTTTAAGTCTTAACTCCATTCCGGCATGTGGGATCTTAGGTCAATTTCCATTTGCTTGGATCGCAGGATGGATATTTTACTCAAAGAGCAAAAAGAGCGTCCGTGTTGACTGCTTTTTTTGGGACTGAGTCAACGCGTGGGGACGGGACTGTCTCAAAACCTTTAACCTCCAGCAATTTTTATTTTTCTAGCCAAAATAACTTGGTTCCTTCATTTGTTTCTTAAACATCTGACAAAGTTCTAACACGATGACCAGTCTCACTTTTCTTAAAGGACAAAAAGGGAAAAACCAGAAGTGAAAAAAAAATCCCTTTAAGAAAACTCAAAATCACTTTTGTGCTTTATGAACTGGAATGCGACCCTATGCAAACTATTTACCTTATAAAAATGTGTTGGTTTTTTTAGGTCAAACAGTAACTAAAAACTATTTAAATTATCTTAACAGTGAACTGTATTGGTTTACTTTATGCTAAATCAGGTTTTTATTAGGTATCAAAATATATATGGGATACAGAAAGAAGAGAAGGGAACAAAAAGAGCTATAGGCCGTCATCTTTGTAGCAGAACAAAATAATACAATTTCCCTTTTAGTATGATTGCAGAATGTGTGGAACACTTATTAGCACACATTCTGCAATCATACTAAATCATAAAAGCTCCTTTTACCAAAGAAGCATGCTATGTGGCCCAGAAATACCAAGATAGAGACTCAACGTAGAAATGGTCCTTAGCAATTAAAGAAAATATAAAGCTCTGACAAAGGCCTTACCTGGAATGTTTGCCGCAAATTCCTGGAGGAGTGTGGAAGCTGGACTCATGCCCACCGACTATGGGCCATATACAATGTGACAAACTCATTATTTCTTCTGTTAGCAAGATATTTCCCTCCTAGTTTGTGGTATAAAGTTTCCCGAACACAAATATATTTCCCCAGTTCAGGAGCTGTAATCTACTGAACACTGACCACCCCCTGGCTCATTAGCTAAAACTAACCAAAAGCTTAAGTGCTCTCCCAGTGTGGCCACTGTTTGTATAACCGAACAACACGTGCTGGAGAAAAAAGTGGCCATCTTGTCGCACGAATGCAGACAGTGGGTCTTGGTCGTCGTGTGTCTGGAACTAGAAGTCTGACACCATACCTTGCGAACACCTGTGATTTCATTTGAACGCCTGCTTCTTTTCTCGACAAGACAGGAGAGTGCTGTTCAATGGATTGTTCACACGAACTAGGCAAACAATCGCTACCTATGAGCCAGGGGAACCATTCGACAGTTTGTTCGTATTGAACTCCCGAAAGTGACCGACTGCTACTACTATTTCTCTGGAACTAATTTGGGCAGACGCCACGTGTGCAGTCAGCCGGAGGCGATTCGGTTGTGTTATTGGGATCGGAGCGCTATTTGGACAACTTGGGCACTCAGATCCAGGCTATCCAGGGATATAATATTTGTGGGGGTTCCTATATGTGTTATATGTATTTTTTATATTTTATGTTTTATACTTTGTAACTCTAGTGCCTGGGAGATAATTACTTTAAGCAAAGTACACTAAATAATCTCCCAGACACAGAGACTCCTGGGCCTGTTGTGGGAGTGTCCTGGGCGTGTTGTGGGAGTGGTTTACTATGTTACTGCTGGAGGCTGTGTATATAAGCTGGCCACTGGGCCATAATAAACCAGTCTTCTTGTACCCCTCATCAAGTCTTGGCTGATTTTTGGGTATACCAGAGCTATAGGCCATATTTCTAGAGGGTATATGAACTCTAGATCTGCTGTAGCTACTGTGTTCCAGAAGAGTGAGATAATTCTTAGAAGTTTCCTAACAGCTTGGGGTGTGCTTGTTATGACTAATACAAAAGACGTTGCTCCCGAAATAAGCACGGACCGATATTCATAGAATACCAGTGGTCTAGAGTTTCCTGCAAGACTGATCCCGGGGCACAGGCACTACAAATCCCCAATAAGGCTTACCATTTGTTAGAGCTGATATTGTTGAAGTGTGTTGAAAACTTTTCACAATGCCATGTGTTCCCTCAACAATAGAATGATGAGCACAAAACAAATTATTATCTTGCCCACTCGACAACGTGTCCAAAAGGAACATGTTTTCTAGAAGAGACCTTTGATGTTTAGTAGATGAAAGCGTGTTTGTAATTCATATGCATTTTGTTATTTTAGGGACATGAAATTATGTTCGGTATTCATTGTCCGATTTCTCCCAATGGAAAACAGGAAGGATAATGATCACTTGATTTAATTATGGCTCCTCCACCAAAGATTTTGGACAAACCAAAAAGTATGGAATCTTTTCATTCCGTTATGTATTGTTTAATATATAAAGGGATGCTCCAGGCTGGAAATGGCATTTTTGGAATGTACAATATAGCTATAATAAGGCTTATATGTAATGCTTATATGTAATGCAGCAAAAAAAAAAAAAAAAAGATACCTTAAAGTCCCTGCAGATGCTGCAAATCCACACACAAGCAGCAGCAGCACAGAGTTCTGAACAGGACAGTAAGATACTCCACCAATAGGGATCCTCTAATTGTGGTCTTTGGGATTTGATCTTATCCCATAAAACTGAGTGTTATGTGTATGGTGGCTGAATTTTGTGTGTGTAGGAAGCTAAATGCTGTATGTATGGCGGGGAGGCTGAGGGTAGGATTTGCTGTGCTGTGCTGTGTGTGGTGGTTGAGTGTTGTGTGTGTCAGTGGAGTCCCAGCCCCACATCTCTCCTTATTTATTTATAATTTTATTTTTCCTGCCTTCTTTTTGGCAGGAGGGAGGTATAAGCCCTGGTGGTATCACTGAGATGCACTGGGACTCTTAAAGTGATCTGCACTCAACAGAGGTTTTTATAGCTTCAGAAATATTTTAAAATCACACAGTTATAAACAACGGTGTATATGCAGGCAGGGCATCCATGCACCATAACTTTTGCAAGCAGCATAAATTGTTATGGCGTTGTAGTGTCCCTTTAATTATGTTTTCTGAAGCTGTTAGATGTAGTTTGCCAAAACTAAAAGAATTGCAAATAAATCACTGTCAGACTGCGGAAAATTATATATGCGTTGAGTGGTACAATAGAACATCGCTATTCTGCTCTATGTCATTAGAACAAAACAAAAAAAGCAGATACATAAAAGTAATTTGTTATGAACACAAAAACAAGCAAGTAATAGTTTTGGATGTTAAAAACAAAAAATAAGGTTAGTAGAGCAGCGTATTCCCATGGTCAATGTATAAATTTCTTTAAATATAGTAGCGGGAACAAGGCAGGGTAAACAGGCTTAAAACCACAGATGTAGAGAATCTCTGACTCAGGAGGTGAGGAATTTTTAAGTGTGAGATAAACAAAAACATATACAGTGGGACCTCGGTTTACGCACTTAAAGCGTTCTCTGGGACGTTTCTTATTTACGAAAAATGTGTAAACCGAAACGCGGTTTCCCATAGGAATGCATTGAAAACCAATTAATCCGTTCTGGAGGTCAGAAAAAAAGTCAAAATGAGCTGGCATGGAAACCAACCCACAATGCAGAACACACAGTAAAAGGCATGCAAACGACGTAGCTCAGCTCCCTACCTTTCCACAGCTTGAGAAATGCACCAAAAAGTCCCAAAACGACTGCAAACAATTTCCAGAATGCCTCCAAAACTCGATACAAAAGCCGCTCCAACACCTCGACACTCAAGGCCTCGTCCTACCCACAGGCTCCAGCATGCAGGGGGCAGTGCTATAAACCTCCCAGGTGCAATGCCTCCTGGGGAAACTTGTTTGTATTGCGAAAAAAACGTGTAAACCGAGGCATTATTTTCATTTGGATTTTCATTTGTAAACAGAAAATGATGTAAACCAAGGCGTTTGTAAACCGAGGTCCCACTGTACTTTTATATAATAGACTATCTTATGTAGAAGACCATCTTAAAGTGGTGAAGTGTCCAATCAAATTAATGAATTGGGATAATTATAGTATCTATGGCTGGAGACAGTGGTTATTATTGCACGAGTGACCCTGTATCAAATAGTCGTTTTCATTGCACAGCTTCATCCATTCCTCCTGCAGAGCCATGCAGTGAACCCTTCCTTCTCCCCACCGCAGAGCATGTGATGTCTTCTTCCCCACTGCAGAGCATGTGATGTCTTCTTCCCCACTGCAGAGCATGTGATGTCTTCTTCCCCACTGCAGAGCCTGCTGAGACCTCTTTCATCTATTTTACGGTATCTATTTTATGAAAAGCAATGTGAAAACAATATAGTTCATACTATGCATGATGCTTTTCACCTAACACTTAAATGAAAATAATATACTTAGCTTTCATTTGTCTTCAAAAGGTCGGTTTTAAAAGGATGCCACTCGGGTTTTATAATTATATGGAATTTTTTGGTTCTAGGTTTTTTGGTTCTAATGTACCCTGCATCCGTGATAGCTCCAAAAGAAGTTGGAGGGCGACGGCGTCAAAGGTGATATATGTGAGCTTAAATTCTATGGGGCGTCAGCATTGGCGAGGGAGTTTAACCCCTTAAGGACCAAACTTCTGGAATAAAAGGGAATCATGACATGTCATACATGTCATGTGTCCTTAAGGGGTTAATCTTCCAAAGTTATTATTTGTGCAGTTAAGACATATTAAACTATGAGAGATTATATTGTGGTCTGAGGGAATTTGATCCTAACATAACTGTATATCTCTGTTCCTGAGGCCAATTCCAAAATCCATCTGCAACAAAGACACCTCATTTCTACTCAGCTCAACACACCACCATGGTTCATTCTTACTATATAGCATGCTCTTCCATCTGTTTGGTATCACAGTCAATAACCTCGTAATTCCCTTCACATGTTACCAGTTACTTCAATCCTACTGGTAATTATCTCCGCCATCACCTCTAAATCCCTCTGCTACCGCTTGTCTCATCTCCCCATTTTTAACCTTTAGATCAGGGGTTCTCAACCCAGTCCTCAAGGACCACCAACCAGTCCAGGATTTAGGGATTACCTGGGTGTGTCTAAGGTGTTTAGAAAAACATATCTGCTGCAAAGCATTACACTCTGATGATCATTTGTTGCAGAGCCTTGCACTCACTTCTTAACTACTGCATATCTTGTTACCGCCTTCTTCATAGCGCACATCTTAGCAATTCCATCTGCTTTAAAAATAAAAAAAATAAACCTTATCACGTTGCCTTGTATTGCTAATCACATTTCCTGTGCTGTTTCAGATAAACTGATATATGTGCTGCATCCGTCCGCGCAGCGGAGTAGTGTACAATGTTCATCTCTATTCTTCTTCTTCAATGCATAGAGTGATGCTGCACTCACACCTTCTGCATCACCTAGTACTCCTTGCTGCCCTCCTGCAGAGCCTGTTAGTGCCTCTACCTCCGCTGCAGAGCCTGTTGCTGCCTCGATCATCAGAGCAGAGCCTTTTACTGCTCTAAAACAAACACAGTGAAGGTTTTTGTTTTCTTTAAAATCGTATTTTAAAAAAAAAAGGAAAATTTACAACACTTTGCCTTGTATATCTAATCACACATCCCGCGCCCACTCAGATAAGCTGCAACATTTTTGAAGTTCAAAAATTGCCTAAATAAAAATCAGCTGATTAGACTAGCTATGCTCTAAACTTGCAGAATAAACATTTAAACAAGTAAACACCTCCCATAGCCTTCTTCCTAATCTCTGCAGCTAAACGTGATTGAACATTTATGGGATATTCTGAGAGCAAAGTACAAAAAAGATATCCTGCAAAAACGAATGGCCTTTTGATGAAGTCTTCAGCACTTTACATGGCAAACCGCTTCTTTACAAAACTCATTCATAAACATTGAATTAAATTACAATTTTAATTACAAACTCTCAGCAATAATATTTGTTCTTGCTAATTTTTCCAATTCAGCAATTGGAGCAATCAAATTCAATCTTTTTTTTTTTTAACAATTCGTAGTTTTGTAAATGACACTAAACGTTTGGTTTATGTACATGTACTAAATGCCTGGCATTTTTTTTTTGTTTTAAAACTTTATGAAGCTAACAACAACTGCAATTTTGAGGTCAAATTAACCTAATTTAAAGCCATCTTCCAACAATGCTAGTTTTCCATTTTGCAGCATTGAGAACACACGCCACACGCACGGCTTTTGTTGAGACCCGCCAAATCCAGTGCTTCTCAGTGAGAAGCAATGTACGCACACCCAGCGTGTGGCAACCGTTGTCTGCATAGTTTGCAAGATCAGGCTCAATATAGCAATTGATTCAGTAACTGATTCGTTTTCAGTCAAAGCCTGTGCCTAGAGTTGCTTTCTATCTGACAACTAGTAGTGTAGAGATGCAAAAAAGAAAACACTGCCATTTCTCAGATTGTTCATTCATGTTAGGATGACAATCGGTACTTTTAGGTCGGTTCGAAATTTAATTTTAATGAATTAAATTCCGATCCCTGTGCTGCGGCTGCATCTCGCTTAGTAGATAACTTCCTAACTCCCACAGTATCAGGGAGCTATCTACCAAAAGGCTGAAAGACCAAGATTTTAATCTCTCTTATGCTAATATGGGGGTCATATAGACCCCCATAGAGTGAGGGAGGACATGGGGGCTTAGAAAGTGGCGGGGTGCCCAGCTCCCTGCCGCCTCTATTTTTACATGTTACAAGGAGGGAGCTGAGCACCGGTAGCTCCCTCCTTGTAATAAACTGAATGAACAAACGAACACCGATGGTGTTTGTGTGTTTGTCTGAAATTTCTATTCATTCCTTCGTCTTTCTGACGAATGAATGAATGCACGAAATTCCTGTCCGATTTTCAGACAATAGCGAATGCTATTTAACTGGGCATGTGCAGGAATTTCACAGCGCTATCTAGTGTAGGCAGATGACGTGTCCCACAGGGACTTCATCTGCCCACACAAAGATGGCGGTGCCCAGGACCTAGGTCCGGGCACGAAATGAAGATGAAAAAATAGGTAATATGGGGGCCTTAGGGGCATTTCGGGGTGACTAGGGGGCAATAAGATGTAGTGGAGTCGGGAGGGGGGTAAAAAAAACACCTGGATTTGGCCATGACAGTGCCACCTTAAAACAGGCTGTTTCTCATCTCTATTTCAGGTGCCTATTTTGATGTCCTGAGTTTATTTAATGCATCCCGGGTATGAGGACACCAAGCAATTGTCCCCAGAAAGGGCAGCATGCGTGCATAATTAAAAGTGCTTATGCTTTGCTAAGGGCACTAGGAACTTGCAGTGAGTGCTCTCTGAATGGTTTGTCCTATTATTGTTATTGTATGTTTGTATTGCATTTATTGGAGGTACCAATAAATATAAGCTTCATTTTATCAATAATGTACATTTTTGTTTCTGTGAGTGGTTGTGTAGGCAGGGCCCCAGTGCACTGCTTTGTTTCCGGGTCTATAATACTGTTAAGACGGACCCGAATGCATTTGTGTATTTGTAGAATGTCAATGTATGTGTCTTCAAGGATATATTGGAGTGCTGTGAAACTGTGTGAATGGAGGGAAGCATTGTGTCTACTGCAAGAATGTTAACGTAGTCTTGTATTTATATGTAATTTCAGATTTTTACTGTATGTGTCAAAGTACGTAAGTGTTGTGTTGATATGTGTGAAACCCAAAGTATATTGCATGTAGTGCCAGTAAGTATAAAATGCAGGTGTTTATTTGAAATGTAGTATAAATGTGTGAATGCAGTGTTATATTAGAATTTAGAGTAGATGTGTGTGAATGCAGCATTTTATTTATAGGGAATTATGGTGTGTGAATGCAGTTGTATATTTGTATGGAGTTAATGCAGCAATATATTTGTTTAGAGTATCAGTGTGTAGTGTTTATGTTTGTGTTTATGCAAAGCAAGGAATGTGTACATAAATGCATTTGTGTGAAAGAAGCTGTGTGAATGTCATTGTGTGTTAGTGTGGAGAGTCTGTGTATCAATGTAGGGATAGAGTATTCATGTGTGAATCTGAGCAATCCGTGTCAGTGTGTGTGACTGTAGCTGTATATTTTTGTAGAGTATAAGTGTGTGTATGAATGCAGAAGTGTATCTGTGTAGATTATCAGTGTATGCAAAAACAGCTGCTGTGTGTAATCATTTGTATGCAAAGGTGTGTTTGCATGCCATTTTGCATTTTTAAAGTGATTTTCTTTTTTTCCTTTGCCCCCAACCTATCCTACCCTTAGCCGCTACAGGTGTCTCTGATTCATCTCATTCCAATGTGTCACCATATTTGTGTCTGCCCCATCTAACTCTCAATGTGTTTCTTTCTCAGTGTACATCATCCCAATTCTAATTTGCTCCAATTCCACTTGCCCTTCTCCTACACCACACAAGTCTGTTATTCCTCTCATCTCAGCGTGTCTCTTCATCATCCCAGGTGTGTCTCTGTTCTGCTCCATCTCACCCTCAATATATTATTACATCTCATCCTATTTCTAGCAATAGCCCCACATGACTTTATTCTAACCCACCCTCACTTTTGGCCACAACCCACCTTTTTGTCCTCTCTCTCTCCCCGGGTTCAAGTAAAATCTCTCTGCTTAGCTGCTGCTCCTCTTGGTAGACGTGGCATGGAATGAGAGCAGAGGATGTGATGTCATATTCTTTCCTTCCTCTCATTCCATACAGAGCGCTTGGGCTGCACCAAGCAGACAGAGTGAAGAGATCCGGCATGGCGAGCACAGCCAGGGAGGAGAGTTTGGAGAAGATGATAGGTGCGATAGGTTGTGATCCCCACACCACCAGGGCCCTGCAACTATCGCTAGAACAAAGAATGTTAAATGATGCCAGGCCAGATGGAGAGATCCTCTAATCTCCCCAGCTAGGCCATGGCTGTGTATCCGAGTCCCTGATTGCCACAGGCCCTCAGTCCATGACCGATTTGCCCAAGTGGTCAGTCCACCCATGGTGCACGTGCAAGTTGCTTAGCAATGCTCTACATATGGACAGCCCTGCTGAGCCTCCATATCTGGCAGTCCGTCATCCTTAATAAAAAGGGAACAGTGAAGAAGGGAACTGCAGATTTAAGGATAATGTATCTTAGATGGATAAATAGTTTACTTGGCAATTTTTTACTGGTCTGCTATTTTGATCTAAGGGATGCAATTTCTGTTGTCAGGTCCTGATAATTCCTGGTTTAGTAAATATCCCAATCTGTGGGCTTCACATATAATCTCTTTGACTGTCAGATGACTTCAAAATGCATTGTTCATCTGTTTGGTAAGCAACATGTTTAAAATATTAATAAAATAATACATGTGATATGGCAACTAAATGCCATTTTTTTTTTCTCCAAATGCAAAATTCATGAAACAATAAATTACATCTCACGTTTATATCAATAACGTCCCCCTCGAGACAGAGTGTGGGATCTCGTAAAGTAAGCTAATGAACAGCTATGGATGGAAAACACTGTCACATTGCACAGAATGGAGGCATTTTATGGCCTTTGGCTATTTGGGGAACCTCCAGCAGTGTGTTTAGAAGAGTCTGATATTAAATGGGATTTTTGCAGCTGGCAATCTGAGCCTTACTAGCGACACCCCTTGTAAAATCCAAACTGATGAAAGATTTAAGGCTTATGTCCTCTCAAACAGTCTCTTATAAAATTTTCATAAACTTAATAATATGCTGTCTCTTCCTAGCCAGAGGAAATACAATGTATTTTGTAAAATGACAGCAAAGATCTAAGATCGGACATATAAAGTCTGTTGATTAAAAATTACTATATATTTAGGCCTGAAAAAACATGTTGTTTTATTTTGTTTTAAAGCTGTGTCTGCATTTTGTGTGTGTGTGTGTGTGTGTATAGAATATTAGAATTTTTTATTCTTAGTGTTTAAGGCAATTCACAGTAAATGCAGATATTGTACAGAGACGTGGTATAGCATTATATTTGATGATAAAATATAGGAATGTGCAATAAAGAAAAGACAGTGACACAACACAAACAGACTCCACACACACACACACACACACACACACACAAACGTATACGTACGGGCTCCCAACATTGTAAATAGATAAAGAGGGACACTTTGATTTTTGGGTTGTGAGTGGGAGTGTGGCCAGTGCCAGGGCTGTTGAAAGAAATGTTAAGTGACTTGCAAACAACAATTTAGGCAACTAAAAGGTAATTTAGAACAAGAACAATGTATCTTATTGACATACACTGATTTCTAAACACACTGTGAGTATTATTGCTGTGGAGCTCTGGCATACATTCAGACACATTAACAATATGGAGCTCCTAGAAAAAAGGGACATTATGATAGAAAATAGGGACAGAGGACTTTGGCCCAAAATAGGGACTGTCCCTCCTAAATAGGGACAGTTGGGATTCGGGAGGTATGCACTTGCAGTGATACACACCTTGACTTACACACATTTAGGTCTCAAACATCCCCCCATGGCAAGTGCAATCATATGCACATGTAGCTCCCAGTAACAAATCCAATAACACACAACTTCTATCTCGCATGCAGCCCTTTCACTTTCATATACACACAATTTCCACCACACATGCAGCAATGCACTTACACACTTACCATCCCACACATACAGCTCCTATACAACTTCCATGACACGTGCAGCCACTCACACATATGTTACCCCCACAACATCACACACAGCAAGATAAGCCATGGGTCCTCAAACTCCGGCCCCCCAGATGTTGCTGAACTACAACTCCCATGATTCTTTGAATTGCATAGATAGCCAGCGAATCATGGGAGTTGTAGTTCAGCAACATCTGGGGGGCCGGAGTTTGAGGACCCATGAGATAAGCTATCACACTAATACATAGCCACTCAAACTAATGTAAGTCCCATACGCTTACACTCATGACTGGGAAAGAGAGTTGCACTTAAAAAAACTGACAGGGGTTTAAAACACTGGTACGAACTGGGACACGGAGAGACAATGAAAATATTTAAGAAAGAAGGAGGAGAGAGAGAGAGAGAGAGAGAGAGAGAGAGAGAGAGAGAGAGAGAGAGAGAGAGAGAGAGAGAGAGAGAGACTGGAAGAGGGACAAACTAGAGAGGCAGATGAAAACATGAAAAAGAGACACGAGGAAAGAGACATAAAGGGGCTGAAAGCTGGATTTTTGCCTTGAGCAGTATGAGTCCCATTGGCGGCTGGTGAAGCTGGGAGGCACTGCCCCTCCTGGCTTGTTGGGGTCTACCCATTTAACCCATGATATGTCATGCCCTGTTCAAAACCAGCTGCACCTTCAGTCATCAATGAAGAGGGGAATAGAAACTACAGATATAATTAGGATAGAATGTTGTTGTTGTTTTGTTTTTTTCTAACACACACCTATCAGTAGTCCTTACAATGCTAACTGATTTTTGCAAAAAAAAAAAACTGAGGGAAGGAGGGGAGTGGGGAACTCTACAACTACCCATGGGAACCAGATTCCACTGGTGAATCCTCAGCTTCGGCACTGCTTGCTGAACAGAGCAAGCTCTCTTTGGCACAGAAAGGGTTAACTCGATGGGATTTAGTTCATATGATCTGAACGTTCAATGCGCAGCTGACAGAGTTCAGGGCGATGATTAATGACTGGTGCGTGTGCCCAGCTCCAGCTCGATTTCTTATCAGCGGTATTGTCATAAGATGCCCTTGCCACGCCACAAAGTTCCCGCACTTCTTCCTGGGCAGCCAAGGAGGAAACGCGAGGCGTCTTGCTGCTTGGAAAGGAACCAGCTAGGCAGGTCGACTGCTCTGTGCCTTTTCCTGTCAGGCAGCCCTCCTAGATTGTATTCTGCAAAATTCTAAAAAAACAACAACAAAAAACGAAAAAAAAAAAAAACTTCACCATCTCTGACAATTAAGGAACGGTTACTCACTCAGCCCTGCAAAAGCTGATGGATAGTGCAGGAAGGTGTGGTAACAATCATAAAGGAAGGGGCACGTGGAAGCTAATTTCAATAGCATCTAGCACATAAAGATAATTATTAATGATGAAGTGGAATGTGGATCGCTTCCAAGTCTAACAATACCTAATACATCAGATGACAATGAACTGTAGTTCGCCACGTTCCAGTAATACGGGGGCGTTAAATAAAAATGTAATCAAAGTGTTTGTTATTTCATTCGAAATAACTCGACCTATAAAATAATAATGTCCAATTTTATTTTATTATTTTATTTGCACCTTCGCTATGGTATTTTACAAGCTTATACCTTTCTTTTTGTACATTACAGATTTTCAGGGCTATCTACTAAAGCGTGGCTTGATGGGAATTCATAGTAGAAATTAAAAATGTTATGTCAAAATAACTGAAAACGCAGCTGAGTGAGAATTTTGTTAATGCATTCTTGCCTACAATTAGGATTTCTGTCTGTCTATGTATCTGTTTTATACAATTTAGGCATCATTTTTATTTTTATTTTTACTTTTCTTTCTATTAATAAAAGACACAAAAAATGAAAACTTTCCTTTTTAATTTTGCATTGTAAAAATTCTTCCCAGAGGAAAAAAAGAAAGTCATGACTTCCGCACGTTGTTGGTTTGTCATTCACTGTGCCAAAAAGCAGATAATTTTTTTGCCACTGGCGATGAATACTCTGCAGTCTTCTTTTACCACCTAACTTGTGAGGTCTGGAGAGGAGATGGGAAATAAATGACCCGGCTTACAAATATGTTTCAGGCCCGTTCTGTATTTCACACAGTGCCTCACCCAACTTAACCCATAGGGAATCAAATGTCCTCTATGCTACTTCTTCATTCTTTTTATGCAGTAGGAAAATCAATGTTTATTATGGAGATCTATCCACTGAGCAAGTCTAAACTGACTCAAACTTCAGGCACTGGAGGATCCGGGGGGGGGGGGGGGGGGGGGAACAGGGCAAATCTCCCCCTCCCACCCCCCACCCCCCAAGATTCTCCCCTGCCGGCTAATGCACGGTTACCATGGCAACGCTCCAAATGTTGCGAGAGTGAACTCTAGCCATGGAGCGCGGGCTAGAGTTCACTCCTACCACTGGGACCACCAGGGATTCCACACACACACATACACTGCCCCCATTACACACACACTGCCCCCACACACACATATACTGCCCCCATACACACACACTGCCCCCCACACACACATACACTGCCCCCATACACACACTGCCCCTACACACACATATACTGCCCCCATACACACACTACCCCCAAACACACATACACTGCCCCCATACACACTGCCCCCACACACATTGCCACACACACATACAGTCCCCCATACACACACTGCCCCCCCCACACACACACATACACTGCCCCCCACACACATACACTGCCCCCATACACACACTGCCCCCACACATACAAACACACTGCCCCACACACATATACACTGCCCCTCACACACACATTGCCAAACACACATACAGTCCCCCATACACACACTGCCGCGCACACACACACACACATACACAGTCCCCCATACACACACTGCCCCCACACACACACATACACTGTCCCCCCATACACACACCATACATATTCACACACTGCACCACACACATATACACTGCCCACCCATACACATACTGCCCCACACACACATACACAGCCCCCATACACACATTGCCACACACACCCTACACATTCCCACACTACACCCTCTCCCCCCCACACACACTGCACCCCTTACATTACACCACTGCTCCTATGCCCTAATACAGCCCCATATGCCAGCAGATGCCAGGTAAGTTGTCAAACTGTTCTTAAACGGTTTGACTACTTACTCTGGGAGGGGGTCCCGGCACCATAACCACTACACAGAGCTGTAGTGGTTATTGTGCATGGAAATTTTTTTTAAATAATATAAAAGTGCCCCTCCCAAGATTAGTCTCTGGATCTGCCACTGACTTCAGTTTAAATCCGGATAAAAATGCTGAGCTGATAATAAATCTTCAATTCAAATCACTCGGCGCTGTTCTAGCTTATATTTAATCTCATTCAACTTTTAACAAACTATTATTACTGAATAAAGTTGATTTTTTTTTTATTGTAGTACAAGCCAAAATATTGTATTTATCCCCCAATTATGTTTCATAATACGGGGAAGTTTAACGATAAATTTACTTACCATGTTCATTTATTTCACTTGAACTAAATTAGTTTATATTATTTACTAAATGGAGTGCAGTAACTCAACTATGGTCTGAGCAGGGGCAGATGGTGAAGTTAAAAGATGGTTGGGCGCTGCCTCCTTCCATTTGCTGGGTTTCAACAAATTTAAACTGATTACTTTCATGTTGGAACCTTGTGGATAGACCCAAGAGAGTTTTGGTATGTATTCTATTGCCAGTTTAAAGGATTAATCACCCTCTCCAAAAGATACACTATTTAGTGACTCTAGTCTAAGTCACAGGAGACAGATCTCAGCCCCCCACAAAGTTATTTCAATCTTTTCCTTTAGGTCTCTGAATTTTAAGTGAAATAACATCCTAAATCTCCACCCTCTCCTTTATCCAGATGCTAGTGTTTCTTCCTAAGCTGAGTATAAACTTTCATACAAGCAGAGAACAAACTGTAAAGCGAAGGATGGAGAAGAATAAACGAAAGTCAGAAAGATATGGGAATAGAACATAGAACCCATTTGTTCATAGACACTTGTAGCTCTGTTCTCTTTGGCTTGGCCTTTGAATTTTGGAACACAAAAGAGTCATCTGCATTTTGGAGACTGTTAATGTTGCACCATTGGCTGGATGTCCCCTTGGGTTGGTCGTAGAGTGTTATGTTCCCATGTGCCTCCAGGCTGCCTATTCTCTCATTTTACTCTCCACCATCTGCCACTAGAAATTCCATCAAACCTGACTCTCTTTGACGGGCAGGGATAGAGTTTCTCTCTATTGTTGACCTGTGGTGTGTGTGGGAAATCCAACCTGTGATCAGGAAAGGTGGGTAGAAAGACGCATAATAAGAAAAAAAAAAAGTAATAGTGACTTTATAAACACCAGACATTCTGTTCTTGCATATTGTTACTGTGTGTGTTGGGGACTGGAAGGAGGGGGACGACGACGACGACGACGACTGAATTACAGGAAACAATACACTGTAATAAAAGTCAAAAGGGTTTCATTCTTTAATTTTTAGATTATAGTTTCATGATTTTTTCTGAAGTTCAAAGAACGAGGAAAACAAAACAAACAAAAAAAGAAATATGTAGCATGTCAGCAGTAAACATGATCTGTGTAAAGCACACACAAATTCTTTGACAGGCCCTCTCTATGCTGGATTGTCTTTCCTCTAGCTCCTTGTTTTGCCTCAGGTGAAGTGAAAGCCTTAGATCTGTAACTTTATACATTACTTTCACTGTCACAATTTATATATTTAAAAAGTGTGTTTGTTTTTCTACTTACGGGACTCTACGGACTACATTCGGACATGGTTACATAGGAAACGCCATGATATCATCAAGTAGGAATCAAACAGGAGAAAGAAAGTGGTGAATGGTGAAAATGGTGAGGTTCGTATGTGCCAGTTGGCATGATGAGAGTCATCATGTGCAACATATACAAAGTCACACACCATAGTGTTGCATACAGCTGACCTCCCAACATTGAGTAGTACAAAAGGAAGATAGCATGGTGTGAATGAAGACAAGGTGTGTAACTGATGTGTGACCACAATGGCTGTGAGCAAGATGACACTTCAGGAGCATGTGGCTAACGTGTATACTTGTCAACAAAGCAAGTACTCTTCACAGCATTGGCCATGTTTTCTGATGTATTACTGTTGCAGTTTTTAGATTTTTTTTCAGGAATTGAAAAACTGGATACCAGTGAAAAAGTCCTGGACAGGCGTTCCAATTCTAAAAGCAAACTTTGATCCAACGGTTACTTTTGTACATAATTAGGTAAATAACTAAAAAAAAAAAAAAAAAAAAAAGGGGGAAGACACTGGATCTAAAGACTCTTAGGACATAGAGCCAGGAAACCACTATTGTTGGACATTTGCCTAAAAAACTTTTTGAAAACAAACTTTCTTTTTTTTTCTTCTTTTTTTTACTATTATAATATTTCTTTTCGAACATGTGCAGTATCTCAACTGAGTCATCTTGTAACCTTAGATAACTTACTGCAGATATTGTCCTTCGAATACTTTGTAGTTTTGTCTGTTCCTTGGGGCAAATACAAATATACAGCAGAGGAAGTTGTTACAACAAAGAATTGAAGAGAAAGGGATTTCTGCTGTAAAGCGTTACTACTTCTTAAAGCCATTGTCCAGCACCATGGGATCCAGGGCAGCTGTATATTATACAGCATTGAAGAATGGCGTATCAAGTGGTCAGACGTGGAATCTTGAAATTAGAAGCCTCAGCCTATTATAAAGTCAAACTAATTGATACAGGACTTTCTGTCTACATGTAATTATGTGCCAGTAGAGATTAGTAGCAATATAAGACTTAATGGCAAATGCCCTGCAGTGGTTATGGTGCCGGATGTGCAATTTTGCCTTTTTTTTTTTTTTTTTAGAAAAATTATCTTCATACAGGAGTACCTGAAAAAAGTGTGTATACTGTCTCCAATCTTAAAATATTGCCATTTTTACACACAGATGGGTGTAGACCAAACTAGTAAACTAGAGAAGGCTAAACTAGAGGTTTTGGTTCTCAAGTCACCACTATTCGTTATTTAGTGAGTAGACTTCTGAATTCACAATTTCTAAAGAGACCCCTGCATGTCTTATACTCCATTAGTTATTTTTTGTGTTTCTAGCTGAAAGGGTATATTGAAGCAATTAATATTGTAACGCTGAGTGTCAAACACATACGCATGATAATGATCAAATTTAAATAAACAGATGGAATTGTACAAGAAAATGCATGTTTCATCGTTTAGGATTTTTTCTCAGTGAAATGAATGAATGGGTGGTCAGTTTGATCTTCTGGCCCCAAGACTCTTGGACAGGGCAAGCAAATACTACCTGCAGAACAGTCAGCTTTCTGTTCTTGGTGGACGCGTTAGCCTGGCACTCACAATGAACTCCACATGAATGCATGTTTGCAAAAGGAGGCATTTTCTGTTTACAGAAGATGTTTTTTAGAAAACAATCTCCCGGAATACAATAGGAGTCAGGCATTCTGCAGGACGCTTTTGGTTAATGAATGTCTGCTTTGCATTCCGAGTTACAAAGATCTTGCTGACATTAGATAAATAAAGCACGTTTACTTGGCATGTAAAAAGAGTGTTGGCATTCTTGACAAAAATCTGCGTATGTTTACGGTAATTTGAATAATGAACTGTTCCTCATTCTGTCTTGCGGGCTGTTCTGTTGACAATTTGTAAACAGATCTCTCGTTTCTGGGTTAATTGTGCGATACATTACTGTGCTTGCTAACCTAATGCATCTTCCTCAGAGTACCTTCCTAGAAACGAGTACAATTCCTATTGTTCTCTTGTTTGCAGTAAATTAAAAATCACACCAGTGTATACAACGAACATTCCTTTATTAACCAATATACCACCACACTCTTTAGAACAGAAAATAGGACAGCATTTAATTGAATCATGGGATGCATAACTGGCACAGAATTTATAATAAAATCCCAATTTCACATAGTGGGATATTATAATCTTTTGATGAGCATCGATCAACATTTTAACAGCTTACGAAGAACTGTATCACGCATCGCAACATGGGTAGCATATAATGTGTCGGGCTTTTTTCAAATTCAATAAAGCTTAGTGACTTTGGTGACATTAAAGGGACTCTATAGTCTACATATAAAAGCAAGAAAGACAGGTCCGCCAGCCTTCCTTCTTGCTTTTATATGTACTTTCAAATATAAAAAATAATTTTCAATGCTTTTTTATATTAAAAACGTACCTCCGTTCCAGCGCCCAGCTCCCAGCCATGCCGCGCCCCCTTTTTCGTCAAAATGACGAAATCGCGGGGCCCAATAGGACGCTTCTCTGAGAGAAGCGTCATTGCTCCCTTGTGCGCATGCGCGACTTCGCCACACATGCGCACAGACTTCAGAGGGCGGCATTCATGCCACCCTCTGAAGTCCTGAGCGCACTACCGCGCATGCGCGCGGCCGCGAGCTGAGCTGACTGACAGCTCAGCTCGCGGTCTTTGCCAGGCCCCCTCCTCTGCTGACAGGCTGGAGAGAGAAGGCGCGCACACAGTGCCTTCTCTCTCCTGCACACGTCAGACGTATCTTAATATCTTTTTATATCTTTTTATCTTAATAGCCTTTTTATGACCCCGCGGCTCTCGCGAGACCTACACTGTGAGCTGACAGGGGAGCTGACCGGACCGGCGCGGAGGAGAAGGGAGCTGACAGGAGCTGCAGGAGAGGTAAGTAAATGCTTCCTGCCAGCCCCCCTCCTACACAGCCCCTTGTCTGTATTACGGCAATAAACCAAGGCTGGCTCGTCCATAAACCGCGCTGGACCCATGGCTCACGGCGGCACTATGACAGGGGCGGCATTTTGCCGCCCCTGTCATAATCTAAAACAGGATTTCCCAACCCTTGGCGGTGGTGCAGCAGCACTGCATGGGTTGGAAACCTGTGTGAGGGTCCATTGGGTGGCCCATGTCCATAGGGCCACCCGATGTACATGTGCAAAGAGGGGCCTGGTCGTGCACTGCGGCACGTTAACAGCGTGGCCGGGCACCTTCCTATGCACATGCAGAGCTGGGAGGAAGTGATAGGCTGTCACTGGCTGACACCGAGCCAGCCGTGAGGGAGAAGAGGAGGGAGCAGCGAAGATAGGGCCAGATCGGCAGAGCAGGCCCCCAACTCCCACCAGCCACAGCCAGCAGAAGGTAAGAACCTGCTGGGTGACTTAATTTTTTAATGTGTGTTTGTGTGTGTGTGTGTGTGTCTGTATGTAGTGTGGGTATCTGTGTGTGTATGTGTGTGTATCTGTGTGTTTGTATGTGTGTATGTGTAGTGTGTATCTGTATGCAGTGTGAGTATCTGTGTGTTTGCATGTGTTTAGTGTGTGTATCTGTGTATGTGTAGTGTGTGTATCTGTTTGTATGAGTGTAATTTGTGTATCTGTGTATATCTGTATGTGTATCTGTGCAGTGTGTGTATCTCTATGTAGTGTGTGTATCTGTGTGTTTGTATGTGTGTAATGTTTGTAGTGTGTGTTTGTTTGTGTGTCTCTGTATGTGTAGTGCATGTATTGTGTGTGTGTGTGTGTGTGTGTAGTGTGTATCTGTGTATGTGTAGTGTGTGTGTCTGTATGTATGTGTGGAGTGTGTAGTTTGTGTATACTGTATATGTGTAATGTTCATCTGTGTGCATCATGCATCTGTATGTCTGTGTATCTGCACGTGTGGCAGAGTGTGTATCTGTATGTGTCTGTGTGTATGTCTGTGTATATGCAGGCGTATCAGTGTGTCTTTGCATCTGCATGGGTACCAGTATCTGCATGCGTGTCCGTTTTTTACTGACACACATACAGTTGCACAGACACACTGATACACATGCAGATATGCAGACACACAAACACTGCCACACATGCAGATACATAGACAAACAGATACAATCACAGACACACATACAGATACAGACACACAGATACAAACACTGACACACATGCATATACACAGACACAGTGTATAGGTAAGTGTTTTGGCTGCAGTGCACACACAGACACAAGTTACATCCCATGCATACACACAGACACACGCTACATTCCCAGCACTCACAGAGACACATACTACATCCCCAGCACACAAACAGACACACACTTCACACTTTATCCCTAGCACACACACACAGACACACTACATCCGCAGCACACACACAGACACACACTACATCTCCAGCACACACACAGACACACACTGCAGAAGCATATATGTTGTTTTTTTTTTGTGTGTGTGTGAGGGTGTGGGGGGGGAGAGCAGCATTTCATACTTGGATCCAGACAGCACAATGTCTTGGGCCGGCCCTGATAAGTAGGAACAGAACAAAGGAAACAAGGACATAAAAGGTCAGGGAAGAGTAAGATAAAACATGGAACATGGGTGTCCAACCTTTGACTTCTAACTTCTGTTAGACAACCACTTCCTCACAGCAAGCTGCAGCTGGAGGGTCAATGATTGACATCCCAGAGACAGCTGACATACTCCTGCGTACTGATAATTTATAGACCATTATCCTGCTCGGTGGCTGATTGATAAATTGATGCTTAGCAACCAGTTGCATTTAAAGAATTAATTGGATCCTCATGGCTTCAAGTAAGTTGCTAAATGTAATCATCAACAGTGGCATAATTTCAAACGTATAGGAAAAATCTTTTCTAGTGTTTCTTTTTATATATATCATAACTGCTGCAATTTGGACAAAGGAATTTTGAAGTAAAACACAACAGAAAGAGGAAAAAAATAGGACACTTTGAATTCATACAGAAACAAAATTAGGGGACACACCCAGACAATGATCCTGCTTTAAAGACCACAATTTATACAAAATACAGATTAAGGAACAACTAACACACACACACACAAATAAAGTTTTACATTTGACAAAAAAGATACTTAAAATCACATATCTTAGCAAACAAATATGGGGATTTAGTTACATCATATGGCCATATCGTGTAAAGCACACCCCTACGTCAAAGCACCCCAATATCGGTGGGTCCTACACTAATTTTAACATGGGAGATTAGCATGCCAACTGCAATACTCACTGCTTAAAGGGACTTTCCAGTGCCAGGAAAACAAATCTGTTTTCCTGGCACCCCCTCCCACTCCCCATCCCATGTTGCTGAAGGGGTTAAAACCCCTTCAGTGACTTACCTGAATCCAGCGCCGATGTCCCTCGGCGCTGGGTCAGGCTCTGCCCACGCTTCTCCCCCGCCGGCTGACGTCAGCGGGGGAGACCTAATGCGCATGCACGGCAATGGCCGCGCCAGCGTGACAACGGCATCGCGCGCATTAGACCTCCCCATCGGAAAGCATTATTCAAAGGCTTCACACAAGAGATCTTCAGCTTTTGCTAGATCAGCTTCCCTTTGCTAGAATATGCAGAGCTTCTTGAGCAATAAATATAACAAACAGTGGAATCTTTGTTAAACATAAGCAAATTGTTTTTAGATTAGTTTTTAAACGTTACCGTCTCTTTAAAACGCACGTTACAAAGGAGCACAGAATATAATGTGAGCTGCCTGACGACTGAAGCAGCTTTCTTCACTGAGGGCAAGTTAAGTACCCATAGGAGAAATGTAACTGTAAAGGGTTCAGAGAGCATCCGGTCTGCTCGGAGTTTAGGGTTACAGCTTAATGTATGTTTTTACTCTGGTTTGTAGACATTCGGTCACTGTTGAAATTTGAACTGTGGTGTTTCTCGCTTGTCCTGCACTTTTATAAATAATGCTTTCTGTGTGATACACCACTTCCTATCTAAACTGACAAAGTATTCTAAAAGAATCTTATGGTAACCCATAGAGTAATAATACCAGTGGAATATATTAGCACCTATTGACTAGCAGGGCCAATTAAATGGGGTGCCTGGGGGCAACTTTCCTAGGAGTTGCATTGGAGCATACTGATGAGCAGTGGCCACTTTCCTTGACATGTGCACAGTCGTTATTCGGCATGTGCCATAAACCATCCCAAACTTCCTATAATAAACACAGACACCATTTTCTGTTGGAAATATATAGTCCACAGCTTTTATAAATTATCATCTATTGATACCGGAGAAACTGACGGAAGCCAAGCACAGAGAGAGATGGACACAGGTTTCTTCAGGAAGGAAGAGATTCTTTATTGGATCACCGATCGGGACTCAGAGGGACTAGCGTCACCAAAATACAGCAAAGTCTGAGTACTGAATACATAGAGTACATTCCTTATATAGCACTGTAGCTCCTCCCACAATTAACTACACCCACACATACCCTTAACCTATTTAATAAATAGAGTCTAAACTCATCCATCCGGTCTAACCACGTGGCTCATCTGATACAAAGGAGAGGGACGCGTAATTCCAGTTCTTACATTCCTGCACCTGGTCAGTACAGTGATAACAGTATCTTAGCTACGTGTACTACAAACACATATACATACATATGCCTTGTGGCAATCTTAGCCTGCTAAACTTGTATTTTACTGGAATTACATCACATTCCCCCCTTTGATGCCTCTGATATTTCACAATTACTTGAGGCATCACTTAACCTTGGTTTGCATATACCTCAGGTTACCATGAACCAGACCAGACTTATCTTATGATGTGAATCTTTTAACACTCATCTTCCTGCATTGGTTCTCCTTGATCTAGAGCCTTATACTTATATATCGCCATTATCTGTGCAGCAGCCTTCCTCTCTGCTATACTTCCTATCAGGCTTTGCACAGACCTAACTACTAAGGGTATAAGACACGGTAGGAGTAGACACAACAGTAAAATCAGTAGGACTCCACCTACCACTGCCTTAAGCCCTCCAAACCACTCATACCAGCTACCAAACCAACTACTTGGATTGTACCCTTTCCATACCTGAGTAGGCACATGCACTAGTTTAACCATATGGCTAGTAAGCTCAGCTATTGCTTGCCCTTCGTCATCTATTTGAAGACAGCAATTGCTCAGGTTAAACTTCCCACATACACCTCCCTCTACTGCCAAAAGGTAATCCAAGGCTAATCTATTTTGGTACACTGCTGTCCTCATCCTGGTATTATACTTCGCTAGAAGATTGAGTGCTTGTGAGGTCTCATTAGTAATAATCTCAACCACCGCCTGTAATCTTATAATACGGTTGAGCATATAAATTGGGGTTCTATAACCAAAGGTACCATCCTCAGCCCACGTGGCTGGCCCATAGTAATCTATAATACGCTGGGGAGGCCATTCATCATCTTCCCAGGCGCCTATCTCTATGGGTCCCCTTTTCTTCCTATGATTCACATCATACACTTTAACACCTAAAGTCTCACCTGTTTCAATCGGTAACAAGAAGAAGGATGGTTTGAGCATACCCAACACACATGCCCCTTCCCAGTCCTGTGGCAACTCCGAATAGGCTTTCTTACCACAGATCCAGTACAAATTTGCTGGGGCTCTCCAGGTAGATGTGATGGATAAATCAAACCACACATCCTTTAAACTGGCATATCTAGCAAACGGGTTAGATGGTTCTGAGACATTTGAAGCCGACCACCAAGTTGTATTCTTTGTATCATCATCATAAGCTTTTTGCCCTAGACAAGTTAATTCTCCTACAGAAGTATTATACATTATTCCTTTCCTTGCTATGCAAACATAACCTATGATGGAGGTCTTTAATCTCCACTCAGATTTACCTCTAACACTCAAATGATAATCGGCTTGTGTAGATATTAGTTGGTCAACTGCCTCAGAACCGGACATTACCTCCTTTGCTTCCCAAGGCCATTGGTCTCCCATGTTAGTACCTCCACACACATAGCAGTTGGTAACATTAAGACTACCGGCAATACTTTCAGCTAGGTCAATGAACAGGTTTTTAGCGTTATGGGGGATCTTATTATCTATACTCATCTCTTCATAAAAGGAATGGTATACTTGATGAGTCTGGGAGGATACCGTATCAGTCTCTATTCCTATAAACAATAATGTCCCAGGATCTAAACCCGTCCCGTATATCTGAAACCCAAATAAATTTCCATACTTATCTAGGAACTTGTCGGGGTTATTAATAAGTATATGGACTGGGTTGCATTCCATAGACTTACAATAAGGGCTAGTCGGCAACTTAGTCACTATCATGTCTTTATCTACTGTCTGTCCCCAAGTCGCCCACCCCACACAAGACCAATATGGACAAAAGTTATAGTCTTTATTTGGGCATCTAGGACTCACATATTTATTTTTACTACTGGGACAAATATATTTATCATTAGACCCATACGTCCTCTCCCATCTAAGATCCCCACATACATTCCACGGTTTTCTACCACTTGATATCGCCTTACATGCATCAAATAGCAGAACACCCGAAGAATGTACGGATTCTAACACCGTCTTATTAATTAGGGTCCCCTGAGGATCTCCATTCCTGAGAGTCAACCAAATTGTACGAGGTTGATACTCTGGACTGAAGCACTTAGGTTCTCCTACTCCTAAATGGCACACACTATAGTCTATATTTAGGTATCTACATCTTGATACCTCTCCTTTACATTCGTATTGTGAATGCCAAATTAGGGTTTGGGAAATATGGTTACCTGTTCTCGTAGTCTTAATGCATACCTCACAGCTAGGAGTGTCGGTACCTCTACCTTCCTGAATATAAAAACACATATAAATAAACACAATCAAAAGCACATCTTTCGCCGTCATCCTCAGTCTTCGTCCGTGCGATGGAACCTCAGCTTCCAGGATGTGAGGGCTGCAGGGAATGGAGTTCTGCTCGTCTTCACAGGTGTCCCTTCGAGACTTTCCTGGCTTATACACTATGTGTTGGTAAGCGGACAGGCTTTATTATGGCCTTCTCACTCACACCTGTAACAATAAAATTTGTAATCCACAATAATTCCTCGTTACTCCGACTGAGTAGTGCGTTTCAACCGGATCTTGCAGGGATTCTCTGGATCTGCTGTAATTTGCCAAGAATCGACTGCTGCTGGTTTAACCCTGGAGTGATGTATCCACGGAGTTACTTCGGCTACTTTTATCGCTGTAGGGGTAGACAAAAGAACAACATAAGGACCTCTCCACTTGGGCCCTAACGGTACATTATTCCACTCTTTAATCCACACTTGATCTCCTGGATGATAACTATGAACAGGGGGATAAATATTCACAGGTAATCTATCTTGTACCCATTTCTGTACCTCCTCCATAGTCTTACCCAACTCTACAACCTGCTGCCGGGTAATTCCTTCTCCCAACTGACTCAAGTCCCCCCTTAAGTTACCAAGTACGGGAGGTGGTCGCCCATACATGATTTCAAAAGGAGAGAGGCCCATCCTTCTGGTAGGGGTACTGCGGATTCGCAATAAAGCTATGGGTAAGAGAACGTTCCACTTAAGTTGGGTTTCCTGACACATTTTAGCCAACTGGTTCTTTATAGTTCTATTCATTCTCTCTACCTTACCAGAACTCTGGGGTCTATATGCAGTATGAAGCCTCCACTTTATACCAAGCATATGAGTCAGTTGTTGTAGGCACTGATGAACAAAAGCTGGACCATTGTCCGATCCTATAGAACAGGGTAGTCCATATCGGGGTATTATTTCTCGTAGCAGGAATCTTACAACTTCTCCTGCTTTCTCTGTACGAGTAGGACATGCTTCTACCCAGCCTGAATAGGTGCACACAATTACCAACAGGTAACGATGTCCACCCGATTTAGGCATTACTGTAAAGTCTATTTGTAGATCGGACATGGGGAGTCCCCCCATAAACTGGACTCCTGGTGGCTTTACTGGTCCTTGTCTTGCATTATTCTTAGCACACGTTACACATCTGCGTACAATGGCCTGAGTCAAGTTGGACAATCTTGGTATGTAGAAATGTTTCCTGAGAGATTCTTCAGTACTGTCTCTCCCAGAATGTGTCCCGTTGTGATAATTTTGGACAATTTCTACCGCTAGTGATGCTGGTATGACTATTCTTCCATCTTCTAGCTGATACCACTTGTTCTCCAAATACTTTCCCGGTTCAGTCTTTAACCACTCCTCTTCTTGAGCTGTATAAACTGGAGTCCATTGGGACAGTGGAGTTGGTATAAGAGCAGCTATATGCCCCACATACTCCTGTCTTCCTGATTCAGCAGCACGCTTAGCTGCACTATCTGCCATCCGATTTCCTTTGGTTACATCACCATCTCCTCTCAGATGCGCTCGACAATGTATGATACCGACTTCTTTCGGCTCCCACACTGCTTCCAATAGTTGTAGGATTTCGGCTGCGTACTTGATTTCTTTGCCTTCTGAATTCAGTAGTCCTCTTTCTTTATACAAAGCTCCGTGGGCATGAGTGGTTAAAAACGCATACTTAGAGTCCGTATAGATATTTACTCTTAAACCTTCAGCCAATTGTAACGCTCGTGTTAGTGCTATTAATTCTGCCTTTTGTGCTGATGTTCCTTTCGCCAGTGGCCGAGCTTCTATCACCTTGTCTATTGTTGTCACTGCATATCCTGCATAGCGGATCCCTTCTTTCACATAACTACTGCCGTCGGTGTAATATTGAACATCGGGGTTCTGGATGGGAAAATCACGAAGATCTGGTCTACTTGAGAATACTTCATCCATTACTTCCAAACAATCATGTTGACTTTCAGTAGGTTGTGGCAAAAGGGTAGCTGGATTTAAGGTGTTTACAGTCTCTAAATGCACTCTTGGGTTTTCACACAACATTGCTTGATACTTGGTCATACGGCTGTTACTAAACCAATGATTTCCTTTGTAATCCAACAACGTCTGTACTGCATGTGGGACTCGTACATAAAGTTCTTGACCCAGAGTGAGTTTATCGGCTTCAGCTACTAGCAGGGCGGCTGCAGCTACGGCTCTTAGACAAGGTGGAAGTCCGCTGGCCACTGCATCCAGTTGCTTAGACATGTAGGCAACAGGTCTTTGCCATGATCCCAAGTACTGTGTCAATACTCCCACAGCCATTCTTCTTTGCTCGTGTACATATAAGTAGAATGGTCGTGTGTGAGCAGGTAGACCTAATGCTGGGGCACTCATCAAAGCCTTCTTCACATCTTCAAATGCCGTTTGCTGTTCTTGGGTCCATAAGAAGGGGTCGTGCTCTGTACCTTTGATGGCTGCGTACAGAGGTTTTGCCAGTATCGCATAGCTGGGAATCCATATCCTACAGAAGCCTGCTGCCCCCAAGAATTCTCGCACTTGTCTTCTATTCTTGGGTATTGGTATTTGGCAGACAGCTTCTTTTCTCTCTGGCCCCATAATCCTTTGACCTTCAGAGATATGGAATCCCAGATACTTGACAGTTGGCAAACACAACTGAGCCTTCTTCCTGGACACCTTGTATCCTGCCTTCCAGAGAATATGTAGTAGATCGTGCGTTGCTTGCTGACATTTTTCTTTTGTAACTGCTGCTATCAACAAGTCATCTACATATTGTAACAATACACACTCTCCTGGGATGGACTCGAAATCCAATAGATCTTGACTTAGGGCTGAACCAAATAGGGTAGGTGAATTTTTAAACCCTTGGGGCAGTCTTGTCCAAGTCATTTGGCGTTTTGAGCCCGTTACAGCGTTCTCCCACTGGAAAGCGAAAATACATTGGCTTTCTGCGGCAATTCGGAGGCAAAAGAAGGCATCTTTGAGATCTAAGACTGTGAAGTAAGTAGCCCCGCCCGGAATTAAAGCAAGCAGGTTATATGGATTGGGTACAACTGGATGTATGCCAACAACCGCATCATTGACTGCTCTTAAGTCCTGTACAGGTCGATACTCATCTGTACCGGGCTTTTGAACAGGCAGCAATGGGGTGTTCCAGGGGGAAGTACAGAATTTTAGGATACCATACCGTATGAACTTATCCAGATAGGATTGGATGTTCTTCTTAGCCTTCTGCGGAATGTGATATTGTCTTAGGCTCACTGGATAAACCCCATGTTTCAGTTCAATTTTTATTGGTGGAATATTGCGGGCCAGTCCTGGTGGGTTGTTCTCTGCCCAAACTCCTGGTATGTTAAACAATGTCTCATCACTCCTAGGGTTTTGGCTAGTCAACACTGTATAAAGTCGCCACTCTTCTTCCTTTGGTACGGATAAAGTCATAATACCTGAAGGTCCATTAAACTTTAAAGATGTTGTTCCATCTGGTAGGAACGTAATCTGCGCTTGTAATTTGGATAGCATATCACGTCCCAGCAATTGGACTGGACATTCAGGCATATAAAGGAATTGGTGTTTTACTACGTGGCCTCCCAATGTACAGAGTCGACTTTTAAGAACCGGTCTTTCAGCACTTCTTCCAGTTGCTCCTATCACAGTAATAGTCCTTCCAGATGGAGGAGCAACTAGATTAGTCACCACTGAATGTTCAGCACCAGTGTCGATCATGAACGCACTCCTCTTTCCCCCTATTGATACATCGACCATAGGCTCCGCTCGACCAAGGGGGATGGAGCCCGGTCGGTATCAATAGTCCTCCATGACCGTGTCAGCCAATCCTACGAAGTCCCTACCTTCTCTATCGCGGGACCTTTGCGCTGCTGGAATATACCTATCTTCCCTAACACTTCCTCTGTTCCCATTACTCCCTCTATACCCATTACTCCCTCCGGGGCCTCCTCTACCTCTCGCTCTGCCTCTAAAGTTTCCGTAGCCTGCCCTGGGTTGGTCTCTCTCGTACTGCTCTCTTTGCGGACATTCGTTCCTCCAATGCCCTTCTTCCTTGCAATACGCACACTGATCCCTACTCAAAGGCTCCCTACTCCATCTATTATTGCCTCTGTCTGGGCCCCGTTTATCTACGCCTGCGATCGCTACCGCTAGCATATCAGCCTTTTTACGCATCTTGCGCTCCTCCTCTTTCTTGCTTTCTGTTTCCCTATTCATATAGACCTTATTAGCTACCTCCATTAGTTGGGAGATTGACATACCTGCAAACCCTTCTAACTTTTGTAGCTTGCGCTTAATATCTCCGTATGCTTGGCTGACAAAGGCGGAGTTAACCATTCGGGAATTGTCTGCGTCTTCCGGATTAAAGGGGGTATACAAGCGGTATGCCTCCAATAATCGGTCATAAAAGACACTGGGCGCTTCATCGCTTTTCTGGATCACCTCAACTGTCTTCGACATGTTAATGGCTTTCTTTCCTCCGGCTTTCATGCCAGCAATTATAGCGTCTCTATAGGCTCTGAGTTGAACCATATCAGCACCATTTACGTTCCAATCGGGATCGGTGTTGGGATAGTGTGTCGCGGCCCATGCTGCTGGATTGGCTTGGTTCAAAGCACGGGCTCTATCCTCTAATGCTTTAATGGCTGCTTGATTTATTCTTGTCCTTTCCTCATTGTTAAATAAAGTCATTAGTAACTGCTGGCAATCAGCCCATGTCGGATTATGCGTCTGTACTATTGAGGTGAACAGATCAGTCATAGCTTGTGGTTTCTCAGTATACGAGGAATTATGGGTCTTCCAGTTTAAAAGATCGGTTGTGGTAAATGGGACATATACGAAGACTGGGTCAGCGTGTGCCATTTGACCTGCGGCATCGATATAAGCTGACCCGGGATTCAGACGAAGAGGCATCTGATAGTGCTTTAATTGTTGGGCACCAGTCAACTGTCGGGTTTGGATGGGGCTACGTAGAGAGGCGTCAGTCATGGGTTCCGGTCGGGGAGAGATAGGGTATGGGGATGTGGGAGGTCGGTTTTGGGAAAAGGTCGTAAATAAAACACTTCGAGCCGAGCTAGATGAAGCTTGACCGGAAGTCTGAAGTGGCGCCAAATCAGGATATTCGTTTCTAATGGGGGTGGATTCTGGTTCCGGAAGGGGAGATTTAGTACGAGGGGGGGTGGATCCTGTACTGGAGGAGGAAGCGGAAGTGGATGAGGGTAATGAGGGGAGGGGTGCAGGACTTCCTGCGTTTGCGTCACTTCTTCTTAACGGAAAGTAAGGGGGCGGCAAAGGGATCTCGGACTCAGGGGGCGTGTCCAAAATGGGCCTAACACCAGTCCTAGTGGACGAGCAAGTCCTAGCTACCATGAGGCGACACTGCTCCTCGTGGCATGTCTGGAGCCATTTTGGCGAGTCATTTACGGCCTGTCTCCAACAGTCAATATAAGGAAACTGGCCGTAAAGTTCAGGCCTACCCGATACAGCCACGTGTAAGCGCTGTACCAGAGTTGGATCCAAACTGCCACGTGGCGGCCATGCCGCAACCAAAGTAGGCCACTCCCTAGTACACAAAGTGACCAAACGTACAGGAGACATCTTTACCCCAAAATCACAAACTTTGAATCCCTTTTTAAAATTCTTAACCATACATCCTAAGGGATCCGGAATCGTTGACTGCGACGCACCCATACTTAACAATGGAACGTCGTCGACAACGAATACTATACACGCGTACTATTCAACAGTCACACCCGTTTCCTCTGGCAACAGCACCACGTGGTACGGTTACCAAGTGAAACGTACACAATAACAATAAACACTCAGGGAATTCCCGTACACACACAGCTGTTACACCAGTCACTATATAATCAATATTATGCCCTTTGGCGTAACTATACAGTCACCCACGCTATAATTCTCTATATACGAATTACCCGTCTATAACACACCCCAGTAACATCGTCTTTTACAAATAGCGGTTACAGTACGGTTAGCATAGGTCAAAGCACAAGTTAAGGTCACAATACAATTATTAGTGGTTATGGTGTTAAACATGCAATGGACGACAATGATTAGTACTTATTATATAATGTCAGTAAATATACAGGGTTATGGTACCGTGCACTATAATACAGCAACACACTATTAACACTCTCGCTAGACGGCTGAGCTCGCGCTATCTAACAAGATATACACTTTACTAAAACAATCGTTAACACATTTACAATTCCCAACTAAACTATTGGCCAGTACCTTGAATGGACTACCTAAAACTATATACACCCGTTTTGGTTAGCCACACTGCCCAATCACCACATATACATAGCGAGCTAGAGAACCGAATTTACACAGGCGCCTCTTAGTCGCACTATACAACGAGCTAGAGATCCGAATTTACACAGGCGCCTCTTAGTCGTACTATCAAAAGTCTAGTGGGTTCCAAATTTACACGCCTTCCCACTTAGCCCAGATAGGATGAGAACTAGCGAACCGAATTTACACAGGCGCCGCTTAGTCTCCCGGTCCCTCCGACCTAGCGAACGTAATATACACCCTAGAACGCTAGTCTAGACAAGACACCGGTGTCCGGCTAGGGCTATTTACACCAGGACCCCGCCTGACTAACCAAATCAAACGGTCTGACTAAAGAGCGTTCGATCGAGCGGTGCGCCTTCGCTCCTTCCCTCCGACAGAGGGGGCAGATACACAGATTCAAAACCCCTTTGGGCCTACCGCACAATCGGTATACCCCTAGTGGGTCCTGCCGTCTAAAACAGCAGTTGTCTTACCTCCTCGTTCCTGAACCTGAGTTCACACTCATCGACGGGGACACCCCAGCACTTCTCACGTAGAGGCCGATGATCTCCTGGACAACAGACCAGTGGCGCCGAGACGAAGGGAGGTCCACGCAGAAGTTCAGGGGTGCAGCCGTAGAGAACGTGGGCAAAGATAGACCGTCTCACGCCTCTGCCTCTCAGCTACCGTTGAACGATGAGCTTCCCGGCCAATGCACCAAATGATACCGGAGAAACTGACGGAAGCCAAGCACAGAGAGATGGACACAGGTTTCTTCAGGAAGGAAGAGATTCTTTATTGGATCACCGATCGGGACTCAGAGGGACTAGCGTCACCAAAATACAGCAAAGTCTGAGTACTGAATACATAGAGTACATTCCTTATATAGCACTGTAGCTCCTCCCACAATTAACTACACCCACACATACCCTTAACCTATTTAATAAATAGAGTCTAAACTCATCCATCCGGTCTAACCACGTGGCTCATCTGATACAAAGGAGAGGGACGCGTAATTCCAGTTCTTACATTCCTGCACCTGGTCAGTACAGTGATAACAGTATCTTAGCTACGTGTACTACAAACACATATACATACATATGCCTTGTGGCAATCTTAGCCTGCTAAACTTGTATTTTACTGGAATTACATCACACTATAACTTTAACAAAATTTTAGGGTCATTGCCAAAACAATAAATATATTTTAATCCAATCTCCATCCGTACATAAATACCCCTGGCAATGACCCCATACCAATATAACAGTATAAATAAGATATAACATAAAACACGGCCTACCAAAGAGGCCCATATCCAACTGCTTAAATTGTAGGGGTGTACCGAGACACCCCTACACCCCCAGGTTCAGAGCCACCGATGAGCTCGAAGCTACCAACCAATTGAACCACTCCTGCCTAATCCAGCCTAAACCTTTGCCATGACCACTTCATACTCCATCTACCTCCCATTTATCCTAGCCCTTCCCCGCCGCTGTGACCAAACGGGGAACAACCACTAAACCACAGGGAGGGTGGGAGGGACAAGTAACAAGTAAGTGTAAGTTGTAAATTAAAATGGCCACTCTCTAAGATGGCCGTGCTATATCCCCCCTAGTTCCCACCCCCATAACCACATTTCTAATCCTGCCCCCAATTACGATAAAAAACTACATGCCTACTCTCTGGCCCTGTCAAGGCCCATTTCCCTAACTGCGTTGCTCAATGGGCTACATGAAAAATCCTAGGTGGCTATTGGTGACCAAGGCCCCATTTGCTATGGTGACTAGGTACTTATTGATGAACAGGGGTACCCGAGTGTGTATTAATAATCCTGCCATTTTCCTGTAGAGCCTGAGTATCTATTGGCAAACAGGGGCCACTTTCCACACCTGTTAGTGAGCAGGAACCACTTTTCTGGAGCACCTGGGGCATTTATTGGCAAGCAAGGGCCAGCTTTCTGGGGTTTCTGGTCATTTATTTATGAGCAGGTGAAATTTTCTTTGAGGGGTTCCTAAGCGGTTGTGATCAAGCAAGGGGCCTGAAGCCCAGGTGTTTATTGCTGAGCAGGGGCCACTTTCTAGGGTTGGTTGAGTGTTTATTTATTTTTTTTTATTTTTTTTATGGAGTCACTTTTTCAGATTCTTAGGTAAATGGAGGGTCTTCTTACTACAAATATATTCTTTTGTGTAGCAGTTTTAAATTCTGTGATTGCTAACAAAGTTATAGTCTCAGAAGATGACATTTTGCAAAGGTTTAAAACTTTTGATTGGAAACCACAATTTACTATTAAAAATTTCTATCCCATAACTACTGAAAATGTATTGAAATCCTAAGTATATGGCCTGTTTTGACAATCAGAACCAATATATTTTTTTTTTCTGTTTGATGATTTTTATTACAACATTTTCTTACAAATACAAGACAATAAAAAAACTACCATTTTTTTGGAATAGAGTTACAATAAAACATTATTCTATACTTAATAAAACATTTTGCTGTTCTGACATTATTGTATTTAATTAGTTGTATTTCTTATATCCGTTAAATACCTAGTATGCAAAAAATACATAAACTTACAAACATTACATACACTATCAAAAATAATTTGTAAAGGTATTTTTCTCTTGACTGAAAAAAAAAAATTATTAAAAAAAAAAAAAAAGTAAAAGGAGAGGAGGGGTGGCCAGCCTACGATTCACGAGACTTCCCCTTGATCTGTCCTAGGAGCCCTATAAAGTGTTCATTGTCTTTATTGTTTCGTCCCAGAACGCAGTATACCTGAGTCTTTTATTACCAAGCGTTGGGATATATTTCTCCATAAGTACGGTAGTTGAAAACCTATTTTGGTGTCTTATCAAGCACCAATCAGGTTTAAAGGGATTTCTCAAATTTCTTGCTATAATTAGCTTTGCTGCAGTCAGCATATGTAGTAATATATTCAGATATTTATTTTAATGCTAGGTATGTTGATATGTAAAAGCATCAGATCTGGTTTTAAGGGTATTGTGCTTTTTTAAAAAAATATATATTTTTTTGCACCGACATCCTGCCATCGTTCTTTTATAATAAGAACAGAAGGGGTGGGTATATGGCTGGACCAGAACCGCATGCTGGTATGTACCCAATTCACAGTATAGCCCACTGTTGGTTTTTGGTCCTTGGTCATTTTCAATTACAATCCATTCTTTGGTTTAAAAAATAAATATTTAAAACTCTGCTCTATTTGCTAGGATCCTTGCAGAAATGCAGGTGGAAGTCTAAAACATGATACTTCTTACTATGCTCTGATACACTTTTCGGTGCCACCCACTGAGGGTGCAGACTTGCTGCATCTCCCACTGGCCACCAGGGACCCATTAATACACTTTTATGTCACTCCACCACAGCCCGTCACTCCATGTCCCTCTATAGCCCCTGTCACCCAGTACAGCCCCGTCATCCAACTACACCATTATTAAAAAAAAAAAAAAAATTAAATCATTGGTGCTCACCCTAATAAAATGTGCTGTGCGTGCCTTTGTGAGAAAGAGCATAAAAAGGCTGAGATTTTCAGAAGTTTCTCATCCCTTACTCCTTTCTTGG
Source organism: Pelobates fuscus (assembly GCF_036172605.1). NCBI lineage: Eukaryota > Metazoa > Chordata > Amphibia > Anura > Pelobatidae > Pelobates > Pelobates fuscus. The sequence goes on along the minus strand of NC_086324.1, from coordinate 151,188,517 downwards.
CCTGACCTGGCAAGAACTGTTGAGATAATGCATGGAAAATGAGATAACCTTGGGAGTGTCATGATTTCTTGTGATTTTCTTAAACAGCTCCTGCTGCTGGGAATACTGCATTGAGCAAGAACAAAGTGATTGGATACAAAGCTTAATCAGGGACAGTAGTGCAAGGAAACTTTTGATAATTATACCACGATGTCTGAATTTTAAAGGGAAAGCAAAGGCCTCCAGCCTCTAGACAAGGATCGACAAATGGTAGATCTCCATCTGTTGTAGAAAACATATTTTTTGATGACAAAAATTTCTACACAACTAGCGCAACAAAAACAAAAAATAATTAAAAAATGTAGTAAAAATTTATATAAGCTCTCTCCTCTTCTTTACGTCATGACCATCGAAGTACTTGCTCTTGAGATAAGGAATAACAAAAAAATTAAAGGCTAACGTGGTGATTAAAATAAAACTTTACACAGATGACGTTTTAATAGTGCTGGAGGATCCAATAAACTCTATTTATGAATTAATGGAGGTGATACAAAGATATAGTCAATTCGATCTTTAGTTTTTTTTAACATCACAGATGAAAACCAAGATTAGGGAAAGTTTGGACTTCCTTTGGGCAAAGGAACATTTTTCTTACCTGGGTTTAAAAATATCAGCAAACCTGCAAGATTGGATGGAGATTAATTTGCTCCCCTTGATAAAAGAAATTAATATTAAATAAAAAATTTGGAGAAAAAAAGAAACATCATGGTAGGGCAAGATCAATACTATAAAAGGTTATGTTATTCCTAAATTAACATATATCTTGAGCTTAATACCACATGGTATCCCTTTAAGCTGGATTAATCATTTGAAGTACTCTTTCTCCAAATTTATATGGGCTAATAAAAGACCAAGAATTAGCGCCAAAATTCAATAAAAAAAAAAATTGGATACGGAGGGCTGGGAATTCCAACGCATCAGATTGGTTCGGGCCACCTTATTAACCCATGCAATACGTACCCTCCAGGATTCATCCCGGGAGGAAAGCTCGTATTTTTTAGTTACCATAGCATACAATTTAAAAAGCTAATTTTTATATACATTTTAGATACATAAAGGGAATCAACACAGTAAAGGAGGAGACTATATTTAAAAGAATAAAAACTACCACAACAAGAGGACATAGTCTTAAATTAGAGGGACAAAGGTTTAAAAATAATATCAGGAAGTATTACTTTACTGAGAGGGTAGTGGATGCATGGAATAGCCTTCCAGCTGAAGTGGTAGAGGTTAACACAGTAAAGGAGTTTAAGCATGCGTGGGATAGGTATACGCCTATCCTAACTATAAGATAAGGCCAGGGACTAATGAAAGTATTTAGAAAATTGAGCAGACAAGATGGGCCGAATGGTTCTTATCTGCCGTCACATTCTATGTCTCTATGTTTCTATGATACATAGTGCATAGGATCTCTCATAGCTTTCTATGAGGAAGAGTGAAAATCTGTCCTATGATAATGTAATTTGATTAAAAAACAGAAATGAAGCATGTGGCAAAACTAGCCACTTCTGAACTACATACAGTACCGGTTGTCCGTAGGCTGAAAATATAATGTATAACGTTAAATGTATGTGTATTGCTCTATGGCCGTTCGCATGCTGGCAGCCGTATGCTGCCAGCATACAAAGCATTCATACGACGAATCACGGCTATCCTGGCCGTTCGCCGTACGAATGTGGACTCCCCAGGTAGACCACACATTCACAGGTCGTGTGGCACCAATTAACCGATTGCAACATTGTTCCAATCGGTAATTAAGGGCTCTCCTAGGTGGCCGTCGTTCGACTACCGACCATGCGGCGGTCGGCCATCTTGGATCCCTTGTCTCTGCAGCGGTGTTCGGTCGTCGAGAGCCTGGAATGGAAAACGGCTACTCAATGATTCGAACACCGCTGGACTTTCAGGGCGTTCGGGAGTCCCGCGTTCGGTACATTATATGTCCCGTACTTATTCGGTACTTTTAAACCCTCTTTAATGTTTTACTGTATTATGTGCGGCGTTCGGTCAATTCAGCTGGGATCGGAGCGGTATTCTCCCAAAGTGTGCGCTCCGACCCCAGCTATCTACCGAACGTTCAATTATTATAAAGTACCGAATATTGTGTGAATTGTGTATTTTAATGTCAATTGTCGGTTTTGCTGCACGAGGAGATAATCCACTTAAGCGTCCATTTTAGTGGGAGTATCTGTCTCGTGCAGCAAGGCCTGTTGGGAAAGTCACAGTGCATGTTGGGAGAAATCCCCTGGAATTACTGTCTGGAAACCCCTTGCATGGGGAACTGTATAAATATGCTGCCTGTGAATAAACCGAGTTAGTTGACTCCCAAACTGTGTTTCGTCCGGTTATTGGGAGGATTGGGAACATTGCCTTGCTCTCTACTCTGACTGTGGATTTCCTAGATGTACCAACGGATATCGTATGCTGTTACACTGCATTCCGTTACAATTGGTGGCAAGCGACGGGATCCGAACCTTACAGCCGAAAAAGCAGCGTTCGTGTAAACTGGAACTACCGAACAAGGAGAGCAAGGGCAATTCGTATGGAGATTGATTATACCATACTAAAACGACAAACTTTAAAAGAGCTACTGGAAGCCAGGGGTAAGATAGCCAGCAACAAATCTAAGGCTGTGCTGATCGCTGAACTGATGGAGGGAGACAGAGCCCGCAGCGCTACACCCCCACCAGCCAATGAAGAGACCCCATTCCAAAAAGAGCTACGAACCAGGTTGGAGTTCTTACCGCAACCAGTACCGCTGGAAATACTGACCGTGATGGTATCGGATGTACAGGATTATCTGATGGCGACCAGCACACCAGCGACCCCGCCTAGGGCAGAGTCGGTTACTGCCTCCACCTGCGGACAGGTAAAGCCCAAAGTCCCACATCACGCATTTAAAACGTTTTGTGAAGAAAAGGACGAAATCGATGGGTATTTGCAGGACTTTGAGCGGCTGTGCGATTTGCACGATTTGGAACCCGCCACATGGGTGCCGCTGCTGGCAGGCAAATTATCGGGTAGGGCGGCTGAAGCCTACCGTGCTGTACCTCGAGAGGACAGTAAGGATTACCCTAAAGTAAAGAGGGCGATCTTAGAGAGGTATGCTATTACCCCAGAGGCATACCGGCGGAAATTCCGGGGCCTGCGCAAGCCTGAGAAAGATTCTCATGCAGAATGGGCGCACAAGCTGGACCAAGCATCACTAGGCTGGATACAGGCCAGCAACGCTACTAACATGGAGGAGTTGAGGCAGTTAATGCTGCTGGAACAGTTTTTTAATGGTTTGTCTCCAGAAGCACAAGAATGGGTGCGAGACCGGAAACCACTCACCCTACCCGAAGCCGCTAAATTGGCGGATCAGCATTTTGATGCCAGGAGGCATCACGGTGCCCAAAATAAGACTCTCCCTCGGATTACCGGGCCACCCAATAATTTTATCCCTACCGGCCCCACCGCACCCCTGCACAGGCCGGCACTGAATACTCCACCAACCCCCTCCCGATACAACGGCCGGGCTAACATTCAGTGTCACACCTGCAAGCAGTGGGGGCACATTTCTCGAGAGTGCACCCAAAACCGGAGCCGACAAGCTTGGAACCAGGTGCGACAAAATTTGGCACCCAGGGCTGCTGCGCACCATTACCAGGTAGCACCCGCCACCCAAGAATTGCTGAGCGCTCAAATTGAGGAGCCTCTTGGGGTGCTGCACGAAGTAATGTCCGTCCGAGCCACCGACAACCGACAACATCATCGGCAGCTAGTGACCCTGGAGGGGAAGGAGGTGCAAGGGCTCCGGGATTCGGGAGCCACTTTAACTTTGGTTGCACCCCATTTGGTACCAGGCGCAACCCACACTGGCGGCTCTGTGGCAGTAGGGGTGGCCGGGGGAGCAGTATACCGGTTACCTACTGCCAAAGTTCATTTGGATTGGGGTGTGGGAGAGGGGACCGTAGAAGTGGGGCTGATGCAGAATTTACCTGCCGATGTTGTACTGGGGAATGACTTGGGCCAAATGACTTCCGCTTTTATTCCCCAGGCCCCGTACCAGGAAGCCCTTCCCGTAACCACCCGGCAACAGGCTCGCACCACGGCTACACCGATGCACTCTGAGGCTCAGGTAAGAGACCATGTTCCCCAACTGACCCCCATGTCCTGGGATACCCCGACTACCTTTGCGACCGAAGTCCAGACCGATCCCACTCTCCAAGTATATAGGGACCGGGCACAAACCGACCAAGCAGGGTTAGAGGGGGAGCGGTTCATCTGGGAAAGAGAGTTGCTATACCGGGTCACGGCAAAAGATGTGGGGGGGTCTGTCACCTTAACTAATAAACAGCTAGTGGTACCCCAGAAGTATAGACAGGAGCTGCTGCGAATTTCTCATGACATCCCCTTGTCAGGACACCTAGGGATGACCCGTACCCGATACCGTTTGACCCATGCCTTCTTCTGGCCCGGGATCTCTCAGGATGTGCGCCAATATTGCACCTCCTGCGACGTCTGCCAGCGTGTAGGTAAACGAGGGGATCGCCACAAAGCCAGGCTATGCCCCCTGCCCATCATAGCAGAACCCTTCAGCCGAGTAGCAGTGGATATCGTAGGTCCCCTGCCAAAACCCAGTCCCTCTGGCAAAAGGTATATCCTAACTATAGTGGACTACGCCACCCGGTACCCCGAAGCCGTGGCCCTCTCTAATATCCACGCGGAGACCGTAGCAGAAGCCTTACTGAAGGTATTTTCCCGAGTAGGTTTTCCCCAAGAGATAATCTCGGATCGAGGTACCCAATTTACGGCCGAAGTTACCCAACATATGTGGAAGGTGTGTGGCATTAAGCCAATAGTTAATTCCGCCTACCACCCCCAGTCCAACGGGCTATGTGAGAGGTTCAACGGGACGCTGAAGCAGATGCTTCGGACGTTCGGGGAGACCCACAAAGACTGGGAGAGGTTTCTACCTCACCTACTCTTTGCCTATAGAGAGGTCCCCCAGGAGTCGACAGGATTCTCCCCGTTTGAGCTACTGTTTGGGAGGAGGGTGCGAGGACCCTTGAACTTGATTAGGGAACACTGGGAAGGGGAGAGTACCACTAACGAAACCCCTATCGTGTCATACGTCCTTGAGTTCAGGGACCGTCTGGAGGCGCTGACTCAGGCTGTACACACCAACCTCCAGGCGGCCCAGCAACGCCAACGTCGCTGGTACGATAGAGGAGCCAGGGACCGCAGCTTTCAGGTGGGACAGAAGGTTTTGATCTTAAAGCCCGTCCGCACAGATAAGCTGCAGGCCATCTGGCAAGGCCCATACCAGGTAGTGGAGCAACGATGCGACACTACCTATGTGATCGGCCCCTGCTCAGGGGTAGGGAAGAGACGCATGCTCCACGTGAACATGCTCAAGCCCTACCATGAGAGGATAGAGGATGTGACGGCAATATGTGCCTCCTCCGTAGAGGATCAGGAAAATCTACCCTTACCCGACCTACTAGAACCCGAGGAACAGATAGAGCCCTCCCAGGGAGTTCAGCTGGGGGAGCGGCTAAGCCCCCAGGAGCGTGCCCAGGTACAGGCGCTGATTGCAGCAAAGGGGACTACCTTCTCCAATTTACCTGGGTACACTCCGCTAGCCACCCACCGAGTGGAGACCCCGGGACAGCTACCTATGCGCCAGGCTCCATATAGGGTTCCGGAATCCGTCCGTACCCATATGAAAGCCGAACTAGACGAAATGTTGCAGCTAGGGGTTATCGAACCCTCCGATAGCCCCTGGGTATCGCCGGTAGTCCTGGTACCTAAAAAGGATGGCACCACCCGATTCTGTGTTGACTACCGGAGGCTAAATGACAAAACGGTGTCTGATGCCTACCCGATGCCCCGGATAGACGAGCTGTTGGATAAGATGGCACGGGGCCAGTATCTCACTACCATTGATTTGTGTAAGGGGTACTGGCAGATCCCTCTAGCCGATGACGCCATCCCCAAGTCGGCGTTTGTCACCCCGTTTGGCCTGTACCAGTTCAAGGTCATGCCTTTCGGGATGAAAAACGCTCCGGCTACCTTTCAGCGGATGGTAGATCGACTACTGGACGGTTTTCAGGAGTATGCCTGTGCCTATCTAGACGATATAGCCGTTTTTAGCCAGACCTGGGAAGACCACCTACACCACATAGGGGCGATACTAGATCGCATTGGGGAGGCCGGGTTAACGCTAAAACCTAGCAAGTGCCACATAGGTATGGCCGAGGTGCAGTATCTGGGCCACCGTGTAGGGTGTGGGCAGCAGAGGCCCGAGCCAGCCAAGATTGAGGCCGTAGCCAAGTGGCCTACCCCCAGGACTAAGACCCAGGTGTTGGCGTTCCTAGGAACAGCCGGCTATTACAGAAAGTTTGTCCCTGACTATAGCACCCTGGCCAAACCCCTAACCGACCTGACGAAGAAGAACCTTCCCCGACTGGTTGTCTGGGCCCCAGAGTGTGAGCAGGCATTCCAACAACTCAAGACTGCTCTCACTAATGCTCCTGTGTTAACTGCTCCTGATCCAACTAAAAGATTTCTTGTTCACACAGACGCTTCAATGTTTGGATTGGGGGCAGTACTGAGCCAAGTGGGAGCCGATGGCGGAGAACACCCCGTAGCCTATTTAAGCCGCAAGTTGCTGCCTCGTGAAGTGAGCTACGCCGCCATCGAGAAAGAATGCCTGGCCGTGGTGTGGGCCCTTAAAAAGTTACAGCCATATTTGTACGGACAACCTTTTTCCTTACTCACAGATCACAACCCGTTAGTGTGGCTAAACCGTGTGTCTGGAGACAATGCCAGGCTGCTGCGCTGGAGCTTGGCGCTGCAGCCCTTTGACTTTACTATCCATTACCGGCCAGGAAAACAAAACGGTAACGCTGACGGGTTATCCAGACAGACTGAACTCGAGAAGTGATCTGTGAGTACTCTCCCGGACATCCCCAAGCCGATCCGTTGGGATCAGACTGTGGATGCCGGCTTGGTTCTGGGGGAGCATTGGGGCAAAACTAGCCACTTCTGAACTACATACAGTACCGGTTGTCCGTAGGCTGAAAATATAATGTATAACGTTAAATGTATGTGTATTGCTCTATGGCCGTTCGCATGCTGGCAGCCGTATGCTGCCAGCATACAAAGCATTCATACGACGAATCACGGCTATCCTGGCCGTTCGCCGTACGAATGTGGACTCCCCAGGTAGACCACACATTCACAGGTCGTGTGGCACTAATTAACCGATTGCAACATTGTTGCAATCGGTAATTAAGGGCTCTCCTAGGTGGCCGTCGTTCGACTACCGACCATGCGGCGGTCGGCCATCTTGGATCCCTTGTCTCTGCAGCGGTGTTCGGTCGTCGAGAGCCTGGAATGGAAAATGGCTACTCAATGATTCGAACACCGCTGGACTTTCAGGGCGTTCGGGAGTCCCGCGTTCGGTACATTATATGTCCCGTACTTATTCGGTACTTTTAAACCCTCTTTAATGTTTTACTGTATTATGTGCGGCGTTCGGTCAATTCAGCTGGGATCGGAGCGGTATTCTCCCAAAGTGTGCGCTCCGACCCCAGCTATCTACCGAACGTTCAATTATTATAAAGTACCGAATATTGTGTGAATTGTGTATTTTAATGTCAATTGTCGGTTTTGCTGCACGAGGAGATAATCCACTTAAGCGTCCATTTTAGTGGGAGTATCTGTCTCGTGCAGCAAGGCCTGTTGGGAAAGTCACAGTGCATGTTGGGAGAAATCCCCTGGAATTACTGTCTGGAAACCCCTTGCATGGGGAACTGTATAAATATGCTGCCTGTGAATAAACCGAGTTAGTTGACTCCCAAACTGTGTTTCGTCCGGTTATTGGGAGGATTGGGAACATTGCCTTGCTCTCTACTCTGACTGTGGATTTCCTAGATGTACCAACGGATATCGTATGCTGTTACACTGCATTCCGTTACAAAGCATCATGCAATAAAACTTTTTTGAGTTAGCCTAACGGAACGTGCTGCTTTCAGTACGTTGATATATTTTTTTCTCAGCTATCATAAACCTTTGCTTTGCGTACATTTAGCAAGTCAGTTAGCAAGTCAACTTGCACTTTTAGATATAGATTGAGAAATAATTTCATTTAATTTCGATAGTTCAAGTATCTTTATAATTTCTACCGGTGTAACCTATTTTTTTTTGTTTCAATTCATTTCTAGACGTAAAATACCCACTAATCCCCAAACCTTGAAAGGGTCTTATAACAAACACAAGCTGGACCTGTCTGTCATCAGTGAGGTCTGAAAAGACAACGCCAGTCTTAAATTTCCTTAATTTTGAAATTTGGTAGAAGGGCAATCAAACTAAGCCTCTTCAGTACCGAAAGAACTATATGTATTATATGTTATGTAATATATAAATAGAATCATCTGGCATTGGTTTTCTTAACCCCTCTACGAGAGATATAAGATTTCAAACCATTAACTGTTACATGGGATACTATAGGGACTAACCTACTCTTTGATCCTTTGGAATAACATGACCTCAGACCTTGATCTTGTTACAAAGTGTTTGGACAAAGCCGTTTGATGAAGGATGGAAAGTCCTTCGATCAGAACCTTGTATGTTAAATGAGTCACATGAAGTGCCTTATATAATCACATAACAACATTTCCTGCAGTGTTTTAGTACAAACAATTTTGTTGCAACACCAAGCTGTCTTGTGCACAGCAAAAAAAAAAAAATCGCTTTGGCCAAACCACTGTAAATTGTCTGTAAATTAAATTAAAAATTCTGGACAGATACATTTTGACCATACGGCAGTTCTGCTTTTCCAAATTTTGTTAACGATCACAATTTGGGAAAACGAATCAGACAAACCAATGGCTTACTTCTTCCTTGACCAATTGCTTACATCTTACTGTGAATAAAATCAACATCCGGTGGCTTTCCCCTAATCATCATTCATCTTTCTCCCATTTTTTTGCGCCATGGACAGAGTTTCTAATCATGAATCAACATTAACATGCTTGTCCATTGTGTCCATCGAGTCATTTGTTTCATTATTATTCTATATGATTTGGAAATCGGGAATTGTATGATCACATGACCGGCCCAAATTCGGACAAATCTCCAATGGTACTAAAACAAAGGAACAGTTGGAGATGTATGCTAAATTCCACCTGCACATCCACTGCTAATTAATATAAAACATTTTATATGTTTTTAACTTATTTAAACTACAGTCCTTTCCTGATGAAAAATCATTAGGTTAAACGATCACAACGATCTAGGAGGAACATTTGGACAAAATCCTAAACTTACTAAAAAAAAAAAAACTCATTTACCTACGGACGTAACATACAAGAATTGTCAGTTAGACGTAAATAAATATGACACTTAGACAATTACAGCTCGCTGACAAGATACTACAAGACAGAAACGTGTATGCCCAAAAAATACCTGTACGTCTTTACTGCCGGAGGGCATCTGACAATACTGTATTAAGGAATTGTAAGAGTTCTGTCAATTACAGTTAGGTATCTGCTGCAGAAACAATAGATCCTGTTTATCCTAGAGTTGCTTTATATCATTCAACTTCACAAAGGGGTCTCTTTACTAATGAGGAAACTAGGGTGAATTAAGGACAAAAAAAAAAAATTCTAAATATTCCATAAGGCCAAGAATTTGCTAAAACAAATTATTAACACCTCAACGTGGCAGAAATAGCAAACTATCAGTTCTAACTTTATAGATTTTTTTTTTTAAAAAATGTAATAAAAAAGTTATTTTAAATATATTTTTTTTCCTTTCCATTTTTGGTGTAAGATATAAAAAAAAAAATGAGATTCACTGAAAACTTTAACAAACAATAAAAGTAGAATGTAAAATACCTACACAACACTGTTACAATGCAAACAGAAGAATCAGCGCTGTACAACCAGATAGAAAAGAAAAAGCAAACCTCAAAGATGGGGCTTCCTTTAACCCCTTCAGGACGGAGTCAATAGTGCACGTTGTGAACAAAACAAAACGTAAACAACAACTGGAATTTGCGCTATATGTCTGTTCACCCGTAGTTCCCCTCTTTCATATTATATGCACCCACACGTATTATATATCATTTTGTTCAGGAGAAACAGGGCTTTCATTTCATATCAAATATTTATATATGAAACCTAATTTATTATGAATAAAATAAAAAAACTGGGAGAAATTTTAAATTTAAAAAAAAAATTGTAGTTCCGCCTCACATTTTAGCTGTAAATGTCATAATACTGTTAGGTTTTACTGCAATAAAATGCACATATTTGTAATCAGCGATGTCTCACGAGTACAACAGTACCCCCCATTAACAGGTTTTACGGTGTTTTGGAAAGTTACAGGGTCAAATATAGAACGTTCCATTTTCAAATTGAAATTTGCCAGATTGGTAATGTTACCTTTGAGACGGTGTGGTAGCCCAGGAATGAGAATTACCCCCATAATGGCATACCATTTGAAAAAATAGACAAGCCAAGGTATTGAAAGTGGGGTATGTTTAGTCTTTTTTAGTAGCCACTTAGTCACAAACACTGACCAAAGTTAGCGTTCATATTTGGTTTTGTGTGAAAAAATAAAAAAACAAATATTTGGCCAGTGCTTGTGACTAAGTGGCTACTAAGAAAGACTGGACATACCCCACTTGCAATACCTTGGGTTGTCTACTTTTGCAAATGGTATGCCATCATGGGGGTAATTATCATTCCTGGGCTACCATACGCTCTCAAATGCAACATAACCAATTTGGCAAATTTCAATGTCAAAAAAATGAAAAACACCATACAACCTGTACATGGGGGGTGCTGTTATTCTCGGGAGACTTTGCTAAACACAAATATTAGTGTTTTAAAACAGTAAAACATATTACAACAATAATATAGTCCATAAAAGTGCAGTTCGTTTGTAAAAAATGCATAAAATTTCACTTTTACTTAAAATATCATCGTTGTAATACAATTTACCAGTTTGAAACACTAATATTTGAGTTTAGCGAAGTCTCCCGAGTAAAACAGTACCCCCTATGTACAGGTTTTATGGTGTCTTGGAGAGTTACAGGGTCAAATATAGTGCTTGCGAATTAAATTATCTGCACTTTCTCCCTGTGTTGTCAGGCATGTCAATCAAATTTTAATTAATACAATCACATAATTATGTTAAAAGATTATTTAAATATACACGTAGAATTTTAATATATATGCATTTATAGGTATTTAAATTCTACGTGTATATTAATGTAATCTTTTATGTAATTATATGTATTTATCTATATATATATATATATATATTTGCGGTTATTTGTATTTTATATATATATAGATATATATAGAATGTCATTCTAAGTGTATTTTGTTACCAATATATATATATATATTAATAACAAAATACAGTTAGAATGAAATTACATATGAATATATAATTTATATTAAATTTTGTTCCAATATTTTATTTATTTAATTATTGTATTTATTTATTATTGTAATTATACGTATATCTATATAATATGTGTATATATCTATTATATATATATATAATATGTACATATTATATATATGTAAAGTCATTCTAAGTGTATTTTAATATTAATATATATACTAATATTAATATTAAAATACACTTTGTATGACGTTACATATTTATAATATGCATATATATTATACATATAATATATATATATATTTATATATATATATATATATATATATATAAATACTTTTAATTTAATTTTACACTTGTCTAATATTTTTTTTTACACTACCTACCAGCAGGGGGACTGTCTGATATTTTAGACAGCCCCCCTGCTGGCAGATCCACAGCCAGCTATAGGGGGCCATGTGATCGCTCTTTGAGAGCGATCACATGGCCCCGGGGGCCTGATTTGCCGGGGGAGGGCTGCCTGGGCTGTGAGGCAGCCCTCCAGAAGAGGATCGCGGCGGAGGTAAGTACATCTCTCCTCCTGGGGGCTTAAGCCGTTACGGCGTTCTATGCCGCCGCAACGGCTTTCAAGCTCTTTAAAGCCGGGACGGCATAGAAGCAGAATAATGCAACAAAACAGGAAAAGGTTGTGCCAATTACGAACAAATGTCTTTAAAATATTAAAGGAACACTAAAGTCACCTAAATTACTTTAGCTAAATAAAGCAGTTTTAGTGTATAGATCATTCCCCTGCAATTTCACTGCTCAATTCACTGTCATTTAGGAGTTAAATGACTTTGTTTCTGTTTATGCAGCCCTAGCCTCCCCTGGCTATGATTGACAGAGCCTGCATGAAAAAAAAAACTGGTTTTACTTTCAAACAGATGTAATTTACCTTAAATAATTGTATCTCAATCTCTAAATTGAACTTTAATCACATACAGGAGGCTCTTGCAGGGTCTAGCAAGCTATTAACATAGCAGGGGATAAGAACAGCTTAATTAAACAGAACTTGCAATAAAGAAAGCCTAAATAGGGCTCTCTTTACAGGAAGTGTTTATGAAAGGCTGTGCAAGTCACATGCAGGGAGGTGTGACTAGGGTTCATAAACAAAGGGATTTAACTCCTAAATGGCAGAGGATTGAGCAGTGAGGCTGCAGGGGCATGTTCTATACACGAAAACTGCTTCATTAAGCTAAAGTTGTTCAGGTGACTATAGTGTCCCTTTAAAGCACTTAAACAAATAAACTAAGAACAAGAGGCAGATATAAAAGACCAAAGGCAGTGTGTAAACTTGCAAAAGTAGAAGCCAAAGCCCATAAAGGAATCTTTTTGTCCTTTTCTATAGGGATACCGGATCCAACGTTTCTTGGGAACCGTATAGATATACAAAATAAAACAAAGAAGAAAGCCAATAGTGCAATATGGTCCAATAATTTTGTGGTACTTTTAAAGTGCAAGTCTTATATGGTCCTACTCACATTTTATAGAGCTTAGACCAGCTCAGTATGATGGGAGCACAATGGTATAATCCCCACTTGTAGGATACGTGTAGTAGTGTAGTCAGCAGCGCAGTTTTCACAGCGGTATAGGCAGGGCCGGACTGGGAGAAAAATTCGGCCCGGGCATTTTTTTATCCCAGCGGCCCACTAAGAAGGGGGCGGGTCAGAGGAGGTGTGTTTTGTCATCACTAATGACAAGCACGCCCCCTCTCAAAGTGAGCATGTTGGTTCAATGCTCTTCCAGGGCAGACCATGCGCAGAGCTCTGCTGAAGAGCTCTAGCATGAGAAAAAAAAAACTGTATTTGTTCTGCACAGTGCAAGCAAATTTAATAACATGCTTGCACTGTGTTTCCTTGCAACTTGTCTCTCATGTCTCTATAACTGGATACCAGGAGACAAAACGTATTGTGCATGTGTTTGGAGTCTGCTTGTGGTATTGCGTGTGTGTAGAGTGAACTGATTGTGGTGTGGTATTGTGTAATAAGGTTAGTTTTAGACATGTTGTGTCTGTGGTGTAATGTGATGCATATGTGGCTAGGGGCTGTAGAGAATGTATGTAAAGGGGATGTAGCATATGTGCAAACAGGCTATAGAGTGTGTGTATAGGTGATGTAGTGTTTGTAGAAAGTGTGTGTTTAGGGGTGTAGTATGTGTTTGCTTACAAGGAATCGAGTGTGTATGTTAAGAGTGTAGTGTGTGTGTGTGTGTGTGTATGTGTATAGGAGTCTAGTGTGTGTTTGAAGGACCCAAAATGTGTAAGAGATCTAGTGAGTGTGTGTTTATAACGGATTCAGAGTGTATATAGGGATCTAGTGTGTATATGTGTGTAGATGATCCAGAGTTGGGTAAGGGATCTAGTGTGTGTCTGGAATGTAATGTGTTTAGGGGTGCAGTATGTGTGTGAGGGGTGCTGTGTGTGTGTATGTATGTATATATATATATGTGTGTTTGGAACTATTGTGTATGTGTGTGGTGCAGTGTGTTGGGGGGGGTTCTGTGTGTATGTGAGGGGTGCAGTATGTGTGCGTGATGGATGCTGTGTGTGAGGGGTGCTGTGTGTGAGGGTGCAGTATGTGAGGGTGCGGTGTGTGATGTGTGTGAAAGTGCTGTGTGTGGTGTGTGTGAGAATGCTGTGTGTGATGTGTGTGAGAGTGCTGTGTGTGATGTGTGTGACAGTGCTGTTTGTAATGTGTGTGAGAGTGCTGTGTGTGATGGTGCTGTGTATGATGGGTGTGAGTGCTGAGTGTGATAGTGCTGTGTGTGAGTGCTGAATGTGCTGTGTGTGAGTGCTGAGTGTGATGTGTGTAAGAGTACTGTGTACGATGTGTGTGAGAGTGCTGTGTGTGTGTGAGAGTGCTGTGTGTGATGGGTTAGAGAGTGCTGTGTGTGAGAGTGATGTGTGTGAGAATGCTGTGTGTGATGGGTGTGAGAGTGCTGTGTGTGATGGGTGTGAGAGTGCTGTGTGTGATGGGTGTGAGAGTGCTGTGTGTGATGGGTTAGAGAGTGCTGTGTGTGAGAGTGCTGTGTGTGTGTGTGTGTGTGAGAGTGCTGAGTGTGATGGGTGTGAGTGCTGAGTGAGAGTGCTGTGTGTGATGGGTGTGAGAGTGCTGTGTGTGATGGGTGTGAGAGTGCTGTGTGTGATGGGTGTGAGAGTGCTGTGTGTGATGGGTGTGAGAGTGCTGTGTATGATGGGTGTGAGTGTGATGGGTGTGAGAGTGCTGAGTGTGATGGGTGTGAGAGTGCTGTGTGTGATGGGTGTGAGAGTGCTGTGGGTGAGAGTGCTGTGGGTGAGAGTGCTGTGGGTGAGAGTGCTGTGGGTGAGAGTGCTGATTGTGATGGGTGTGAGTGTGATGGGTGTGAGAGTGCTGAGTGTGATGGGTGTGAGAGTGCTGTGTGTGATGGGTGTGAGAGTGCTGTGGGTGAGAGTGCTGTGGGTGAGAGTGCTGTGGGTGAGAGTGCTGTGGGTGAGAGTGCTGAGTGTGATGGGTGTGAGTGTGATGGGTGTGAGAGTGCTGAGTGTGATGGGTGTGAGAGTGATGGGTGTGATGGGTGTGAGTGTGATGGGTGTGATGGGTGTGAGTGTGATGGGTGTGAGAGTGCTGAGTGTGATGGGTGTGAGAGTGCTGAGTGTGATGGGTGTGTGAGAGTGCTGAGTGTGATGGGTGTGTGAGAGTGCTGAGTGTGATGGGTGTGTGAGTGCTGAGTGTGATGGGTGTGTGAGTGCTGAGTGTGATGGGTGTGAGTGCTGTATAAATGTTAGAATGGATTTTGTGTGTAGGGGGTGGGGGGTAAACAAATAATATAACATAGGCATTATGTCCCCCCCTCCCTTCTTACCTTTAGCCTGGGAGGGGGGGACTGGTACCTGGGGCTGGGAGGCAGAATTACAGTGTTCCCTGGTGGTCCTCGTGGTGAGTGAACTCTAGCCTGCGGGCTAGAGCTCACTCTCGCGAGATCTGGTCGTTGCCATGGCAACGCTCCGGATCTCGCGAGAGGAACCCGGCGGAGCTGCAAGTTAGAGCTCCGCCGGGTCCTCTCTCCGGGAGGGCTGGCTCCCTCCCTCTCTCCCCGTCGGCGGCCGCATATCTATTCAAGTGGGCCGGTGAAGGAGATCTTTGATCTCCCCACCGGCCCTCCATGGAATACAGCGGGGCCGGCGCTCGGATAGTGCCGGCCCTGCATAGACCGGCAGGGGAAGTCCTGGGACCTTCCCCTGCCGGCCTCGGCCCCACGGCCATCGCGGCCCACCGGGCATTTGCCCGGTGTGCCCGATGGCCAGTCCGGGCCTGGGTATAGGGACTATGAGCCCAAATATAACACAAAAGTAAAACAATAGTGCTCACTGTGTACACTAAACCGGGAGTAATAAATAAAAATAAATGTACTCACATTTAATTGAGTAGAAATACCTCTCAATGAAGAGGGCGTGAGTGGTATAATCCCCAGCTAGGATTCTTTTGTGAGATCCTCTCTGGAGTGATGAACAGGATGCCAGGCAAAAATAAAAAAAAGCAATAATAAAGGAAAATGGCACAATCACAGCATAGAAGTAGCCAAAATCACTTTAATTAAAATGCTTAAAAAATAAAAATAAAAAATTATAATAACTTTCACCACATAGGGCTTCATGAAGTGGCAACAAACTTTTATAACTGCTACTTGTTCTTTGTTTAGTGTTTTAGTGTTTTAATATTTTAAACACATTTGGTCAACTGGCGCAACCTTTTCCTGTTTTGCTGCATTACAACACTGTTACAGTAGATACACGTTAAAGAATAAATACAGTAATACAAATCAAAGGAAAATATAAACCAGGAAGTGATCATGATGCCATTATGAAATCAATCCGAAATTGTAAACGCTTTGAAAGGGGAATTATTTTCAAAAATAAGAAATCGGAAAGTCTGGACTAATAGGATATATATTTAATTTATTTCAGTCTAATCATGTGCTAAGACCTGGATCGCGGGGCCTTATATATTTTTTATTTTATATAAATATTTGCAACTTGGGAATTACCTTTGCCATGAAGCATTTCGGCTT